>NC_082704.1:47912485-48254465 GCF_949987515.2 Delphinus delphis
TTGAAAAGTTTGGGGAATGAGAATTGAAGTGTGAAGTGATTTTCCATTACAATCTGATCTCTACTATGTGCCATTTTCTACATGCACTTGTAACTTTCATGAAAATAAAAAATAAAATATATTGAAAAATAAAATAGAAGTGATACTAATGATAACAATTATTGGGTATGCACTATGTGACAGATGCTTAAATAAATTATGATTTAATCTTTTCAGTAGTATTATAAGTTAGTTTCTGTTATTATCATCATCATATAAGTCAGGGAGATAAAGCCTAGAGAAACTAGCTAAGAAGTGGCATAGCCAGGACTCAAACCTGCAGAGCTTACCCTGTCAGTCATCACGTTATATTACCATCATGATATATTTGCCAGCGTCCAAATTTGTCCAGTGTGATATGTAGAATTTTGACCCCTTGATCTTCATCCCTTTATGTTACTCCCATGGTTATGGTATAATTCATAGCCCAAGGAACTTTCAAGATGTTATAAATTACTAATCAGTTGATCTTAAAATAGGGAGATTATTTTGGGTTATCCAAGTAAGCCCAATGTAATCACATGAGCCATTAAAAGAACAAGAGGAAGATAGAGATATACGAAGAATGAGAATAGCTAAATATGTCATTACTGACTTGAAGACGGAGATACCATGTGGAAAGCATGAGAAGGAAATAAATTCTTCCAAAAACCAGTAAGCTTAGAAGACTCTGAGCCCTAGATGTGAACTGCAGCTCTGTTATCTTTTATTACAATTTCAAATTACAACAAAGATCTAATTAGATCTAAACATTTATTTCAACCCTTCCACTTTTCAGCTAATATTTACCTTTATTCTCACAATACTTTTATACTGCAAGCCAAACTGTGATAAGTTTACATATTTTTTCTTTTATTTTATATTGTCTTTAAATTCTTGCTTATGGCACCACATATAATCTCTTGAGTCCTATGAGATAAAATGTTCCCCACCCTTTTGTATTTACATCATGCTTAATATGTTGGAAATGTTTTTTATTGGATGAAAGATTAGTGATCCTACCTGGAAAACCACTTTCTCTGGATAGCAGTGATGTTGTCAAAGAGAACTAATAAAAAGGAATGGAAATGGCTTAAACTGAGTTGACAATACTGTGAATTCAGTGTACATCAGTCAGTTTTGCTCTGTCAATGAATGAAAAATGGAGCGTCCCTAGGGGAGCTGAGGGGAGGAGTTACAGAATTTAAAGGACAAAACAAATGAGAACCCAGCCTTAAAACAGAAAGAGATTTGTTTCAGGCTTGATGCCATACTAGGTCTATATTACAACAATCATTAAGATTATGTTGTCATTAGAGGGGCCAAGATAGGAGGCACCAAGGTATAGCGGAGCTAAGAGTACAGACTAACTCCGTTCCAGAAGCTAGATTATCACTGTTTAGTAACTAAATAGGGCTTGATAGAGGGAAACTGTGCCAGTCTAACCCACAGTTACATTCAATTTGAATTAGAAAATAATAAACTGTAAAATATATCTCTTTACATTTTGATATTCTATAGTTTATTTTTCTTTTGAAAAAATTCAGTTGCCTTATTTGGCACAGTTCGATACATAGACTTTCTTTTTTAATCCGGTGAATTTTAATTTTAAAAGTGACACAATGTTTGTCACATGAATCTAATCATTCCCTGCTCCAATAGAGGCCATCCAGTTTTCTCACACCCTTAATGTCCCCAGTGGAAACGAAAGCTATCTTGCCTTTTTCGTTGCTATAGGTGATGTCTCCTGCCATTGGCATTGCTTCCTCATGATGCCCACGGAAAGACCCAGTATGAAAAGTTCACCATGTGCTGAAAAGCCCTACTAAAATAAGGAGAAACTCTTTAACAACACACATATCTAGGTGATTCCCTAACAGTCATAAAGTTTTTCAATATTGCATGCAAACACACCATTTCTGCTCTATTTCATCCTCCCATTTTCTGAAAAGTCAAACATTAGTTTCTAGGGGGTTGGCTAAAGGACCGATATCTAATTCTCTGTGCTGTCCTTCAAATAACGCTCTTGAAGCACACTTGTGTCGCAGCCAAACACCACCTGCCTCTGTTGCTTATACTCATGTCCTTCTAGAATCCTACAGTCAACCTGTTAGATATGACTTGGGTTCCACTTTGAAGCTTTTGCTACATGTGATGAAAATTATTGAAATTTTTAACAGCACTCATGACCTAAATTATTTCAAATAACATAGTGGCTTTCATCTAAAATACACCATGCCAATTTGAAAAAAAAAAAATTAAATAAATAAAATAAAATACACCATGGACTGTATACATGGGAGAGAGACCTAGATATCAGTTTGGTATTTTTTAAACTCCCCAAGTGACTATTATGCACAGTGAACTTTGAGAATCATGCCTCTAATTAAGGCAGTGTTCTGCAAATTGAAAATCTTCTTAAAATTCATATCTTGATTCAGTAGGTCCTGGGTGAGAACTGATATTATGCATTTCTAACAACCTCCCTTATGATGTTAATACTGCTGGCTTGTTGGCCATAGTTTAAATAGTAAAGGCTGAAAGCATTTTGTCTAGATTTCAGACATCAGTATTAATTGGCAGAAACTGGAGCTCTGCTGTCATTAATTTCCCCCTTTCATGTTTCCATGGGGTAGTGTCCATTTCCAGTTTTAGAAGAATTACAGTTTTAGAAGGTCACGTTCATCCTTTCTTTCAGTCTCTTCGTGCAGACAATCCCAAGGAAGAAAGAGTAGTTGATTTGATTGATGAGACTGGAAAGAGAATCCACACACACTTGGCCTGCACTAAGATTCATTTGTCTTTCTCATTTGGAGTGGACTGCTGCCCTTGGGATGTGAGATTGTTACACATGTGTTAAGCAGTTGTGGTTTCTAGTGACAGTGGAGATAAATTTAATTCTGGCAGGAAGTCTCATTCTGGACTCATTCTCACAACCTGCTTTACCAGCTCTTGTTTGTTTAACAATTTGATCTTCCATCCAACTCTTGTGTTTATATTTCTCAATTACTTGCACGCTTTGAATATGCAAAGCATACAGGAATTCAGGTGCATTTTGTTTTACACATGAACATAAAGAAGAAATATATATCAATAGCAAGGAAGAACAAAGTGTGGTGAGTGGAAGAACACTTGTATGTGCATACACATATATACTTTCCTAGTAACCTATTTAAAATTGAAGTAATACTTTAGCTCAATCTATTTGATTTTCTTTTTTCCTTTTGTTAATATTTTGTATCAAAACTATCAACTGAAAAAAAATGCACAATGTGACAGTTGTGAGTTAAGTTTTATTTAGGGCAAGATGAGGACTATAGCCCAGGATACAGCCTCTCAGATAGCTCTGAGGAACTGCTCCAAAGAGGTAAGGAAGGAGGTCAGTATACATGTGATTTTAGTAAAAGGGGGATTTGTGGAGTTAAGCACACATTTTGGCAAAAGGTTGATGCTAGTCACAAGAAGGTTGCTGCTAGTCAAGAGGAGCAGATATCTCCGTTAATGATTTTAGTGCTTTTCGAGAAAAGCAAAGATGCAAGAATTTGGGCTCATACAATCTTCCCCTGAAAATGTCTATCTGAAGGCCTGTTCTACCAGTTTTCCCCAGAGCACAGAGTGCCTCATTCTTAATCTCCACCTTGAACTCCTTTCAGGATGTGTTGAAGGTCAGTGACTACAGCAGCTAGGGACCTAATCTTTGTAGAGGCAGATGGCAAGTGCCAATTTTGAGTTGGCAAAACTATTGATTTCCTTTTTTGTTTTTGTTTTGAGTTAGCCTGTGCTTAAAGTATAGTGTTTGAAAAGTAAAATTCGCAGATTTGAGTGCTATATAATTCAGTTACTTTTGCAGAAAACCATCTCACAACTTTTGCCCTATTGTTGACTAAGTCACAGATAAGGGCTTTGAATCAAAATTAGATCATGCTCTTTGAAAATTCTTCACCATTTCAGAAAAACAAAATATGCAGCTTATGTCCTTGAGTCATTTTGTTATATCCTATAAGACACAATACTTAGTACACTTACTTTTATTCTACCACAGTAGGTTATTTTAGTCTGTCAATAGGTTAATGAAGAATTGGGGTTTATTTCTGAACACTCTTCCTAAAACATCATGTCTAAATAGCAATAGAATATGACCTTAATTCCATCAATAATTTCCCTGTGTTTTTCAGAAAATGACCAACATGGATTTTTACCCAGATGTCTTAGGGATCAGAAGACTCTATAAAAAATTGTAACTCTAGGGCTTTCCTGGTGGCGCAGTGGTTGAGAGTCCGCCTGCCGATGCAGGGGACAGGGGTTCGTGCCCCAGTCCGGGAGGATCCCACGTGCCGCGGAGCGGCTGGGCCCGTGAGCCATGGCTGCTGGGCCTGCGCGTTCAGAACCTGTGCTCCGCAGCGGGAGAGGCCACAGCAGTGAGGGGCCCGCGTACCGAAAAAAAAAAAAAAAGTTGTAACTCTAAACCTATAATTTCTGACCATAGGGATATTGACTGAAACTTTCTGATTTAAGAAATATAATGTTTTAAATTTCAGCTTGTATCATTTTATTTGGCAATCATTAATTAGCTGTTACCTCAGAATCCATATAAATGTTTTAAGCATATTGCCATATGCTACTGGGGAGACTAGCAGATAATATTTAACTTTATAAATCTAAGTGAGGCTAAGAAATATGTATACTTTTGGAAAACATTTCACTTGGCTCTTCACAAAATTTATTTATAAATTTATTAAAACCAAATTTTTTCGACATTTTTCTCCCTCCAAAGACACTTTCTGATATCTATTAGGCCTTTATTATATACATATTTTAGAAATTAAACATTATATACAAAAAGAGAAACAAGAAACAGTTACTTAAGTGAGATTTTTCTTCAGGAAAGATACTGTGATAGACCACAGGAAGGGTGATGGGAAGTGTATTATGTATATGCAGTAAAAGTTTCTTATCTGGAATTCCAAAGGGGAATTTTCAATTGCAGGATTTCCACTTAAATGAATATCTTGAAATTCAGGAATCCACTAAAGTAATTTTGGGTCAATTAGAACAAGTGCTCCTAAAATTAGTTCTATGATTTGTCTACATCAGATTCACTTCAGGAACCTTTATTCCTGACTTTGTGGAAAAGGGTTGTACTAGACAATGATTCTTAAAGATAAGGACAGTGTTGCAGAAGAACGGTTCACCTGGGGAGCTTTAGGTGCTACCACCGAAGGAGTTTTAGAGCATGGTAGATTAGGTGTCAAACTACAACAGCTATCTTGTGCTGAGTGTAAGGAATTACTTAAATAATTCTCATCTCCTTGAAGCCTGTAATTCGTGTTTGAATTAGAGCAAAAATATGGCATCTTCTTTGGGAACCTAGACCCCTGCATTTCTAAATTCAAAGCATCAATGCAAGCCTTGTTCTTACTCCTATATTTTCCACCCCAAATCTTGCTTTTTCATGAAATGCAGCATACATTTTGAATACAGTTGTATTTAGAAATTAGTGGATATTTTCCGGCCCATATATTTCATAATTACCATTCTTTTCTCTTCAAGTAATCACAAAAGGTGCTTTTGTAAAAGTGCATTAAGGCTAATATCATAGTTCTGGAGAACTCTGCCAGTGTTTTAAGGGGACTTATAATGAGAAACTATTATCTTACTACTAGCTAAGACCTGAGAGGTTAATATACTTGTACCTATATGTTAGCAGGAATGATATTTGTTTAAAAAGTTGCTCTTGTTTGTAGTGCAGAAGAGTGGCTGTTGCAGTGAGAGATGATAAAGAAAATGTGCCTCCTTCAGAATGATGAGAAATACAATTTTAGCTATATGAGATGAGATAATAAGAACCCATCTCTCCTATGTTTTTTTTTCTCTATTGGTTTGGATTGATATCCACTTTTAAAATAAATAGCACTTCACTCTTTCATAATACCTCCCACTTAGCCTTAGAATCAAATAAGAGATTCAAATGATTTCCCCAATTAACCATAAAAGATTTTCCTGGTATTTGTCAATAGTCAGCCCATGTTTTCTATAGAGCTTTATTTTTTTCTCACAACAGTGATTTAACTCTTTCCCTTGGAGACATGAATAAAAAGAATGTTTCTCTGCATAGAGATAATACATGCCTCTATGACAAGGTTTCCCAAACTTTATTCTGAGGGCTAACAATATGTGTTTCTCAAAAAGGAGAAACACTGCATGACAAAGTTAAACAGTTCTTTACACAGGACTTCATAAAGCATTTAGGGTGCTACCAAGTATTTTGGGGAGGGCCATAAAACATGGTGTGCAAACCCTCCCTTTTTTCCTTGGAAGATATGTTAAAATTTCTGGAACACTAATGTACCAGGGAGCAGTCTGCTCATTACTAACAAGGCATGAACACAATGTCTTCTTTTACTTTAATCTTGTGTTTTTTGTCTGTCTTATTTCTGATTTTGGTATGAAGTATCTGAAGATCAAAATTAACAAGGGAGAGGTCTAATTAAATCTAATTTATAAGCAGCAGTAATACCCGTTTTGTTTTGCTTAAGCACTGGTAGTTTATTTCAACACTTAACACTCTTACGTTATAAAATTATTTTTTAAAGTTTGGGAAATGTCGAGGACATATACAAAGTAACAGTAAATATACAAAAGTTAACTATTAGTTCAGTGTAGTACAAATATGTAAGAATTACAGCTTCAAAATTTACTCAGCTTTACTTAGAACTTACTTAAAATCGAATAGACTAATAATTGTGCCAAAAGGATGAGGTTATAGGATGGTGGATTAATTAGACCCTCTGTTTAGGCAACTGGTTTCCTTAGTTTGGCTATCAAAAATGCCTCCTTCGAGTGCTTTTGTGGAACTTTCATTGATAGTCTTTTTGTATTCTCTCTTCTTTACGTCTCCAACTGGAGGAGTTCATTTTGAATAATTGCTGCTTCTACTTGCAATTTCGTTTATGTGTTTACTTCTGTTCATTTGACTCTTTCAACATCTGGGAGAGATAATTTTTTAAATCCTATAATCTTTTGGCTTTATTGCAACACTCCAAGTCACCTAATCTCACCCACAATATAGAGAGGGGTTTTTGATGAGAGAGAGATGAAATACTTGATAGGTCAAATGCCTACAACTTCCTCTATTGATGCCCTTCTTTTGTCAGACAGGTAACTGTGATTGCCATTGAATCTCTCTTTCTTGTTAACTTAAATGTATGTTCCTTTTACGAAACCCATTCTAAAGCATTATGTGTTATATAAAGATGTTGTTCTAAAAAGATAACACTTGATTAGTATTGGAGCATGGTAATTCGATCTGAGGGTCTCCTACAGTACAGAAAACCTCCAACTCTTCATTAGAAAGGCATAAAAGGCATACTGCTCTCTCCACTACATACCTTTAATAGAAAGAAATAGAGCAATATAGTAATAATTTAACTTGATGCAATATTTTAAAAAAATGTTTTAACTGTCTTTATGTCCCAGCTGATCTCTTTCTAAATCAAGAATGAATATAAAGGATTAATTACAAAACTCTAAA
Organism: Delphinus delphis; assembly: GCF_949987515.2. Lineage (NCBI taxonomy): Eukaryota > Metazoa > Chordata > Mammalia > Artiodactyla > Delphinidae > Delphinus > Delphinus delphis. The sequence continues at coordinate 47,920,035 of NC_082704.1, forward strand.
AGACATTTTCCTTTGGAAAAACCCTTTATGATGTCTTCTGTAAGAGTAAACAAAATATTTTTTTTAGGTAAAGCAAAAGAATGATGTGAGACCTACTCTAACAGACACAAAACTATAAAAGAAAAACAAATATATGTATTATATAGATATTAGAAAATGTGGCAGAGAAACAGAGAAAAATCATCTTTAAAAAAAAAAAAAAAAGAGTTCCTGGAGAGGACTTTCAAGATAGCAGAGGAGTAAAACATTCAGATCAGGTTCCACCCCACAAACACATCAAAAATACATCTACATGTGGAACAATTCCTAGAGAACACCTACTGAATGCTGGAAGAAGACCTCAGACTTCCCAAAAGGTAAGAAGCTCCCCACATACCTGGCCATGTAGCTGACAGAGTCTTGGTGCTCTGGCCAGGTGTCAGGCCTGAAATTCTGAGGTGGGAGAGTGGAGTTCAGGACATTGAACCACCAGAGACCTCTTGGCCTGATGTAATATCAGTCAGTGAGAGCTCTCCTAGAGATCTCCATCTCAATGCTAAGACCCAGCTCCACTCAATGACCAGTAAGCTACAGTGCTGGACACCCCATGCCAAACAACTAGCAAGACAGGAACACAACCCCACTAATTAGCAGAGAGGCTGCTTAAAAACATACTAAGTTCAAAGATACTCCAGAACACACAACTGGACGTGGTCCTGCCCACCAGAAAGACAAGATCCAGCTTCATCCACCAGAACACAGGCACCAGTCCCCTCCACAAAGAAGCCTACACAACTCACTGAACGAAACATAACCACTGGGGACAGACACAAAAAACAAAGGGAACTATTAACCTGCAGCCTGTGAAAAGGGGACCCCAAAACAGTAAGTTAAGCAAAATGAGAAGATAGAGAAATACACAGCAGATGAAGGAGCAAGGTAAAACCTCACTAGACCAAACAAATGAAGAGGAAATAGGCAGTCCACCTGAAAAAGATTTCAGAGTAATGATAGTAAACATGATCTAACATCTTGGAAATAGAATGGAGAAAATAAAAGAAACATTTAACAAGGATCTAGAAGAACTAAACAGAAAACAAACAATGATGAACAACAAAATTAATGAAAATAAAAATTATCTAGAAAGAATCAAGAGCAGAATAACTGAGGCAGAAGAACAGATAAGTGACCTGGAGATAAAATAGTGGAAATAACTACCTCAGATCAGAGTAAAGAAAAATGAATGAAAAGAATTGAGGACAGAGACCTCTGGGACAACATTAAATGCATCAACATTTGAATTATAGGGGTCCCAGAAGACGAAGAGTAAAAGAAAGGGACTGAGAAAATATTTGAAGATATTATAGTAGAAAACTTCTATAACATGGGAAAAGAAATAGTCAATCAAGTCCAGGAATCGCAGAGAGTCCCATACAGGATAAATACAAGGAGAAACATGCCAAGACTCATATTAATCAACCTATCAAAAATTAAAAATAAAGAAAATATATTAAAAGCAGCAAGGGAAAAGCAACAAATAACATACAATTGAATCCCCATAAGGTTAACAGCTGACCTTTCAGCAGAAACTCTGCAACCCAGAAGGGAGTGGCAGGGCATATTTAAAGTCCTGCCACTCCCTTCTGGGTTGAAAGGGAAAAACCCACAACCCAGGTTACTCCAACCAGCAAGGATCTCCTTCAATTCAATGGAGAAAACAAAAGCTTTACAGACAAGCAAAAGCTAAGAGAATTCAGCACCACCAAACCAGCTTTACAACAAATGTTAAAGAAACTTCTCTAGGGAGAAAAACAAGAGAAGGAAAAGACCTACAATAAAAAACACAAAACAACTAAGAAAATGGTAATAGGAACACACATATCGATAATTACCTTAAATTTTAATGGATGAAATGCTGCAACGAAAAGACATAGACTGGCTGAACAGATACAAAAGCAAGACCCATATATATGTTGTCTACAAGATACCCACTTCACACCTAGGGATACATACAGACTGAAAGTGAGGGGATGGAAAAAGATATTCCATGCAAATGGAAATCAAAAGAAAGCTGGAGTAGCAAGTCCTATAACAGATAAAATAGACTTTAAAATAAAGACTATTACAGCAGACAAAGAAGGACAATACAAAATTATCTAGGGAAAAATCCAAGATGAAAATATAAAAATTATAAATATTTATGCACCCAACATAGGAACACCTCAATACATAAGGCAAATGCTAACAACCTTAAAAGGGGAAAAATACAGTAACACAAAAATAGTAGCTGAGTTTAAAACCCCACTTTCACCAATGGACAGATCAAAACCAAAGAAAATAAATAAGGAAAAACAAGCTTTAAATGACACATTAAACAATATGGACTTAATTGATATTTATAGGACATAACATCCAAAAGCAACAGAATACACATCTTCTCAAGTGTTCATGGAACATTCTCCAGGATAGACCATATTTTGGGTCACAAATCAAGTCTTGGTAATTTTAGGAAAATTGAAATCATATCAAGTATCTTTTCCAACCACAACACTAAGAGACTAGATATCAATTACAGGAAAAAAACTATAAAAAATACAAACACATGGAGGCTAAACAATACACTACTAAATAACAAGGAGGTCACTGAAGAAATCAAAGAGGAAATCAAAAAATACCTAGAAACAAATGACAATGAAAACACGATGACCCAAATCCTATGGGATGCAGGAAAAGCAGTCTTAAGAGGGAAGTTTATAGAAATACAATCCTACCTCAAGAAATAAGAAAAATCTCAAATAAACAACCTAACTTTACACCTAAAACAATTAGAGAAAGAAGAACAAGAAACACCCAACATTAGCAGAAGGAAAGAAAACATAAAGATCAGATCAGAAATAAATGAAAAAGAAATGAAGGAAACAATAGCAAAGATCAATAAAACTAAAAGTGGTTCGTTGAAAGATAAACAAAATTGATAAACCATTAGCCAGACTCATCAAGAAAAAGAGGGACAAGACACAAATCAATAGAATTAGAAGTGAAAAAGGAGAAGTAACAACTGACACTGCAGAAATACAAAGGATAATGAGACATTACTACAAGCAACTATATGCCAATAAAATGGACAACCTGGAAGAAGTGGACAATTTCTTAGGAAAGAACAACCTTCTGAGACTGAACCAGGAAGAAATAGAAATTATAAACAGACCAATCACAAGCATGCAAATTGAAACTATGATTAAAAATCTTCCAACAAACAATAGCCCAGGACCAGAGGGCTTCATTGGCAAATTTTTTCAAACATTTAGAGAAGACCTAACACGTATTATTCTCAGACTCTTTCAAAATATAGCAAAAGAAGGAACACTCCCAAACTCCTTCTATGAGGTCACCATCTCCCTGAAACCAAAATTAAACAAAGATTTTTTTTAAAAAAACAAAACTTCAGGCCAATATCACTGATGAACATAGAGGCAAAAATCCTCAACAAAATACTAGCAAACAGAATCCAACAGCCCATTAAAAGGCTCATACACCATGATCAAGTGGGGTTTATCCCAGGAATGCAAGGATTCTTCAATATACAAAAATCAATCAATGTGATACACCATATTAATAAAATTGAAGGATAAAAACCATATGATCATCTCAAGATGCAGAAAAAGTTTTTGATGAAATTCAACACCCATTTATGATAAAAACACTCCAGAAAGTAGGTATAGAAGAAACTTACCTCAACATAATAAAGGCCATATACGACAAACCCACAGCCATATTGTTCGCAATGGTGAAAAAATGAAGCCATTTCCAGTAAGAGCAGGAACACAAAAAGGTTGCCCACTCTTACCACTATTATTCTACATAGTTTTTGAAGTTTTAGCCACAGCAATCAGAGAAGAAGAAGAAATGAAAGGAATTCAATTTGGAAAAGAAGAAAAACTGTCACTGTTTGCAGATGACATGATACAATATATAAAGAAACATAAAGTTGCTACCAGAAAACTACTAGAGCTAATCAATGAATTTGCTAATGTAGCAGGATACAAAATTAATGCACAGAAATCTCTTGCATTCCTATACACTAATGATGAAAAATCTGAAAGAGAAATTAAAAAAAGACTCCAATTTACCATTGCAACACAACAAATAAAACACCCAGGAGTAAACCTTCCTAAGGATAAAAAAGACCTTTATGCAAAAAACTATAAGACACTGATGAAAGTAATCAAAGACAATACAAACAGATGGAGAGATATACCATATACTTGGATTGGAAGAATCAATATTGTGAAAATGGCTATACTACCCAAAGCAATCTACAGATTCAATGCAATCTCTATCAAACTACCACTGACATTTTTCACAGAACTAGAACAAAAAATTTCACAATTTGTATGGAAACACAAAAGACCCAGAATAGCCAAAGCAATCTTGAGAAAGAGAAACGGAGCTGGAGGAATCAGGCTCCTAGACTTCAGACTATACTACAAAGCTACAGTAATGAAGACAGTATGGTACTGGCACAGAAATAGAAATATAGATCAATGGCACAGGATAGAAAGCCCAGAGATAAACCCACCACATGTTGTCACCTTATTTTGATTAAGGGGGAAAGAATATACAATGGAGAAAAAACAGCTTCTTCAATAAATGGTGCTGGGAAAACTGGACAGCTACATGAAAAGGATGAAATTAGAAGGCTCTCTAGCATCATACCCGAAAAAAACCTCAAAATGGATTAAACGTAAGCCCAGACACTATAAAACTCTTAGAGGAAAACATAGGCAAAACACTATGACGTAAATCACAGCCAGATTCTTTTTGACCTACCTCCTAGAGAAATGGAAATAAAAACAAAAATAAATAAATAGGACCTAATGAAACTTCAAAGCTTTTGCACAACAAAGGAAACCATAAGCAAGATGAAAAGACAACTCTCAGAATGGGAGAAAATATTTGCAAATGAAGCAACTGACAAAGGACTAATCTCCAAAATATACAAACAGCTCACACAGCTCAATATCAATAAAACAAACAACCCAATCCAAAAATGGCCAGAAGACCTAACTAGACAGTTCTCCAAAGAAGATACACAGATTGCCAACAAACACTTGAAAGGATGTTCAAAATGACTAGTCATTAGAGAAATGCAAATCAAAACCACAATGAGGTATCACCTCACACAGGTCAGTATGGCCATCATCAAAAAATCTACAAACAGTAAATGCTTCAGAGTGTGTGGAGAAAAGCGAATCCTCTTGCACTGTTGGTGGGAATATAAATTGATACAGCCACTATGGAGAACAATATGGAAGTTCCTTCAAAAAACAAAATTAGAATTACCATATGACCCAGCAATCCCACTACTGGGCATATACCTTGAGAAAACCATAATTCAAAAAGAGTCATGTACCACAATGTTAATTGCAGCACTATTTACAATAGCCAGGACATGGAAACAACTGAAGTGTCCATCGACAGATGTATGGATAAAGAAGATATGGCAGATATATATAATGTAATATTACTCAGCCATAAAAAGAAACACAATTGAGTTATTTGTAATGGGGTGGATGGACCTAGAGTCTGTCATACAGAGTGAAATAAGTCCGAAAGAGAAAAACAAATACTGTATGCTAACACAGATATATGGAATCTAAAGAAAAAAATGGTTCTGAAGAACCTTGGTGCAGGACAGGAATAAAGACTCAGATGTAGAGAATGGACTTGAGGACACGGGGAGGGGAAAGGGGAATCTGGGACGAAGTGAGAGAGTGGCATGGACATATACAGTATACCAAATGTAAAATAGGTAGTTAGTGGGAAGCAGCCACCTAGCACAGGAAGATCAGCTCGTGCTTTGTGACCATATAGAGAGGTCGGATAGGGAGGATGGGATAGGGAGCGTGGGAGGGAGATGCAAGAGGGAGGGGATACGGGGATATATGCATACGTATAGCTGATTCACTTTGTTATACAGCAGCCACTAACACAGCAATGTAAAGCAATTATACTCCAATAAAGATGTTAAAAAAAAAAAGGAGTTCAAAAATAGGTCCATGTTTGTATTCAAATTTGGAAGCTTAGCATATTCAATGCATTTTGTTAATACACCCTAATATCCATTTAGAAAAATAAAATACTTGCATATATATATATATATATATATATATATATATATGTAATTCCAGATACTTTAAATGTGTAATTATTTAAATGCTCTAAAATCCATATATATATATTTATATTTATGTAAAATATATAAATATCTCCTGCAAATCAATTCAGAAAAAGACCAGCAAGAAAGGAGAAAAACAGTGAGAAAAGAAGCAGGTAATTCATAAAAGAACTAAAATCTTTTGTAAACATAGGCATATATTCCCAATCTCTCTACTGATAATAGAAATGCAAGTTAAAAACAGATAAAATTTTTCTCCTATCAAAGTGAGAAAATTTTAAATCGTAATAATATTTAGTATTAGCTAAGGTGTGAGGAAAGCAGTGCTATTAATATTTTGATCAAAATGCAAAATGATATGATCTTTTTAAGGGCAATTTGACAATAACCAATCAGTATTTTTAAGAAACATTATGTTCTACTGAGCAAAGCCAATTCTATGACTTTATCCTACTCAGACCAAGTATGCAGTGACAAATTTGCAAGGATTTTTATTGTGTTTTTTTTTGTCCCTGTTACAAAATGGAGACAATCTAAATGTCCACTAATATGACAATTATGAAATCAAATATCATAGGCACAAAAGATGGCATACTATGCAGCTCTTTGAAAAGAAAGAAGTGAAATTTAATGCAGTGAAACAGAAAGTATATTAATTGTATATATATATATATATATTTTAAGTATAGAAGAAAATTTTAGAACAGTGTGTGGAGTTGAATTCCATTTTCAGGTTGAAGACACACACAAAAATCCAGAAACACACACTCACAAACTTACACCTATAAACAAGCCTGGAAAAATATACCACATTTGATAAGTGGGAGTTGGAAGGGAGACATGAAGAGGGGGCTTTCACTTATTACATAATGGAATGTAGCGTATAGTTTTAATTAATGAACCAATGAAGTAAATTTTCCTAATTTTAAATCTAGTGAAAGTAAATGTTTGGATGTGTTAGAACTAAAATCCATATCTTCATAAAAACCACATGATTGTTTTTATTTTTTTCCCATGAGGTACATTTTTCATAAAGTAAAATGTATTGACCTTAAATGTTCAATTCAAAGAGTTTTGTTTTTGTTTTTGTTTTTTTTTTGCGGTACGCGGGCCTCTCACTGCTGTGGCCTCTCCCGTTGCAGAGCACAGGCTCCGGACGCGCAGGCTCAGTGGCCATGGCCCACGGGCCCAGCCGCTCCGCGGCACATGGGATCTTCCCGGACCGGGGCACGAACCCGCGTCCCCTGCATCGGCAGGTGGACTCTCAACCACTGCACCACCAGGGAAGCCCCTTTCAAAGAGTTTTGACTAAGGAATACAAGCATGTAACAAATTCACTAATCAAGATATAGAATATTTTCTATCACCCCAGGAAATCTCAGCATGCTCACTTATAGTCAGTTCTCACAAAATTCAGAATTTCTCCTGGAAAACCTCTATTCTGAATTTATTGTCAGAGGTCAGTTTTGTCTGTTCCTGAACTTCATATAAATGGAACAATGCAGTATATACTCTTTGCTGCCTTGTTTATTTCTCCCAACATAGTGTTTTGATATTCATCTAAATCATCTCTTCTTGCATGTTGGTCCACGTTGTTTTATTAATATATTATTTGTTTTTATGCTGAGTAATATTGCAATGCGTGAATATGCCACAATTTGCTTATTTTTTTCTTGTTGAAGAATATGTGTGCTGTTTCCATTGGGGATCTATTGTGAATAACATTGTGATTGACATTCTTATTCAAAGTTTTCTGTGTATATATGTTTTCATTTCTCTTGACTGAGTACCTAGAAATGGAATTGCTGGATTATAACAAATGTATGCTTAATTTCATAAGAAATCAACAAATGGTTTTACAAAGTGACTGTATTGTTTTATACTGCTAACAAAAATTCATGAGTATTCCAGTTGCTACACATCCTCACCAGTGTTTGAGATTTGTGAAACATTTAAATTTTAGGTACTTAAGTGATTGTATGATGGTATCTCATTACGGCTTAATTTGCATTTCCCTAATAACTATTGATTTTGAACACTTTTCTATGTGTTTATTGCCATTAATATATTTTCTTTGTGAAGTATATACATTGAAGTTTTGTCTAATTTTTATTGTGTTGTCTCTGAATTATTGAATTGTAAGAATTCTATATGTATACTAGATAAAAGATTTTTGTCAGATATGTCTTTTGCAAATATTTTCTCCTACTCTGTGATTTATCCTTGCATTTTTAAAATGGTACTGTTTGAGGAACATACATTTATTTTAATTTTAATAAAGTCTTTATCTTTTTATTTTTCACTTTACAGTTAGTATCATTCATTCCTCTATAAAATCCTTTTACTATCTCATAGTGATGAAGATATTCTCTTAGGGGTCCTTCCAGATGCTTTATAGTTTTAGCTTTTATGTTTAGATCTGCAATCCATCTTAAATTAATTTTGTGCATGGTATGAGTTAGAGGTCTGTATTATCAATAGTTTGCTAGAACTGCCAAAGCAAATTACCACAATTGGATATCTTAAAACAACAGAAATTTATTCTCTTAGCATTCTAGAGATGAGAAGTCTGAAATCAAGGTGTCGGTAGGGCCATGCTCTCTATAACGGCTCTAGTAGAGGATCCCTCCTTGCCTCCTCCTAGCTTCTGGTGGTTACCAACAATCCTTGACACTCCTTGACTGGTAGACATATCACTCCAACCTCTGCCTCCACTGTAACGTGACATTCTCCTAGTATGTCTGTACATTTCCTCCCTTCTTCCTATAAGAACACCGGTCATAATGGATTTAGGGCCCACCTTAATCCAATCCTAGTTTAGTATGACCTCATCTTAACTAATTACATCTACAAAGATTGAGTCCTAAATAAGGTCACATTCGAAGGTTCAGAGTAAACATGAATTGTTGGGGGACATGATTCACTCAATGGGTATGAAGTACTATGGTATGCCAGGCATGATCCATATATGCATTCTGTCAGCCAGAGGAGCAGAATACCGTTTTTGACAGTCTGGAGTAGGATTAGTACCCCACAAGAAGTGAGGATGGCAAAAGGCAATACACGTCCATTATTTCTTCATCTAAAAATATTTTCCTTTATAGGCTAATTTTTTAAAACTATTTAAGTCCTAGGAGATAATGTATACAAGGTTTAACATGGAAAGTTACAAACTAAGGTAATTAACTTTTAATCTGTAACAGGCTGGTATCACATCTGCTCTTGACTTACTCCCCAACTACCATACAACATGGTTTCTACCATTTCCTATAATTTCATGACTCCTCTCAATACTATTGAACAAAGGTGTTATATAAACTGGTAATTTGGCCAATTTAGATCATAACACATTCATTAATCCCTAGCTGAATATACAACCAGAATTAATATGGGGTTCCTTTGGAACTCTGGATTTCTTAGTCAACCTTTAGGAGTTTTTAAGTTTTAGTTCCTGGTGAACCCTTGATTTTTGCAGCAGATATCCTACCAAGAAAATGAAAATACCAGTAACTCGTGAATTTGGATAGTAGAGCCAAGGGTATCGTCATGTTAAAGTTAAACTGTCACATATGTTTTACGGTTATTTTACCAGCATAATTTTTAGAATACTCTCCCAATTTAGTCCAATGATATAAGGTCAATTCAACAAGTATTCACTGAGTCCAAACCTTTATTGTTCTGTGGAAGATATAAGAAAGGTTTGAAACAAGGCCTTTCCTTCAGGGAGATTATTATATTGCCTTTTGACATCAAACTGAAAGAAGGTTGTAATATCTGATTAATGCTTATGAAATGGGTTTCTATTATAGAAATAAATATGGGGAACTAATTTTATCAATATTAACACACTCTAATTCGGGTTAACTAATTTTAACCCAAATATTCAAAACATCACTGACGTCACAATAAAAACCATGCAGCTTATTAAGTTACTAAATAATGCCAATGTAGTTTTATAAATAAACACATTTTTTTTTTTTTTGCGGTACTCGGGCCTCTCACTGTTGTGGCCTCTCGCGTTGAGGAGCACAGGCTCCGGACATGCAGGCTCAGCGGCCATGGCTCACGGGCCCAGCCGCTCCGCGGCATGTGGGATCCTCCCGGACCGGGGCACGAACCCACATCCCCTGCATCAGCAGGTGGACTCTCAACCGCTGCACCACCAGGGAGGCCCAAACACATTGATTTTTTAAAACATCTATAAAACACAGACATATAACTTAAGAAAAAAACAAAAACAAAACTGTGTTCAGAAAATAAGAGGTATGCAGGATTCTGCAGAATAGTGTGGATACTCAAGAATGCTGCACTGCCAACAACTCTGATTAAAATGTCAAGTGTTAAATGGGTGTAATCAGTCTTGTTTTTTTTTTCTTTCTTCTAGTTGATTTGTGTTTGTCTGAGGGCAATCATTGTGTGTATGTATGTGCGTGTCTCCACCGCTCTTTATTTTCTGTCAGAAAAGAATGAGCATTCAATCCCTAAATTCTACCTAAATGTCACAAAATGAACAAAGAAACCTACCAATGGGAAAGTTAAGCATTCTTACCTGTTGCCTGTAATTTTTTAGGAATAAATCTTCTAATCAGTCATGCTTTACAACTCTCTGCAGAGTACATAATAATTACCTAGGAGATTATTTTTAAAATGCAAAATCCTGGGAAATAACCTCCTCTCCTCCATCCTGATTCAGATATGAAGAGCTGAAGTAAGATTATAAATGTGAAGTAAGTAAGGCCTAGAAGTATGCATTTTAAAGAAGCTCTTCAGGTGATCCTAATGCTAGATGTATTGGACTACACTTGAATATACAGTGCTCTAGAGTGATTAGGTAATTACAGTCTGGTGAAAGGAATAACTGAAGTCATTTATTCCTTCTTTCAGTCAGCAGACATAGCAGATACTTTGTTGGCCATTCAGGAAATAAAGACAAGTTAGACAATGTCCTCAAGGAATTTTCATTCTAATAATGAAACTACCTTAAGTGCTGTCAGTTATTATGGTTTCTGTAGCTCCTCTCTCTGAATATGATATTCAATAATAATGTTTATTTCACTCGTTAAATACTTTATTTAAGGTAGAAGACATAGAAGACAAATGTTTCTAGCATGCTAAAGAAATCTGACCCCACACTGTTTCAAAAGATCATTTTATATAAACCCTATTTATCCAATTATAACTAACTCAGGCATCCCTAAATAACTCTCTGCATACAGACCAAAAAAAAAATGATGTTTTTATAAATGGAAAAAAAATCATATATTAAAAACAATGCTGAGATGAATATAAATATACAAAATACACATATATTTGAATACACAGATGGCTGGGCTTTTCTTTTTGAGAAGAGAAAAGAGTCAAACTTGGTATGTAGAGGCAACCCAGTCCCAGAGCAGAGCCCAGGTGGTGTGGTAGAACCCATTTTGGTGCTTCCTCAAGCAGCTCCCCAGAAGCAGCCCAGATTTCTAACAGAAATCACTCCACCACAGCTCATGCCCGGATACAGGCAGAGTGATTATACAGGCCTCACACACCCTGTGAAACAGTTCCACAACAGGGCAGGAGCAGCAGAGGCTGGGGACAGTGATCAACTGTGAGAGACAAAGGGGTCTTTCCCCCAGGGCAGGGCAGAGAGAGGTCTTCCCTAGGAGCTGCCAGGTTTCCTGCAATTGCAGGACTGGGCCTGCACAGTCCAGGCTACAGCATAGCACTGGATTTGGGGAAGCCATGAATGGGGTAAAGAATTGACTGTGGGACACAGAGGTGACTCAGTCCCGAGGGGGAGCCTGTGTGGGACAGTGGCAGCCATTGTTCGCACTTACTCAAGCACTGCCTCAGAAGCCACCAAAATCTCTGATGGCAGCGGCTATGCTGCAGCTAACCTCCTGACAAATGCCAAGAGTCCATGCAGGCCCCAGCCAGCCCAGCAGAGCGGCTCCTCAACAGGGCAAGGTGGCATAGACAGGGAGCAGTGATCAGCAAAGATGCCAGTGTGGGGAGATGGAAAAACACACACTTAAAGGGAATAGAGACAGCTTAAGCCTGACCTACAGGGCTTCTGCGCCAGCAACTTGGGATCAGACTCTCCCCTGACAGGGTGGTGATGGCCACTGAGCAGAGAGGAAGTCTCACCTCACATCCAGTATGGCTGCTAGCCCCTTCATCCCCTGCCCCATCTGCTACCAAGGTAATAGCTGCCAGTACACTCTGAGGAAAGATGTGACTTGCATCCACATCAAATTCAGCTCTCCCACCAAAGGGATCGGGCATACACAGTCTGCATAGGGACGCTCCCACATAAGAACGCAACTTCAAGACTGCAATAGGTAACTGTTTCACTCAAATTCATAGAGGCAGAGAAAGTTAAGCAAACTGAAACAGCAGAAGAACTACTCTCAATTGAAAGAATAAGACAAAACCCCTGAAAAAATAAACAGAAATAAGCAATTTACCAGATAAAGAATTCAAAACACTGATAATAAAAATATTAACTGAATTAAGGCAAAGAATTGACCTAAAAACACTGATCATTTTAAGAAGGAACTAGAAAATATAAAAAAAGACCCAATCAGAAATGAATAATTCAATAGCTGAAATAAAAAAACACATTAGAAGAAATAAATAGAAGACTAAGTGACCTACAAGAAAGAATAAGCGGACTGGATAATGGAAATCACCAAATCAGAACAGCAGAAAGAAAACCAAATCTTTAAAAAAATGAAAGCAGTTTAAGAGATTTTTGAAATAACATAAGTGTTCAAACATTTGCATTAAAGTGGTTCCAGAAGGAGTAGAGAGAGAAAGACGGGGATCAAAAATATATTTGAAGTAATTATGGCTGAAAACTTCCCAAATCTGAAGAAGGAAACAGATATGCAGGTACAGGAAGCACAAAAGATCCCAAACAAGATGAACCCAAACAGACCCACACAAGACATATCATAACTAAAATGTTAAAAGTTAAATGTAATGAGAGAATCTAAAGGCATCAAGAGAAAAGCAAAGAGTCACATAAAAGGGAACCTCCATAAGGCTATCAGCTGACTTCTCTGCAGAAACTTTCCAGGCCAGAAGGAAGCAGCATGATATATTCAAACTGCTGAAAGAGAAAAGCCTGCAACCTAGGTTAACAAGGGGTTAATATCCAAAATATATAAAGAGCTCATACAACTCAGTATCAAAAAAACAAACAACCTAATCAAAAAATGGGCAGAAGACCTTAATAGACATTTCTCCAAAGAAGACATACAGATGACTACCAGGCACATGAAAGGATGCTCAGCATCACTAATTATTAGAGAAATGCAAATCAAAACCACAATGAAATATCGCCTTACACCTGTCAGAATGGCTATCATCAAAAAGTCTACAAATAACAGGTGTTAGAGAGGATGCAGAGAAAAGGGAACCCTTGTACACTGTTGGCAGAAATGTAAATTGCTGTAGCCACTATGGAAAACATTATGCAGGTCCCTCAAAAAACTAAAAATAGAACTACCATAAGATCCAGACTTTCTACTTCTGACTACATATCCGGAAAAGACAGAAACACTCATTTGAAAAGATACATGCACCTCAGTGTTCACAGCAGCAGTATTTATGATAACCAAGACATGGAAGCAACCCAAGTGCTTATCAATAGACATATAAATAAAGAAGTGGTATATATATCCAATGGAATATTACTCAGTCATAAAAAATAATGAAATTCTTTCATTTTCAGCAACAAGTATTAACCTAGAGAACGCTATGCTTTGTAAAATAAGTCAAAGAAAGACAAATACTGTATATTACTTATATATGGAATCTAAAAAATATATACCAATGAATGTACATGTAAAGCACAAACAGCCTCACAGATGTAGAAAACAACTAGTAGTTACCAAAGGGGAGTGAGATAGGGGAGGAGCAAATTAGGGGTATGGGATTAAGAGATGCAAATTACTATGTAGAAAATAGATAAGCAACAAAGATATATTGTACAGCACAGGGGATTATATCCATTATCTTGTAATAACTTTTAATGGAGTGTAATCTCTAAATACGGAATCACTATGCTGTATAGCTCAAAGTCATAAAATATTGTAAATAAACTATACTGCAGTAAAAAAATTAAGTTGACGTGGGCTTCCCTGGTAGTGCAGTGGTTGAGAGTCCGCCTGCCGATGCAGGGGACACGGGTTCGTGCCCCGGTCGGGGAAGATCCCACATGCCGCGTAGCGGCTGGGCCCGTGAGCCATGGCCGCTGAGCCTGCGCATCCGGAGCCTGTCCTCCACAACGGGAGAGGCCACAACAGTGAGAGGCCCGCGTACCAGAAAAAAAAAAAAAAAATTGATGTGAAACTTAACAGTCCAGTTATATATATGTTTTTAATCAAGGCCTTTCCATCAGAGAAATTACTATAATTCCTTATGGCACAGTTAAAATGTATATGCAAGTTGATAATTGAGGCAATGAGACTAGATGAAATAAACCAGGAAGAAAATGTGGGCCCTGTATTTCAGAAACAGGTAAAAGAAGATGAACTAGTGAAGAAAAGTATATCTCAGTTATAGTATGTGCTATCAGACTAATGTCTTTGTGTTTGACTTCTTAGATTCAGATAAATGAATTATTCCAGATACAGTTATTTTTTTCCTGTTGCTTATTTATTCAATAGCTCATTCATTTAATAGATATTTTTTGAGTGTCTACCACTTGCCTGGTATTGGTAACACAGCAGCAAATAAAACCTGTGAAATATGTGCCCTCATGGAGATTACATTTTATTAGGGGAGGACAGATAATAAGCAAATATATAATATTTCAGGTGGTGATGAATGAATGCTAAAAGGAAAACAATGTTATTTTATATAGGAAGGACAGGAAATTCATCTCTGAGGTGACGTGTGTAAAGACTGGAATGGAGTGAGGGGGAAAGCCATCTTGGGGGATATGGATATAAAATGGAAAAGTTCTGAGGTATGAACATGCCTGGTGTATTTCAGAAAGACAAGATAGTTCAGAAAAGTAATGGAGATGACAGCCAGATCACAGATTTGAAGAAAAAGAGGAGTTCCAGACAGCTGCAGAGTTTTAGCCTGGGCAATGGTATAGCAGAATTACCATTTACTGAGAAGAAGGAGAGATTGAGTGTACTTTTATAGGGGAGAACTCAAGAATTCATTTGGGTATGTGCCAAATTTGAGATGCTTATCACACATTCCAAGTAGAAATATTAAATCAATAGTTGAATAAAAGTGAATTTCAGAGGATAGATAGGGCTGAAGGTAAAAATGTGTGTATCATTAACATATAGTTGGTATTTAAAGTCATATGCTGGATGAAATAACATAAGAAATGAATGTAGACAGAGAAGAGAGAAGGTTCAATGTCTCAACCCTAGGACACTCCAATATTTGTGGGTCAGAAAGACAAGACAATCCAGTGAGGCAGGAAGATAACTATTTGTGTTCATGAGGCCAAAGGAGACAAGTATTTCAAGAAGAGAGGGCTCAACCTGGTCAAATGCTGCTGTAAGTCTGAATAAGATGAAGACCAAAAAAAGACTTCGATTAGGCAACATGGAGGTTATTAGTGACTATGAGGACAGTAGTTTCAGAGAAAACCTGTTTGAAACGAAGTCAAGTGAGACTGTGGAAGAAAGGTAAAGACAGCACATATATAGACAACTCTTTCTAGGAGCTTTGCTGTAAAGAAAGCAGAAAGATATGGTGGCAGCTGGCTAGAAGGAGATGTGAGGTCAAGGGAGTGCTTTTTAATGTTGAGAGAAATTATAGCGTGTTTGTATGCTGATGGAAATGATTTAATAGAGAAGAAAAAGCAGATGAATCTGCAGAGAGAAGAGACAACTGTAGGAGCTATGTTGTATGTGTAAGTAAAAATGTTGCAATCTAGAAAATAAAAGGAGTAGTTGGCATAGGGTAGGAACATCGATGATTCATCCATAGGACAGGAAGAAAGGCAGGGTGTACAGGTAGAGATATAGGAAGCTTGGTACACCTTATGGTGGAGGACTGTGGAATTCTATTATTTTCTAATTGCTTCCATTGTCTTAGAGAAATAGAAAAGAAGGTCATCAGTGGACAATGAAAAGGGAGGAAGAGATGTGAAATAGTCACCATATAGGAAAGTGGATTATCAAACAAAATATAGTAGAATTGCTGGGTATCTCTAATTTCCCACTTTAGGTGAATGGTCATTAACATAAAAGCAAGGCCGGACCTCATGATTCTGTAATTTTCTCCACTAAATCTCAGGTGCTCTCTTGTAGGTTGGCATAGAGTTGGTAGAGCTAGATTTATCCAGGGCTGAAGTTTTTCCAGGTAAGCACAATGAAAGACAAAGGGCACAGGCGTTGAGGATATTTGCAAATTAGTGATTGTATTACGTGATACTGTTTTCGAGGGTGAGAATACCTGGGTCCTTGTCTTCTTTCCGGTGAACACCAAAGCAAAACCCGCGGGGGAGGGGGGTCAAAACCACAATGCTAAAGATAT
Source organism: Delphinus delphis (assembly GCF_949987515.2). NCBI lineage: Eukaryota > Metazoa > Chordata > Mammalia > Artiodactyla > Delphinidae > Delphinus > Delphinus delphis. Next base: position 47,936,692 of record NC_082704.1, read on the forward strand.
TACAATGTGGCCAAGGTTACTAGAAAAGGACCTGAGGCCCCTCCTGCACATGTGTAGTGCTGGGAAAGCTTCTCGAACACAAAAATGTGGAGGCTGCAGTGGGCTGCCTCATCTTTCGCCCAATTAGGGTGCGTCCTTCCCGTTGGTAGTTTATCTCGGAAGGTCAGCTTGAAAATGGCTGCAGCAGGTTAACCCGAGACCTATCTATCTCCTACCTCAATACTAGCTGCTGTAATGGGTAAGAACTAAAAAATCATTTGGCTAGTACAATAGAAGTTTATCTCTCATTTATGGGTGGTCCACAGTAGGTGTCCTTGATCAGTGGAAATGATCTTCCACTAGACTGTATGTCTATGATAGCAGAAAACTTTTTCTTTTTTAACATTGCTCTAATCCCAGATCTTCTGGCAGTGCCTGAACAAGGCAGGTTCTCAATAAACATATGAACCCCTAACTAACTACAGATAGTCTTTATTTTTAGTAAACTAAAGGAAAACAGTCTGGATTTCCAAAAAAGATAAATTACACCATCAACTTTTCCTTTATAACAGGACTTTCCCACATTATTTTTTATCATAAATTTTTCATTGCATACTTCAGAATTTAGATGTGAAGTTTTTATGAACAGGTTCAAAAAACAATGCACTAGGAAATATATATTGAAAAACATCTCAAACCACAGTTCCCAAAGCTAGATCACAGGGCTAATTTTCAAAGTGCTGAGAGTAAGAGAGAAGAGTCAGAAATGGAAGATTAAGAATCTTGCATAATACCTGGCATGTAATTGAACATGAAAAAATAATTTTAAGTTGGCAAAAATAAAATTAGAAATAAAAGCCAATCTGTATGTAAACAAGAAGTTTTATTTGCTTTTGAAGCCATAGCAAGAATTAAATATAAACCCATTGTGAATTTTAAAGCCAGCCAGAGATGAGTCAGTGTTTAGGGGAGAGTGGATACACGGGTATTGGGAAGAAAACATGGATTCCTTGTTCTGGATCCTGCCTTTTTTTTATCAGGATTTTGTCTGCTTATGGGAAGGCACACACCTAGAATTATTTTTAATACAATTACTTACTCCTAATATCTGATGGCAAAGCTTCTGGTTCTCTTTTGTCGGGAGAATAGCAAAGATGGTTAAAGGATCTGATTAAATTGACCATTTCAGTTCCCCTTATCCAGGTGATCTCACACAGATTAAAATGGGATTTATTTCATGGAAGCTTGAAAAATCGTATGTATCAGATAGGTTTATTTGGTTGCAAGCAACAGAAGTAGAAACACCAACAGTAAAGGGAGTGAATATTTATTTTACAGCATATGGAAATAGTGCAGAGACTTGAAGGAAAACCAGGACTTGAAAAGGAAAAAACCTGTGTAGTCTTGAAGATCTAGGTAGCAGTAACTCTTTTTCCTTTTTTAAAAAAATTCTACAAGTTTAAACGTTTAGTGCACTTATATTTTACATAGTAAATGTGGTCACATACTACTCTGCTTTAACAACTACCCTTAATTACTGAAACATTTGGTTGCATTACTTTAACGGGATCTGAACAGTTTATTGCTTACCTCATACGCATCTTTATCACTGAATTATTGTCATGTAAAGATATGGATGTTTGATCTGCAAGATATTTCCCATGAACACTATGTAATGAAACTGAGTGACAACTAAGTGAGCTACCAGTAAAAGACCTAAAACAGAAAGCCACAGAACGATGCTAATTCAAGGCAATGAACGGACAGTGTTTGGAATGCCTTGCGGGAATGTGTCAGGGGATTTGAGCTGCTCATTATTTGTGTAACTTCAGAGTCTACATTGCTAAAAAGCTTATCTATCTAAAATATGCGTAACTAGTTGCTTTCCTTTGACTACTATTTAATCACTCCAGCGCTTTTAAAGTGGTACAAAAATCATTGCCAGGGACACTTTCTCATGCAGAAGAACAAGTAGCCACATTATAGCACATTCTATTTTCACAATCAAGCAACCCTTATTCCACGTTATCAAATGCAGTCACAAAGCTGATTGGCTTATACTCTATAGTATTTTGCTCTTTCTCTCAGCACACACTTCAGGCCTTGGGCAAAATGTTGTATGTGCTCTCACAGGGAAGGTTTATTGAACTGAGTCATTAACTGTATTCTCAGTTATAGCATTATCAGCCTCAAGTTTCATCTTTTCAATTAAAAGTGTTTATATAAATTTCTATGCTGTTTTCTTTCTGTGCTTGTTTTCAAAGCGAAGATTTATGTGGGTGACAAATTTATTATTTCCCTTAAGGCATTCTGTTGATTTACAGCTAAAGATTGAATGCATAAATGTACACTGAGTATCCTGCTTAAGATCATTTTGGAAACCTTATCTGACAGTCACTGAACCCTGAACAACAGATACAGGAAACAGTTACTTCCTGTTCAGTGTACATTCTTAGAGATTTGATCTGCATGATGCCTACCATGATCACTGTGTTACGGAGATTTGCTGCAAACCAATTAGTATCTAAAAAGATATTACCACAATCCCATGAATGGTTTTTGAGTACGACAACAAATTGGATAGCTAGAACCACTTATTTGCTGTTGATAAGTAATTTTATTACTCTAGAAGTTTCATTTTCAAAAGTATAACAAGAGAATTTATTTCAGTCAGGTGTTAAAGCTTAGATAAAGAAGTACATTAATATTTGTTGAAAACCAGATATTGTTTTGAAGAGGTGAGCCTAAGAGAATCTGAAAAGTGCTTTGTCTATGAATTTATTCTGCTGAGGAAGCATCCTGATGCAGCTCCTAAATATAAACCAGGATGATGTTCTCATACTCTAGATCTAAACGGTTCAGTTCCTATTCCTCCTGAGGTTGGCAGATTATAGACTCTTCCCTGCACTGCCTCTCAGTCTGAATTCCATCATGAAAACATATTAATAAACAGCATCTAGGAATAGAAACTAAAGTAAAAATACTCTCGGACTTTTCCTGTAGCACCATTTACTATCTTTACCTCTCCAATCATCTGAACTTCCCTTGGAAAACTATAGAAGGCACACAAAGAAATTGATCTCTGTGAACCTGAAAGACAGTACCATTTTTCTTTCCTTGCAGTTGGGTCATTAAAAACATGGATAACAAAACAGACTTTTTATATATCCTATCTTGAAGTTTGCTATTTGCTCTTCCTAATCTCCTAATTTTCCTAAAGGGAATTTGTACTTGAAAAGTAATTTGCATTTGGCAGAATAAGGGTCTAATTACTACCGGTGGTCTGTTTTTAAATAAGGAAACAGACACTACTTTTGAAATGGCATTTGATATGAAGATATCTCAGTCACTTCTTACCAGTTGTGGTGACTATTGAAACATTGTTAGAAAGTCTAATGGTTGTATTATACAACTTTAAAATCTTTGTTTTAGTACATTTCAGGGTTCTATTTTTTCTCCAAAACACAGACAAAATATGTAGTTATGGTGTTTGGACTGTCAGCATCAGCAAAGTTTGTTGCTCATAGTTACAATGAATGTACAGTAGCTTTACTGACAAATTGATGCCATTTATTTTCATTCTTTTCTCCATCCACCAACCTTGTGAGGAAAATTACATTGCCCATTAAAGCATCATTGGGCATTTTCTCAGAGAAGGAAGAATTACCACGGATTAGTATTTCATGGTAGAAGTGAGTAATGTCCTCAACACTATTCAATATCATATTCTGCAGAAAGTACTAGAAGAATTTTTGGGAGAGACAAATACTTGTGAGTACTGCAAATGCCTGGATTTCTAGAAATATCTGAAATAATCAATTAACAAAGGCTCTGTTTGAATCTTTATATATTGATACTAAAAATCCAGAATAAAATTGTGTCTGAGATCTGAAATAAAGAGTATCTGAAAATATTGCCCTTTCCCTAAATTCATACCCACATAAAAATGTGCTTAATCATTATAAACGTAGCCTGAACTTTTAAGCAAGCTAATTATAGAATAAAATAGTCTTTTATTTAAATTTATTGCTTAACGTATTTAGCCAATTTAGCACATCCAAATGTTTTAAATGTCTTGCCAGAATTTCAAAATATAGCTTCTTTGTTCCTATTTTCTTCTTTACCACATTAGTCATCCTTTCTTTATTATCCATTTATTACCAGGAAGAACAAACTTATTCTGGGGAAAATATGCTCAGAGTTCCTTTTTTTAACAGTTTCTCTGGAACAGTCACCAATATAAAGATGAGGCAGACAGATCTTTTAGGCCTGCTGTCGAATGTCCTTCACCTTATTCATGAGAGATTTCTGATTTCTGAACATAAACTTGTTATAATGACCACTCAGGAAAATATTTAAGAAGCAAATTACTTGCCCCTTTTTTACTGAGTTATAACATACATGGAGTAAGATACAAAAATATTAAGTGTACAGGTTGAAGATTTAGGACAAATGACCATACCCATGTAATGACCCCCCAGATCAAGATATAGAGTATTTTCAACACCCCAGGTGGTTCCTTCATGCCCCTTATCTGTCAGCTTCTCAAACAGTTAACCACTATTCTGACATCTATCACTACAGAATAGTTTTTCCTATTCTTGAACATCATAGAAAGGAAATTATGTAATATGTACTCCTTTGTGTCTGACTTCTTTCAGTGCACATAATATCTGTGAGATTCATTCATGCTGTTACATTTATTAGTAGTTCATTTCTCTTCATTACTTAGTAGTATTCCATTGTGTGGATAAGCCTCAATATGCTTATCCATCTCCCAGTTAGTGGGCATTTCAGTTGTTTCTGGTTTTTGCTATTTTGAATAAACTCTTATGGACACATGTATAAATGTCTTTTGTTAGACTTATGTACTCATTTTTCTTTGGTATATGCCTATAAGTGGAACTGCTCATCCATAGGGAAGGCATATGGTTAATTTTAGTAGAGATTGTCAAATAGTTTTCCAAAGTGTTTGTACCATTTTACGCTTCCACCAACAATGTGTGAAAATTATAGTTTCTCCATATCTTTGCCAAAACTTAGTCTTGTCAAACTTTAGTCATTCTAGAGGGTGTGAAGAGTGTGGCTTCAATTTGAAGTTCCCTGATGAAGAATGATGTTACCTTTTCAGATGCATATTAGCCATGTGGCTATCATGGAAGTGTCTGTTCAAGTCACTTGCCCATTATTAACTGAATTGTCTTTCTTTCTTAGTTCTTTATAAATTCTGGATACAGTTTTTTTTGCTGTGTGTATGTGTGTGGTATGTGTCTGTGGAGAGAGAGAGAGACAGAGAGAGAGAGAGATTTTTCCAGTCTGTGGCTCACATATTTGCATTTTTAACTTTGTCTTTTGATAAACAGAAGTTATTATTTTAGTGAAATCTAATTTTCAATTATTTTTTCATACATGGTTTGTGCTCATTGTTTCTTATTTTAAAAGTGTTTGCTTACCTTCAAATCATGAAGATATTACCCTATAGTTTGGTCAAAAAGCTTTATTATTTGATCATCCACATTTATGTCTATAATCCATTTCAAATTTATTTTTGTCCATGATGTGAGGAAAATTTAAGGTTTATTAATTTTTCATGTGGATTTTAAAATGGATATGAGTTCATTTACATTTATGGTAATGACTACTATAGTGACATTTACATGTATCATCTTATTTGTTTTCAGTTTTACCACTTCTTTTTCCTCTATTACTCTTTTCCTACCTTATTTTGTATTAATTATATATATATGTCTTATGTAAACATATTATGTGCCTGTGGAAAAATTTCTCATGGATTTGCAGAATTTCTATTGTCTGTTTCCTAAGAAACAGAAATTGATATGCTATGAAAGATGTTTGCTTTTATTTTCCCCAGAAACATTTACTTTTTATATAGCATGAGGGTTAGATCTGCAGCCATTTTGTTTCTATAATGGTAGAGCTAACTGCTTCCAACCAAAAGATAATAAGCCTTCTCTTATCTCCCTAAGAGCTAACTGGTTACATTCTAGGTGGGTACCTGAATTAACAGAAAGGGTGACTGCATAAACCAGATATTTCCAAAGAAATTTAGAGCATTGTTTTCTTACGATTTTACATTTCAGGCACAACTGATCTTTCCCCAGAGGTTGATTTATGTACCAAGTGGTTAAAATAAGAACCCAGGATGCTTCCTATAAGGAAGCTAAGGAGACTTAGAAGGAGAGAAGGGATAACTGCCTCTATTACAATTTTTTTTTAACATCTTTATTGGAGTATCGTTGCTTTACAATGTTGTGTTAGTTTCTGCTGTATAACAAAGTGAATCACATATACGTATATATATACCTCCATATCCCCTCCCTCTTGCATCTCCTCCCACGATCCCTATCCCACCCCTCTAGGTGGTAACAAAGCACCAAGCTTATCTCCCTGTGCTATGTGGCTGCTTCCCACTAGCTATCTATTTTACATTTGGTAGTGTATATGTCAATGCTACTCTCTCACTACGACCCAGATTCCCCTCTCCTCCCCGTGTCCTCAAGTCCATTCTCTACATCTGCGTCTTTATTCCTGTCCTGCCCATAGCTTCATCAGAACAATTTTTTTTAATTTAGATTCCATAGATATGTGTTAACATACAGTATTTGTTTTTCTCTTTCTAACTTACTTCACTCTGTATGACAGACTCAGGTCCATCCACCTCATTAAAAATAACTCAATTTCATTTATTTTTATGGCTGAGTAATATTCCATTGTATATATGTGCCATGTCTTCTTTTATTTTTTTAATTTAACATCTTTATTGGAGTATAATTGTTTTACAATGGTGTGTTAGTTTCTGCTTTATAACAAAGTGAATCAGTTATACATATACATATATCCCCATATCTCTTCCCTCTTGTGTCTTGCTCCCTCCCACCCTCCCTATCCCACCCCTCTAGGTGGTCACAAAGCACCGAGCTGATCTCCCTGTGCTATGTGGCTGCTTCCCACTAGCTATCTATTTTACATTTGGTAGTGTATATATGTCCATACTACTCTCTCACTTTGTCCCAGATTACCCTTCTCCCTCCCTGTGACCTCAAGTCCATTCCCAAGTAGGTCTGTGTCTTTATTCCCATCTTGCCCCTAGGTTCTTCATGACCATTTTTTTCTTTTTTTTTTTTTTTTTTTTAGAGTCCATATATATGTGTTAGCATACAGTATTTGTATTTCTCTTTCTGATTTACTTCACTCTGTATGACAGACTCTAGGTCCATCCACCCCATTACAAATAACTCAATTTCGTTTCTTTTTTATGGCCAATATTCCACTGTATATATGTGCCACATCTTCTTTATCCATTCATCTATTGATGGACACCTAGGTTGTTTCCATATCCTGGCTATTGTAAATAGAGCTGCAATGAACATTGTGGTACATGACTCTTTTTGAATTATGGTTTTCTCAGGGTATATGCCCAGTAGTGGGATTGCTGGGTCATATGGAATTTCTATTTTTAGATTTTAAGGACCCTCCATACTGTTCTCCATAGTGGCTGTATAAATTTACATTCCCACCAACAGTGCAAGAGGGTTCCCTTATCTCCACACCCTCTCCAGCATTTACTGTTTGTAGATTTTTTGTTGATGACCATTCTGACCAGTGTGAGATGATATATCATTGTAGTTTTGATTTGCATTTCTTTAATGATTAATGATGTTGAGAATTCTTTCATGTGTTTGTTGGCAATCTGTATATCTTCTTTAGAGAAATGTCTATTTAAGTCTTCTGCCCATTTTTGGATTGCATTGTTTTTTTTTTTTTTTGATACTGAGCTGCATGAGCTGCTTGTAAATTTTGGAGATTAATCCTTTGTCAGTTGCTTCATTTGCAAATATTTTCTCCCGTTCTGAGGGCTGCCTTTTTGTCTTGTTCATGGTTTCCTTTGCTGTGAAAAAGCTTTTAAGTTTCATTAGGTCCCATTTGTTTATTTTTGTTTTTATTTCATTTCTCTAGGAGTTGGGTCAAAAAGGATCTTGCTTTGATTTATGTCATAGAGATTTCTGCCTATGTTTTTCTCTAAAAGTTTTATAGTGTCTGGACTTACATTTAGGTCTTTAATCCATTTGGGGTTTATTTTTGTGTATGTTGTTAGGAAGTGTTGTAATTTCATTCTTTTACATGTACCTGTCCAATTTTCTCAGCACCATTTACTGAAGAAGCTCTCTTTTCTCCATTGTATATTCTTTCCTCCTTTATCAAAGATAAGGTGACAACATGTGCATGGGTTTATCTCTGGGCTTTCTATCCTGTTCCATCGATTTATATTTCTGTTTCTGTGCCAGTACCATGCTCTCTTGATTACTGTAGCATTGTAGTATAGTCTAAAGTCAGGGAGCCTGTTTCCTCTATCTCCGTTTTTCTTTTTCAAGATTGCTTTGGCTATTTGGGGTCTTTTGTGTTTCCATACATATTGTGAAATTTTTTATTCTAGTTCTGTGAAAAATTCCATTGGTAGTTTGATAGGGATTGCATTGAATCTATAGATTGCTTTGGATATTATAGTCATTTTCACAATATTGATTCTTCCAATTCAAGAACATGGTTTATCGCTCCATCTGTTTGTATTGTTTTTAATTTCTGTCATTGGTGTCTTACAGTTTTCTGCATACAGGTCTGTTGTTTCCTTAGGTAGGTTTATACCTAGGTATTTTATTCTTTTCGTTGCAATGGTAAATGGGAATGTTTTCTTAATTACTCTTTTGGATTTTTCATCATTTGTGTATAGGAATGCAAGAGATTTCTGTGCATTGATTTCGTATCCTGCTACTTTACAAAATTAATTGATTAGCTCTAGTAGTTTTTTGGTGGCATCTTTAGGATTCTCCATGTATAGTATCGTGTCATCTGCAAACAGTGACAGCTTTACTTCTTCATTTCCAGTTTGGATTCCTTTTATTTATTTTTCTTCTCTGATTGCTCTGGCTAAAACTTCCAAAACTATGTTGAATATTAGTGGTGAGAGTGGGCAGCCATATCTTGTTCATGATCTTGGTGGAAATGGTTTCAGTTTTTCTCCATTGAGAATGATGTTGGCTGTGGGTTTGTCATATATGGCCTTTATTATGTTGAGGTATGTTCCCTCTGTGGCTACTTTCTGGAGGGTTTTTATAATAAGTGGGTGTTGAATTTTGTTGAAAGCTTTTTCTGCATCTATTGAGATGGTCATATGATTTTTCCCCTTCAATTGGTCAATATGGTGTATCACAGTGATTGATTTGTAAGTATTGAAGAATCCTTACATTCCTGGGATAAAACCCACTTGATCATGGTGTATGATCCTTTTAATTTGCTGTTGGATTCTTTTTGCTAATATTTTGTTGAGGATTTTAGATCTGTGTCCATCAGTGACATTGGCCAGTAGTTTTCTTTCATTGTTACATCTTTGTCTGGTTTTGGTATCAGGGTGATGGTGGCCTCATAGAATGAGTTTGGGAGTGTTCCTCCCTCTGCTATATTTTGGAAGGGTTTGAGAAGGATAGGTGTTAGCTCGTCTCTAAATGTTTGATAGAATTCACGTCTTAAGCCATGTGGTCCTGAGCTTTTGTTTGTTGGAAGATTTTTAATCACAGTTTCAATTTTAGTGCTTGTGATTGGTCTGTTCATATTTTCTATTTCTTCCTGGCTCAGTCTTGGAAAGTTTTACTTTTCTAAGAATTTGTCCATTTCTTCCAGGTTGTCCATTTTATTGGCATATATTTGCTTGTAGTTGTCTCTCATGATCCTTTGTATTTCTGCAGTGTCATTTGTTACTTCTTTTTAATTTCTAATTCTATTGATTTGAGTCTTCCTTTTTTCTTGATAAGTCTGGCTAATGGTTTATCAATGTTGTTTATCTTCTCAAAGAACCAGCTTTTAGTTTTATTGATCTTTGCTATCATTTCCTTCATTTCTTTTTCATTTATTTCTGATCTGATCTATATGATTTCTTTCCTTCTTCTAACTTTGGTTTTTTTTCTGTTCTTATTTCTCTAATTGTTTTAAGTGTAAGGTTAGGTTCTTTATATGACATTTTTCTTGTTTATTTTGGTATGACTGTATTGCTTGCCTTTTAGAACAGCTTTATACACCTGTATACACCTTTATACACCTTGTAAACCTGTATAAGCTTACCTTTTAGAACAGCTTTTTCTGAATCCCAAAGGTTTGGGGTTGTCATGTTTTCATTATCATTTGTTTCTAGGTATTTTTTGATTTCCTCTTTGATTTCTTCAGTGATCTTTTGGTTATTTAGTAGTGTATTGTTTAGCCTCCATGTGTTTGTATTTTTTCCAGGTTTTTTCCTGTAATTGATATCTCATCTGATAGCACTGTGGTCAGAAAAGATACTTGATACAATTCCAGTTTTCTTAAATTTACCAAGGCTTGATTTGTGACCTAAGATATAATCTATCCTGGAGACTGTTCCATGTGTACTTGAGAAGAAAGTGTATTCTGTTGTTTTTGGATGGAATGTCCTATAAATATCAATTAAGTCCATTGTTTAATGTATCATTTAAAGCTTGTGTTTCCTTATTTATTTTCATTTTGGATGATCTGTCCATTGGTGAAAGTGGGGTGTTAAAGGCCCTTACTATGACTGTGTTACTGTTGATTTACCCTTTTATGGCTGTTAGCATTTGCCTTATGTATTGAAGTGCTCTTATGTTGGGTGCATAAATATTTACAATTGTTATATCATGTTCTTGGATTGATCCCTTGATCGTTATGTAGTGTCCTTCTTTGTCTCTTGAAATAGTTTTTATTTTAAAGTCTGTTTTGTCTGATATGAGAAATGCTCCTCCTGGTCTCTTTTGATTTCCATTTGCATGGAATATCTTTTTCCATCCCTTCACTTTCAGTCTATATGTGTCCCTAGGTTTGAAGTTGGTCTCTTGTATACAGCATATATATATGGGTCTTTTTTTGTTTCCATTCAGCTAGTCTTTATCTTTTGGTTAGAGCATTTAATCTATTTACATTTAAGGTAATAATCCATATGTATGTTACTGTTACCATTTTCTTAATTCTTTTGGATCTGTTTTTGTAGGTCTTTTCCTTCTCTTGTGTTTCCTGCCTAGAGAAGTTCCTGTAGCATTTTTTTAAAGCTGTTTTGGTGGTGTGAATTCTCTTAACTTTTGCTTTTTTGTAAATGTTTTAATTTCTCCATCGAATCTGAATGAGATCCTTGCTGGAAGAGTATTCTTGATTGTATGTTTTTCTCTTTCATCACTTTAAATATGTCCTGCCACTCCCTTCTGGCTTGCAGGGTTTCTGCTGAGAAATCAGCTATTAACCTTATGGGGATTACCTTGTATGTTATTTGTTACTTTTCCTTTGCTGCTTTTAATATTTTTTTGTTTGTATTTAATTTTTGATACTTTGATTAATATGTGTCTTGGTGTATTTCTCCTTGGCTTTATCCTGTATGGGACTCTCTGTGCTTCCTGGACTTGATTGACTATTTCCTTTCCCATGTTAGGGAAGTTCTGAACTATAATCTCTTCAAATATTTTCTCAGACCCTTTGTTTGCTCTTCTTCTTCTAGGACCCCTATAATTTGAATGTTGGTGCATTTCATGTTGTCCTAGAGGCCTCTGATAGTGTACTCAATTCTTTTCATTCTTTTTTCTTTATTCTGCTCTGCAGTAGTTATTTCCAATATTTTATCTTCCAGGTCACGTATCCGTTCTTCTGCCTCACTTATTCTGCTCTTGATTCCTTCTAGAGAATTTTTAGTTTTATTTATTGTATTGATCATTATTGTTTGTTTGTTCTTTAGTTCTTCTAGGTCTTAGTTAAGTGTTTCTTGTATTTTCTCCATTCTATTTCCAAGATTTTGGATCATCTTTACTATCATTACTCTGAATTCTTTTTCAGGTAGACTGCCTATTTTCACTTAATTTATTTGGTCTGGTGGGTTTTTACCTTGCTTCTACATTTGCTACGTATTTCTCTGTCTTCTCATTTTGTTTAACTTATTGTTTTGGGGTCTCCTTTACACAGGCTGCAGGTTCTTTGTTCCCCTTGTTTTTGCTGTCTGCCCCCTGTTGGTGAGGTTAGTTCAGTGGGTTGTGTAGACTTCTTTGTGGAGGGGACTGGTGCCTGTGTTCTGGTGGGTGGGGCTGGATCTTGTCTTTCTGGTGGGCAGGACCGTGTCTGGTGGTGTGTTTTTGGGTGTCTGTGAACTTAGTATGATTTTAGGCAGCCTCTTTGCTAATGGGTGGTGTTGTGTTCCTGTCTTGCCAGTTGTTTGGCATGGGGCATCCAGCACTGGAGCTTGCTGGCCGTTAGGTGGAGTTGTGTCTTAGCATTGTGATGGAGATCTCTGGGAGAGCTCTCGCCAATTGATATTATGTGGGGCCAGGAAGTCTCTGGTGGTCTAATGTCCTAAACTCGTCTCTCCCACCTCAGAGGCTCAGTCCTGACACCAGGCTGGAGCACCAAGACCCTGTCAGCCAAATGGCTCAGAAGAAAAGGGAGAAAAAAAGAAAATATATATAAAAATAAAAAATAGTAAATAAAAAAATTTAAAAATTATTAACATAAAAAATAATTTTTTTAAAAAAAGAAAAAAGTGACCAAACCAATAAACAAATCCACCAATGATACCAAGCATTAAAAACTAAACCAAGATAAAATAAATATCAGAAACAAATCAGTCACAGACAGGAAACCCCAAGGCTACAGTTGTTCCTAAAATCCACCAGCTAAATTTTGGGATGATCCCTTGTCTATTCAGGTATTCCACAGATGCAGGGTACATCAAATTGATTGTGGGGATTTAATCTGCTGCTCCTGAGGCTGCATGGAGAAATTTCCCTTTCTCTTCTTTGTTCGCACAGCTCCTGGGGTTCAGCTTTTGTTTTGGCTCCACCTCTGAGTATAGGTCACTGTTAGATATCTGTTCCCTGCCCAGACAGGAGGGGTTAAGCAGCTGTGGATTAGGGGGCTCTTGCTCACTCAGGCCAGGGGGAGGGTGGGGTACAGTAGTCATAATTGGAATGTGGAGTGAGCCTGCAGTGGCAGAGGTCAGCGTGATTTTGCAACAGCCTGAGGCATGCTATGTGTTCTCCCAGGGAAGTTGTCCCTGGATCATAGGACCCTGGCAGTGGGATGCTGCACAGGGTTCCAGGGGGAGGGGGTATGTGTAGTGACCTGTGCTTGTATACAGGATTCTTGGTGGCTGCAACAGCAGCCTTAGTGTTTCATGCCCGTCTCTGTTGTCTGCACTGATAGCCGTGGTTCGCACCCATCTCTGGAGCTCCTTTAGGCCGTGCTCTGTCTTCTGTGCGCACACGGGAAAGGAATTCCCTCTGCCCGCACACCTGGAAACAGTGGTCTCTTTCCTCTTAGGCAGGTCCAGATTTTTTCCCGGACTCCTTCCTGGTTAACTGTGGTACACTAACCCCCTCAGACTGTCTTCACGCAGCCAACCCCAGTCCTCTCCTGGGGTCTGACCTCCAAAGCCCAAGCCTCTGCTCCCAGCTCCCACCTGCCCCGGCAGGTGAGCAGACAAGCCTCTCAGGCTGGGGAGTGCTGGTTGGCACCAATTCTCTGTGCAGGAATCTTTCTTCTTTGCCCTCTGCACCCCTGTTGCTGTGCTCTCCTCCTTGGCTCCAAAGCTTCCCCCCCGCCCACCCACCAACTCCATTAGTGAAGAGGCTTCCTAGTGTGTGGAAACTTTTCCTCCTTCACAGCTCCTTCCCAGAGGTGTAAGTCCCATCCCTATTATTTTGTCTCTGTTTTTTCTTTTACCTACCCAGGTACTTGGTGATTTTCTTGCCTTTTGGGAAGTCTGAGGTCTTCTGCCAGCGTTCAGTAGGTGTTCCGTAGGAGCTGTTCCACATGTAGATGAATTTTTGTTGTATTTGTGGGGAGGAAGGTGATCTCCACATCTTACTCCTCTGCCATCTTCTATTACACTTTTTAAATGGGAAAAATTATTATTTCTGGGTCCCTTGCCAATAGAGTGATGCCACCACTTGTGGAAGACTTTATCAATCAGGCTTTTGTCACATCAATTTGTGGGGTGCTATGTGTGGGAAACTGATGCTGCAATGCTTCTCTGCTGTTGATTTTCTTATTTTTGAATAACTTTTGAAATTAAATGCTGACCTCTGATTCAGATGCCTCGTGTTTTTTCAAGTATCTTTCTCTATAAAAATACATCATTGTGCACGTATGGTAACATCTGAGATGAGTCACAGTTTCTGACTTAATATGTTACTTTTTTGATGTATCTTTCAGTATGAATTTTGTGGTTACCCTAGAAATTACAATATGTACTCAAGTCATTACAGTTTAATTAGTACTTTACCACATCTCAAACAAGACAAAAGCCTGATAGTATGTAACTCTACTTACATTCCCCAACCTTTTGCCCATTGTTGTCACAAATTTTATCTCTACATATCTTATAAAGTGCACAAGATATTTGAATTATTGTTTATTTAAACATTCAAGAATCTCTTCTGTTACCTGTTTAAATGGTCCATCTACAAATCCATTTTATCCATCTTTTTCTCTATTTCTTTTACTATGTTAATGATAGCTGGTTTGAAATTCCTATTTGGATTATCTCTGAGTGTTTCTATTGCCTATTTTATCTCCTGGTTATCAATCACTTTCCTTCTTGTTCACATGTCAGAAATTTTCTTACTGTGTGCCATGAATCATGGATGGTATAATTTACAAGTTCTGGATTATGCTATCTTCCTCTAGGTGGTGTTAAATTTTCTTCTGGTAAGCAGTTATATTACTGGAAAATCACCTTGATTCTACTGAAGTCTGGTTGTAGGATTTATTTTTAGGAAATAGGTCAACTTATTTCAAATTTTCTTTACTCTTGGCTATGCCTAGAGTGTGATTCTTTCTCCAAGATGTGGCTTTTCAGGAGTCTCAACAGAATGCATTCCTAAAGCTTTCACCAATGCCTTAGCATTCTGGCTGGGGCTGACTCTACATATCCTCAGCAATATCTAGCCTCTGAAAATTCTGTATAGCTCTGAGAGTCCTCAGCACCTATTTTCTGCTAGACCTCCTAGATTTTCACCGTTAAATATACAACTTGAGAACTGACCTGGACCCAAAGGGAATTTTTAAACAGATTTTTGGGACTCCATCCCTGTGGCTCTATCTTCTCAGGTACCCTGCTGCCAAATCCCATCCATCTTACCCACTATGAATCCTAATCTCTGTTTCCTCCACCTGGTGAAACTTTCATTTTCTGCTTTTAGGGTGAATGTGGGGCTTACCTCATATACTGCTCTTCTCTTATGGATCATGGCTATCCATTTATGAATGTCACTTATGTGTAAATAGTTTTGTTAATTTTTCAGTTTTAAAAAAAATTATGGTGTGAGGGTATGTTTCATACCAGCTCTCAAAGGTTAAAAGAATCAATATGATTTTAAACTACAACAGTCTTTGAGTAACATGCAGACATCTGAGTAACTAGTGAATGTCCCTTGAAGGAAAAATTATTTTGCAGCTCATAAGGCTATGTTGGAGGTTATATACTCTTAAAACATGAGTTCAAGCAATATCTATCTATATCCAGTACTGGTGGTAAGGTTCCACTTAAGTTCTTGTAGTTTGGTTGAAATTCACACACCACAATCATGGGTGAGAGGAAAGAGTTTCGTTTCTTTTCTTTTCTTTGTTTTATTTTTTTACAACTTTATTGATAAATATTTCATATATCATACAATTCACTAATTTAAAGTTTAGAGTTCAGTGTTATTATTATATTCACCAAGTTGTGCAACCATCTCAACAATTTAATTTTAGAGTATTTTCACCATTCCAAAAAGGAAACCCCATATCTATTAGCAGTCTATCCCCATTCCTATTCTCCTCTCCTAGTTCCATACCTAGGTAACTACTAATAGACTTTCTGTCACTATGGGTTTGCCTATTCTGGACATTTCACATAAATTGAATCATATAATATGTGGTCTTTTGTGACTAGCTTCTTTCGCTTTGTCTAATGTTTTAAACAGCTAAGGTTCTTCACTGTTTATTTCCTATGTTTACTTTTTATTAAGGTATAGATATATGGAGAGATATAATCTACATTAACAAAATCTTCCATTTTAAATTATACAATTCAGTGGATTTTAGTATATTCACAATGTTGTGCAACCACAACCACAGTCTAATTTCAGAATATTCCCATCATCCCACAAAGTAGCCCCAGACCTGTTAGCGGTCACTTCCAATTCCCCTATTTCCCCATCCCCTGAAAAACACCAATTTACTTTCTCTATATAGTCATATGCCTATTACGGACACTTTATAAAATAGCGTGATATATTATGTGACCTACTGTGTGTTACTTCTTTCACTTAGCATAGTGTTTCCAAATTTCATCCATACTGTAGCATGTAGCATGTGACCTCACTTTTTTAAATTGAATAATATTCCCCTGTATGGATATACCACATTGTGTTTATGAATTTATCAGGTAATAGTAGACATCTATGCTGTTTCCACTTTTTGACTATAATGAATAATATTACTATGATCATTCCTGCAGAAGTCGTTGTGAAAGTGGGTTTTCAGTTCTCTTGGGGCTATACCTATGAATGAAATTGCTGGGTCATGTGGTAATTCTATGTTTAGCGTTTTGAGTAACTGCCAAACCTTTTTTCAAAGACGCTACACAATTTACATTCCCACAAGCAACGTGTGAGTGTTCCAATTTCTATACCTCTTCACTAACACTTGTTATAGTTTATCTTTCTTCATAAATCATGTCATTTATCTACAGACTCTTATTTTACCATATACTCAAAAAAATCAGTATTTGAGATTTTTATTATTCTAAGCTGTGCCCACCTTGTTTTCCCTGAGGCAGTAAATATCATGGCTTAACATTAATGGCTAAATGATTGCAGAAAAATAATCTACCTTACCAGTAGGGGAAAAATATATCAAAAGTCATTTCAAAATAATCCTTTTTTTGCATTTTTATTGTCTGTTGCTACTGAGAAGGGATTTATGCATTTAAAGCTCCCTGTTAGATACATGAGTTATTTAAATTGGTGTGCTTAAGATTCACCTAAGGGTTTTGGGGTTGAGGGGATGCCAGCACATCAACCTTGGAAATTCTGATTGGACCAGATCCTATGTATGTTTTGAAATTTCACAGATGAGTCTGATTTGCTGTCAGTATAAGGACCCACTGATGAACATTGCAGTGATATGTGAAGCAGAGGAAATAGCTAGTATATATATTTTTAAAGTGCTTCTTATTGGAAGACAGAGAAAATCTTTAGAGAACATTACCTCTGACAATAATATAAATAGGTTTACAGATGTTGCCAGTTTGCTGTCCCTAAAAAAATAGAAAGGAGATCTTGAATACTATTATCACCTGAAATTCTTCTCTATTGACCATGGAATACAGTATAATGTCTTAGAACATTACTCTTAAACCAAACTGCCTGGTTATATCCTAGTTTTGCCACTTATTAGCTGTGTAAGTAATTTGGGAAAGCCGCCTAACCCTCTGGGTCTTATTTACTCATTTGTTTGTCATTTGTAAGGACTAGTAAATACATATGAATGCTTAGTACAGCATCTGACCTTTAAATGTTAAATAAATGATCATTTTCCCTCTTGGAAGAGAAGATATGCATTTCACATTGGATTATAGCAGAGTTGAAAATATATATTCATTATGAATAATTTTTAAAAATTTCTAGATACAGTTGAAATATGCCATATCCTTTCTTTGATAATTGTAAACTGAATCCATAGAATGTTTTCATACTTTGAGAAGATATAGATGTTTACGCTATAAGTATTCGATCTTAGCAAAGATGATGGAGGTAAAACATCATAAGAGTTTGTGAAAAAACAACATTCTTAACATAATACTTATTTTGATTGTTTAAATGTTAAAAACAGTATAAACAATAAATACTTGTTTTTTTTAACATTATTTTCTTATTGAAATATAATTGATTTAAAATACTGTGTTACTTTCAGGTGTACGGCATAGTGATTCAATATTTTCACAGATCATACTCCATTATAGGTTATTACAAAGTAATTGGTATTTTTCCTGTGCTATACCATATTTCCTTTTTGCTTATCTATTTTATATATAGCAGTATATATCTGTTAATCACATACCCCTAAATTTTCCCTCCCCCTTTCTCTCTCCCCTTTGGTAAGCACAAGTTTGTTTTCTTTATCTGAGTCTGTGTTGCATATACATTCATTTGAATTAATTTTTAGATACAACATGTAAGTATCATACAATATTTGTCTTTCTCTGACTTGTTTCACTTAGAGTAATATTCTCTAGGTCCATCCACATTGCTGCAAATAGCAATATTTCATTCTTTTCTATGGCTGAGTAATATTCCATTGTATATCTATATCACATCTTCTTAAACCCGTTGGCTGTTGATGGACACTTAGGTTGTTTCCATGTCTTGGCTATCACAAATAGTGATGCTATGAACACTGAGATGCATGTATCTTTTCCAATTAGTATTTTTGCTTTCTTTGGATATATACCCAGGAGTTGATTTGCTGGATCATATGGTAGTTCTATTTTTAGTTTTTGAAGAACCTCCATACTGTTTTCCATAGTGGCTGCACCTATGTACATTCTCACTAAGAGTGTAATAGGGTTCCTTTTTCTCCACATCCTCTCCAATATTTGTTATTTGTAGACTTTTTGATGATAGCCATTCTGACAGGTGTAGGGTGATACCTCATTTTTGTTTCAATTTGCATTTCTCTAATAATTAGCAATGTTGAGCACCTTTTCACATGTCTGTTAGTCATCTGTATGACTTCTTTGGAGAGATGTCTACTCAGGTCATCTGCCCATTTTTTGATTGGGTAGTTTTTTTGTTTATTTATTTATTTGTTTTATTGAGTTGTGTGAGCTGTTTATATATTTTGGATATTAACCCCTTTTTGGTCATATCATTTACAAACATTTTCTCCCATTCCATAGGTTGTCTTTTTATTTTGTTGATGGTTTCCTTTGATGTGCAAAAACTTTTAAGTTTATTTAGGTGCCATTTGTTTATTTTTTATTTCTTTTGCCTTAGGAGAGAGATCCAAAAAACTATTTCTACAATATCTGTCAAAAAGTGTTCTGCCTATGTTCTTTTCCAAGAGTTTTACATTTTCAGCTCTTAAATATAGGTCTCTGAACCATTTTGAGTTTATTTTTGTATATGGTGTGAGAGAATAATCTAATCTCATTGTTTTACATGTGGCTATCCAGTTTTCCCAGTACAACTTGTTGAAGAGACTGTCTTTTCTCCCTTGTATATTCTTGCCTCCATTGTCATAGATTAATTTACCATACGTGTGTGGATTTATTTCTTGACTCTCTATTCTGTTCCATTGATCTTTCTCTCTCTTTTTGTACCAATACCATGCTGTTTTGATTACTGTAGCTTTGTAGTATAGTCTAATGTCTGGGAGAGTTATACTTCCATCTTTGTTCTTTTTTCTCAAGGTTGCTTTGGCTATTCAGGGTCCTTGGTGTTTCATAAGAATTTTAGGATTATATGTTTTAGTTCTGTGAAAAATGTCATGGGTATTTTGATAGGGATTGCATTAAATCTCTAGATTGCTTTGGGTAATATGGCCATCTTAAAAATATTAATTCTACCTATCCAAGAGTATGGGATATCTTTCCATTTCTTTGTATCATCCACAATTTTTTTCATCAATGTTTTATAGTTTATATGTTTTATAAATGTTTTATATGAATTCTAGCAGCTATTCTGCAATCAGAAGTCTGGGCTGCTTCTGGGACGTTGTTTGAAGTAAAAGCTAATTATGATCACTGACACCCCACTTGAACTGCACCCAAGGTCCCTGAGTCAGCTCTGCATCCCTAGACAGAGTCTTTTCCCAGGTCCTGGCTGTCCTAGATCCAGTGCCAAGCATGCAGTGGGAAGGGTCAGCTGGGACTGGGAAGTGTGGTGAGGTGGTCATGAGAATTAAGATGGCTGAAATGCCTTCAGAAGTCTGGGCTTCTTCTGGGGCATTGCTTGAGTAAGCACCAACAATGGCTACAACTGCCCCCATTTGGCTATGCCCTAGGCCCCCGGGTCACCTCTGTCTCTATATCTAGTCTTTTACCAGGTCCTGGCCACACTAGATCCAGTGCAATTTGTGCCATGGAGTGAATGGGACTCTTCCCTCCGCTCGAACAGGGGAGTACAGTGAAGTGGCAGCTGTGAGGAAGGACCTCTCTCTGCCCTACCAGGAGGCAAGTCAGCACCTGCACCCTCCTCAAGAGTGGTGTTTAGGCTTCTCTAGCCTTTCTATCTGTCCCAGAAGTTCTCCAAGCAGCCCAGGAGCCTTGTCTCCTATACATAGGCACTCTAGACTGGGGTGCCCAGTCTGTGGCTCTACCCACTCACTCCCCAGGACCAGTGTCCACCAATGCAATCTCCTTTTTCCTGAGTCCCCTACTAGGGACACAGGTACCTACATGTTTTTCTTCCAATACTACCCAATTACATGTGTATATGTCTTACAGCCTTGGTTATATAGGAGTCCTTCTGCCAGTTTTTAGTAAGTCTTCCATGGGAATTGTTCCACACATAGATTTTTTTTTTTTTTTTTTTTTTTTGCGGTACACGGGCCTCTCACTGTTGTGGCCTCTCTCGTTGCAGAGCACAGGTTCCAGACGCGCAGGCTCAGTGGCCATGGCTCACGGGCCCAGCCGCTCCACGGCATGTGGGATCTTCCCCGACCAGGGCATGAACCCGTGTCCCCTGCATCGGCAGGCAGGCTCTCAACCACTGCGCCACCAGGGAAGCCCCCGTAGATGTATTTTTGATGTATTCATAGTGGGAGGTGAGTGCCACATCCTCTTACTCAGCCACCTTTGATCTCTACTCCTCCCATTCAATACTTTTTTGAGTATGTTAAGCTCATTTCTCTAGCAAATATGTAGCTCATTTCAAGGAATCACAATCCAATGTAGTTTTATAGAACAAAAGTGCTACAACCTCTTTTTGTGGTAGCAAAATATATTCCAGGAAAGTGGAAAATCATTGACTTTCATTCATACAGAGAACTATATTATCTGTCAGTCTAGGTTTAGGACATTTTTAGCAAGGATAATGAAGTAATTGGGCCTTTATTCTTATTTCCCTCAATTTATGGTCTTACACAAAACTTCATTGACAAAATGACATTCATTTGTGTATAAGTATCCAGCTTAAGAAATATAGTGATATTTACTTTTCTTGATATAATATACAAAATATGGAAAAAGAAAATAATAATATAAATTAAAACTGAATTTATGATGGAGGACAATCCTTGAGATGAATATCACAAGTGCAGAGGAACAAAGAAAAATTCATTAAAGTGCTTATAGAGAAAAAAAAAGATAAGGAAAATGGACAATCATCCAACATGTGGATAATTGTTGTACAGAACTAAGAACCAAAAACATGGAAAATAAAAATATTAAAAGATGTAATAGAATAAAATGTTTATTAAATAAAAAATGGAGTTAATATGCAAATGTGAAAGAATTTATTATGGTCTAGCAAATAGGATTGTATGGCTGATGTCAGTATACATAGTGATGAAGTTACTGAACTTCACAAATGAAGAAAGAATTATTCAGGCATTTAAGCACAAACATCAGTTCCCCCAAAAGAGGAAAATCCAGCTGATTTTAGACTTCTGTATGGCATCAAACCACTCAGGAGTAAATGGATTACTATCTACAAGTTTCAAAGGAAAGAAAAGTGTGATCTAATGATATTTTTTCCTAGCCAAGTTGTTATTCAACTATAAAAGCAAAGTACAGATGCTCTCAAATACTCAAGTGTTTAAGAAATAGCACACAAATATATTGAAAAGAAAGACTACTCCTTAAAAAATATTCTGTCGAGACTTGTGTAGTAACAAAAAAAATTTGGAGGTGATTACCAAATCTCTGACTCTATTAACATTATGAACTAATGCTAAATAAAGGTGGAAATGCATCTACAGTGTATAATTTTTATAAAAACTGACAATAAAATATTCAAATATAATAGAAATTGAGGCATAGATGAAAGTGATTAGATAAAATTCTACATATAGCATAATATAAATCATATATTTTAAAATATGAAGAATAATGAAAAAAATATAAAATTATATAGTATCCAAGTTGTTTTTACAAAATGTGAATAACTATTTTCAAAACATGATTCTGGTGGTACAAAGAAAACTAGAAATCAATCTTCCTTTGAAATATCAGTATATAAATATTAATTAAATATAGGATGTAAATCCTATAATCCATTAAGCTAGTAATTAAATATAAATATTAACAAGTGACATTCATCCAAGGGGTGTGAGGAAGCTTTTGTATTAAGAAAACCATCAGAATAATTAACAATATTAATAAATGAAAGGAAAGTCAAATAGTAATAGATTTGACTTTCACTTCACTGATATCATAATGTCATCCTTATGTTTAATGGTAAAACATGAGAAGCATTACCATTAAAGTCAAAAGAAGAAGCAAATGCACAATTGTATTTAACATTGTTCTCTAAGCAATGGCTCATACAATTAAACAAGATAAATAAACCTAAAGACTAAATACTTTAAAAAAAATAAAAAGACTCATTAACATTCAGGTTATCAAAGTAATATGTAAATATTACTAACTTTCCTATTTGACAACAATAACCATTTAGAATAGGCAATATAAGTAAATATACCATTTCCAGTAGCAACAGGAAAAAAGTAAACTTAACAGCAAATATATTGAACCTATATGAAGAAAACTTTAAAACTCTACTGGGGTGATAGGAGCCAAATAAATGCTCCTCCAGGTGCTGTACCACTTCTCAACTTTCCTTTACAGAAAAATTTTTGAAAGGGTTGCACATGGAGACTCTGTTTATCTCATCTTGTTCTCTATTTCTTTATTGAGGTAAAATTTTTATAAAGAAAAATGCATAAATCTCAAATGTACAATTTGATGAATTTTGACAAACTCATACAACTATGTAATCAACACCCAATTCAAGAAACTGAACATTTCCATCACACTAGGACATGACCCTTCCAGTCATCCTCTCTCACTCATATGCAACCACATTTCTCATTTCTATTAATTTAAATGTATATTGCTGATTATTAAACTTTACAGAAATGGAACTCTACATTATATACATGCTATAGATTGAATGTCTTTAGCAACATCCCCCCAAATTCATATGTTGAAATTCAATTCCCAGTGTGATGATATTAGGTATCAAGTTGTACATTCAAGTGTTTAATCTTGAGTTAACTTTTGTATATGGTGTAAGATAGTGGTCCAGTTTCATTCATTCAAACTCAGCAATGGCTGAACTCTGTTTCAAGACAATACAGCTATCTGACAGTAGTTTTAAATTTCTGGAACAAGTACTCATGAAATGTACTAAGATAGCTCTGAAATTATGGAACCTACATAGAACAAGGTCTACTTTCCATTTTACCAATACCCAAGCATATTAGGCCTGTGTTTGCACCTTAGGGTAGTGAAAAATCACTGAAATCAGTAGGGAGATGGATGCTTCCAACTTGGCTCATCTTGTAGAACATCAAATTATCCCTCACTCCATCCTTCCACCTCTGGTCTCCCCCCCAGAATGTCATACACATTTCAGGTTTCTCCTCCTCCCCCCCATCCTCCCCCCAACACTCCCCTCCTCCTTCTGTTCATTTCCCTCTCCCTTCTTCTCCTCTTCCTTCTTTTCTATCTTCTCATCATCTCCCTGGAAGAGAGAATGTCTCTGACTTAATTTTGCCCTAAATAAATGTTATTGCTAGTGCAATGAAATATAAACAACACTAGGAACAATAAGTCCACTACCTTCTGCGTACATTTCCTAAGTAACTTTAAAAGTGGTTGAAAATCCTGTGGAAATTATATCCTAATAGAAACCTGCCTGTGGCTCTAATGTCATTTGGCTACATTATAATTATGGCCCAACCTTTTTAATAGCTTTATTACATAGGACAAAAATACTTATCATTAAAAGCATTCTTATAGTATTATTTGGAATTTGGCATTTATCTAGATAAAATGTTTGGAATAAGATGATATTTTAAGAAATATAAATAAACTTTATAATAGCCTTCCTATATGGAACACTAGTCATTCTGATTCTATCTTAACTCTAATATTCAGAAAAACATTTTCTATTGCCACCTCAGTGCTTTAAAAAGCTTTCCCCTGAGCTTTCAAAGAAAAGGAATGTTATCACTGTAATTGGATAGTCTGTGACAACGTTATAATTTCTTTATTAACTATGATTCTTAATGTAGAAAAAATGAAATCTCAGTGTGTTTGAATTCAGTTGCCCTGCCAAAGTTAATTGCTCCTCAAGAGATGCCAAACTTGGGATGTGCTGGGGGTGTGAAAATGAACAACTACTGACTTTAGTATCTTATTTTCCAGTGAGTTAACATGTTTCATGTAATTAGCCCCAATGTTCTTTTTAGATTAACAGATCAACTAAAAATATGTTACGTTTTAAAAGAAGCAAACAACAGGAAAGTGGGAACGTAACAGAAGCATATTTAAAGGGCATAGACTCATCACAATAAACACATTTAAACAATAGTACCAGCTTAGCCTTTACAAAAGTGTATTTACCCTTTTTTTAAATATCCAAAATAAGTAGAGCATCAAGCTTAGCATACAGTGATTTTATTTGTTTAAGTAACTTGTAATTAATAAGAGATGGCTTATTAATAAGAGATCATTTTGTATTATCTTTCAGAATATATTTTATTAATAATGTACGCTCACATAATAAAATCATTTTAGGGCTTCCCTGGTGGCGCAGTTGTTGAGAGTCCGCCTGCCGATGCAGGGGACGCGGGTTTGTGCTCCGGTCCAGGAGGATCCCACATGCCACGGAGCGGCTGGGCCCGTGAGCCATGGCCACTGAACCTGCGCGTCCGGAGCCTGTGCTCCGCAACGGGAGAGGCCACAGCAGTGAGAGGCCCGCGTAGCACTAAATAAATAAATAAATAAAATCATTTTAGTGAAAACAACAGCTAAAATTGCCAGACGATTGGTGTCTAGCTCCTGAATAAAGTGTGCTTAAGACAACTGATATTCTAGAAGATTAGATAGTGTAGGAGACTTTCAAAGTAATTTTTCCTCTAGCCTGACTTCTCTAATGAATCCTATTATCAAGTAAATCACCAGAAACTTACATACTTGAACCCTAATGCCATAATCCCCCATAGAAATGATTACATTGATTTGTAATTTGGTATTATTACCACAGTTCTTTATTTAGAGTCAGTAAAAGATGTGTCTATTTGATATGCTTTTCTACAGTTTTCAGAAAACAGCATGGATGACACTGACCATTATGTTATTCAGTGCTCTTATAATGTACTCATGCTATAAATATATTTTTAAGGTCAGTACCAGAAAAAAAAAGTTCTTTATCTTAGTCTAGTGTTATGCTTCATTTAACGGGTTAATAAGAGGTATGTAACCTGACACATTTCAAATTTTGGAAGTGAGCAGACCATGAATAATAATAGTAACAAAAATATACATTGAAGACATGAAACATTACATATTAAACATTTGAATATATGGTGCATTGAATTCATATTTGGATTTGGGGAAAAAGAGAGAATGAGGGTTAGGGTGAAAGTTAAATAATAAACAACTTTCAAGTAATTAAATTAATGGCTGAAATAGCCAGATCAAGCTCATCATTTTCAGTCTTCTTAATGAGACTTAAATCTACCAATTGTTCATCTTGTTATTTCTGTGATAATTGACCTCTATTTTATACAGCACCCATTCTACCCCTACAACTCTGTAATATCCCTTTCACCTCCTAAAAAAAATGTTTCACAAAACAGAATTGCCTGCATAGATTTTGTGGTCAGAAACTATAGACACACCCAGAGAATCATGGAACTGAGAGAGAGTTCCAAAGTTGGTTCAACTCTAAGCAGTGGCGTGTTGGTAAATGTTTAACAAGAGGACTTTCTCAATATAAAGTCCTGATTTGTAGGGTTCTTTGATTTCTGTGGTGTAAATATTCCCTTCATGGCTAATTCTAAGCTATCAGTACATCAATGGTCATTGAACACAGTTGAGAAAAGATGAGTGCAATTAGCAGTTGGAAGCCCGTATTCTGGCTCCAGCATACCACTAGACCAAAGTTATCACCGTTTAATCTAGGTAGTCCTAGAATGATGGCAGCCAGCAGATAGTGGTAGCTTGGCAGCTTGTTAAACTGTTAATCAATCTGTAATTGTGTTCTTTCCATTTAATCTAGCTCTTGTTACAACCTCCATGAATTTCATTTTATATTATTTGGAGATGAAATTTGACTGGTTCATAGTACCTTTTTATGTTCGGACTTTCTGTCTTTGAAGATCATTAAGTGACCTGTTAGCATTCCCTTCTAAAATGCTCACCTGAACCTGCTTTTGTTTTTCTTTAAAGCCTGTATTGTACTTTCTACCTGACATCACAAATCATATTTGGTCTATATACAGTTGACCCTTGAACAACAGGGGTTTGAACTGTGGGGGATCCACTTATAAGCAGATTTTCTTCAATTAATACATACTATGTTTATGATCTAGTGTTGGTTGAATCCATGGATGTGGGATCCATGAATTTGGAAGGCCAGCTATGGGACTTGAGCATCAGAGAATTTTGGTATCCGTGGCTAGTCCTGGAACCAATCCCCAGCAAATACCGAGGGATGACTAAAGTTTGGCTTGATTTAGGAAGTTTGTTCAAGTTGTACTGGCTCTTACATCATTCACTAGCACTTTTATCAACTGCATGAGCAGAAAACAGTTATTTTCAGTTTATTTAAATTTTCTTATTAATACTTGCCACATTTTGGTACATCTTATATATTTGGTCCTCTTCTTTGGACTCTCCAATTTTCTGCCTTTCCTTTCTTCTTTTCATTGTTCTTTAGCTTTCTTTCTTTTATATGTACCTATCTCTATCACTGTATTTTTCTCTATAAAAAAACTGATTACAATTTTTCTGACAATAAATGATGCCTCTACTTCACATACTAAGATGACACTACTGACCCACCACTGTACCAGTGGTGAAGATGATAGAATTCAAGGTAAGAGAGGCCTGAGTTCAAATATCCTGATAGCAGTGGAGTCTTGGGTAAATTGCTTAAACTCTTTGAGCCTTATTTCCCTTATTTGTAAAATGCAAGTAATATCTACCTTATGAGTTTGTTGTGAGAATGAAATAGGGTGAGTGATTCTCCTGGCATATTATAAGAGCTGAATAAATGGTAGCAGTGGTAGTATTGTAGTAATACTCACAATATATTATACTTAAGTAGTAGAAATAAATGTGCATTATATAAGCTTTCAAAATACATCACATTCCTCTTTCTCAGTTACTTATATGAACTTTGAGGACCTGTTTGCTAGGGCACTGGCAAAGGTTCAGAGTATATTTTCTATGCAACCCCACTATCAAAAATGTTTCAAATTAATGAATTATTAAGGATCTTGAGAATTCTTTCTGAGACAAAAAGAACACTTCACAATCCTTTAATGTGGTACATGTTTGCCCCTAGCAAGTTAGACTTTCTTAATTCACTACACTACCTCTCCAGCTCTAATCATACCAAAACACACTGACTCTTTCATTGTGTGCTCCCTTACAATCAGAAGATATCCTTCTACCAACATGTGTATAGTTGTGGTTTCTCCAATATATATTTCTGTAGTTTGGCTTTGGTACGCATGTGTACTATTTTGCAGGTGCCCCAATGGTGCTACACTAAACTAAGCAGGTAATTTTAGATACTACTTTTTGCCTTGCAAATTGTTTTGAGGGCCTGCCCAAATTAGAGTCACTTGCAAACTTTTTGTTTCCAGAGAATTAATAACACTTGAAATGTTGGCGCTTATTGAGCCCAATATCCCTTGACCATTTCATTGTTTCTGCTGGGGAGGAATAAATTTTCCTCTACCCTTCTAGGTCCTTCTGGCTGGTCTAAGAATTAAATTGACATGAGACAGATTAGCAGGATAAAATAAAAAAAAAATTAATAACATGTATACATGGGAGAAACCCAGGAGAACTGAGCAACTCACCAAAATAGCTGAAACCTTCACCTTAAATACCATCTCAAGCAGAAGACAAAAGAGGATGATTTGGGGGAGTGGTTTAGGACTTCAAAGGTGAGGAAAACAATCCACATAGAAATGGAAAAGCAAACGTTTGGTTTAAAAAAAAAATGCTTTCTGGGCCATTCAGAGACAGGGGACCAGAGTGGACTCTGATCTTTAAGAGTTTCCCCACACCACATCTAGCCCATATCCTTTGCAGATATGCCTGGTGATAGCTCTATTCCTGTAATAAGCCCTCTGTCTAAATTCAGGAAGTTACAGGGAAGGTCAAAGTTTCTTCCTGAGTCTTTCTTTGGGCCTCAGTTGTTTTCAGCTCAAAATAATCTGCATGCCAGAAATATTTGGGGGTGGTAAATTCTGTTCTCCTACATTTCTTAAGGAATGTTTTAAAAACCCATGTCATTAGTAAAATAATAGTTACCCTTGAAGACCTGATTTTCAGCTCATGAATTGCTACAGGCCTGCCCTGCTCTCTTAACCCCTTTTTCCTGACCCCAAACATTTCTTAATAGTTTTCTTTATTGTCCACCAATTGCTACATTTGTATCAAGATTATATTTTGTGCAAACAGTACCTATTCCATAACCTTGAATTTAGTCACTCAGATTTTGAACCTGCTGTTTGATTTGTTTTTGGTTGAACCTCCTATTTAAATTGGAGCACTTGGTGACTTAAATTTAGGAATGTTCCCCAGAGCAGCTCCCAGCACCCTTATTTTTAACCTTTGTTCTTATCATCAATATATACAGATTTGAAATAGTCATACAGAACTTTGGGGAAAGGGTATAAAACAAACTATTTAACAATAAAAAATATACCTGGCTACTTTTCCAAGTAAAATTTATAAGAAATGTAGCAAGCATAGTTTTATTAAAATCTCCAAAAAAACTGTGTTTTAGCCATAAAGGTAAATATTTTAGCTCAATATTAATATAATTATGGAAATTATTTGATAATACAGACTACCTCAAATTATGAAATTTTAAATATCTGTTCTATTGGATTAAAATGCCAAATTATTCAGATGAGCAAAGCATACATTACATTTGGCAATGTTTATCAGCAATTATCATATCTAATACAACTCTTATTAAGGAATAGTCAAATGCAAAGTAATTCAGAACAGATGGACAGTGTACTCACGGAACAGAAACATTTATTTAAGAATATGTTTAATATTTTCTTTTTTAATATTCTTTTCCAATGAACTTTCAAGTTCAATCAATATTTAGTATATTTAATATATTCATATTTTTATAAACATCCCTGAAAGTCCACTTAATGGACAAAATCCTTTACAGAGCATATTATTGTATGCTGATAAATTCCTCATTGGTTTAGATTACAGGGTAGACTTGGAAGAGCTGGCAAAAAATGCAGAGAGATTAGCCTTTTTTTTTTTTTTTTCAGTACGCGGGCCTCTCACTGTTGTGGCCTCTCCCGTTGCGGAGCACAGGCTCCGGACGCGCAGACCCAGTGGCCATGGCTCATGGGCCTAGCCGCTCCACGGCATGTGGGATCTTCCTGGACCGGGGCACGAACCCGTGTTCTCTGCATCGGCAGGTGGACTCTCAACCACTGCACCACCAGGGAAGTCCAGCCATTTTATAGGCTGTATTGTTTACAAAGTAATCCACCACTCTCATTTTTTTCCCTGTAATGAGTTTTAACAACATACACAGAAGCTTAGCTACTCACGAATATACACTATTTGCTGAATTGACAACTGATTGGGGAAGGAAAATATAGTTTCAGGTATGTAAAGCAGTCTGTTTAAAGACATGGAGACCTAAAATCTTAAGAAAAGTTCTGTGAGGTAATACAAATAACCTGTGGATAGAATTTTTCCTAATTATTTTCTATTTCCAGATGCTAAAACAATTTTCTATTCTTTTCCTTAGTTATATATTTTATGCTACTCAGTGCAAATACATGTCAAAATGATCACTCAGAAAGCATTTAGCTGATTCAGCATTACCTTTTTTTGTTTTAACCTTATCAAGAGTTAATGCGTTTTACTTTATCTTATTAAGTTTACTGTTAATGCTTTAATTATACAATCTACCTTTTTCCTCTAAAATTTTTCTCATTTTTGAAAATGGTCTGTATGCTGTTGAATTCTTCATTCTAATTTAATTTATTTTCTTGGTATGTTTTTTTGTTTTGAACAATCTACTTTGGTATGCATAACAAAGGATCCTTATTGTAAGCAGGTAGGGGGTCCCTGGAAAAAGGAAACCTGGCTTGGATTTCTTTACATGAGAAGCCATTTTACGCGTAAACCATTTTGTGATCTAAGCCTGGCATCAATGCTTGCCCTTACAGAAGGATAGATCTCAGTAGTTAATAACTTTTAGGGAACAAAAGAAGATAAAAATAAACAACTTTTACCAGGCCAGGGAGATAACTTAACCATATCAGAGACAATATATCAGTTGTAAAGACTCCCAGTTCTGTTTCAATGGTAAAGATTAGCCTGAAGCACATTCTTGAGTTGTTTTGCCGAATTCAAACCCCCTCAAGCATTCAACCACCAGATCAACTGGAAGCTAAGAAATGATGATGTTGACCTTTTCTGACCCTTGTGACTTCAATCAACTAAAGCTTGGACTCTGCCAACCTTTGCCCCAATTCTATGCTAAATTCTCCTCTGCTCCAGCCCTTTCATAAATATGCATATACCCTTAGCTTAAAATTTCCCCAATTTTGCTGTCTGGGAAGACACTGCTTTGGGAAAGATCCCCAGTGTTCTCCTTACTTGCTGCAAGTAATAATCCTTCCCTTTTGTGATCTTTGGTGTGGTTTTGTCTTTTGGCTTGACACCCAGCAAGAGGTGAACCCAGTTTTGGGGTAATATTATGAAAGTACTAAACAATTATATAAAATTAATACAATGCATTGTTTTAATTCCATATGTATTGGATAGTATTCCATAATCCCACATCTCATGTGACAATGAATTTAACAAAATTACAAATGATTAATGGGCCTATGCCTGGAAAAGTTACCAAGCACAGAACCAAAGATTCTTTAGACAAAGCAAAATAGAAAAATACTTTTTTTCCCCACAATTTGTACATTTTTAAATCCCCTACCCCCTACTGTGCTCCTTCCCCCTTCTCTCTCCCTACTGGTAACCACTAGTTTATTCTTTATGAGTCTTTTTCTGTTTTGTTATATTCATTTGTTTTATTTTTTAGATTCCACATATAAGTGACAACATACAATATTTGTCTTTCTCTGTCTGATTTAAGTACTTTGTACTTTTAATAAGACCACTATGTCTATTTAGATATAATGTGGTTTAATCACCAAACATCTGTAGGCATGAGTTTAAGTGACAAAATCAAAGGAAGTGCTTTAATACAGTAGTGACAAATGCAATCAGAAGTTAGAGCCAAAACATCACTTTAAATTTAGTAAAGAAGATTGTAAACACTGATTGCTGTCAAATCTAAATTATAGCCATGAGAGGCTTCCAATGAATTTTAAACACCCAGGGCAGTAATTATGTTACTAGAATGAAGTTTGTTTTGTGACTTTTTAAAATAATCTAAAATGTTATTACTTATATTATGAAGAAATAATTCATTTGTCCTGACACAAAATAGATTTGTTAACCAAACTAAAGTTTCCTGAGATAAAATTATTTCTATTGTGTCCTTTGTTTGTTTAAATATTTGTTTCTTTGGCTCATTCAAGATGGTTTCTGGGAGCATTATGTTCCTTACTCAAATACTGAAATTATTACTCTTTATCAAGTATGACAGATATCATGATTAAAAAGAAAGGAGATACACATTTCATATTATTTATGGTCTGGGCAAAGATAAAATATATTCTGCTTGGTTTCTACTACCTTAATGATAAATATGGGTCAGTTGTCACTAGCATTGTCTAAATCATAGCGAAAATGTAACTTCTCTGTGCAGAATTTTATTCATATAGAATATAGAAATCATTGACTTCTATTTTTGAAACATCTATTTTATTTTATAGTTTTATAGACAGTTAAATATTTCTTATTGATGTTCACATTAATTTTAAAATGTATTAGCTAGAGAAAAATATATGCAAGTGCCATCTAACTGAAAAAAATTTATTAGTGAAAATGAATCAGATCTCTCATGTAAAAGCTTATCTTCTCTTAAGTAGATCATCACTAATCCATAGTAATTACCTAAGTCTAACTTAATTTTATGTAACATTTTGCATAAATTCGTTGTTA
Source organism: Delphinus delphis (assembly GCF_949987515.2). NCBI lineage: Eukaryota > Metazoa > Chordata > Mammalia > Artiodactyla > Delphinidae > Delphinus > Delphinus delphis. The sequence continues at coordinate 47,969,063 of NC_082704.1, forward strand.
TATTAGTAAGCTAGAGGACAAGCTGTTTGTAAGTTTTTAAACCTATTTATAAATTTCCAAAGATTGATACAGAAGAATATAATGCCTCTTCCTATGTGCATTTTTACCAGTCTATGACTTGTGATGAAATGTAAGTATATCCTACGGTATCAGAAAGACAAAATTAAGCTGAAAATTAGGCAACAATATAGAATATAAAGCGTTTGCAGTGGATTTTCTTATTTTATATTAGTTAATATTTGTTAACTATGAAAAGTTTAAGAAATTTTTCTGATATAGTATTATGATTATCTTAAGGAAAATTCAAATGGTGAAAATGGAGTGATTGTCAGACCTAGTACCTAATCAGGGACCACTCCAGCATGTCAAAGTAAAGCCATTGAAGCCCTATCTCTGAATACCTAGAAGTTCTCATAACACAAATGTCAAGTCACTAGTACACTGATAAATTCAATCCAATTCAACAAATATTTATTATGCAAAAACTATGCACCAAGCACTTTTCTAGGTACTGACCATACAATGGTGAATAAACTGGTTCATTTCTTCAAGGAAATTACAGTGTAATGGGGGAAAGAGAATCTTACATAACATACTGTATCATTAGCTCTAGTTGATGGTGGCTTTAGAGCTTGGAGATGGATGACTGCTGAAGAGATTTGTTATCAGCTTCTCTGGTAGTGGAATATAAGCAATGGCTAGCTACGTAGCTACTTGACAACTGCTAGAGACCTTATATGTCTATAAATTACATATAAAAATGTCATATTGTGTATGCAATGAGACTATATTTACATTATCTTTTACTTTTTCTGGCAATTTTTTCCTAAGTATTCAAAACTGCTTTGTAAAAAATATCTTTAATTGATTTGAATAATACCGCTCTCCCTTTTCCCTTTTGTTAAAAAAAGAAGATAGAAATAGGCCATTAAGCCATAAGAATTAAGGGGAAGAAACTGAATTGACTGAAACGTTGTTACATTTGGATATGATTATGTCTACTTACACAAACAATGAATGTTTCAAACAAGCACAGAAACTATATAAATTATGACTGTAGTCAAAGATCATTTTTCATATTCCTAGCCACATTATAATCACAAGTAATAACTTACTTATCTCAACATAAAAAACAAAAATTTCCATCAGGTTTCTCTACCTAGACATTATTGTTATTTTCGGCCAGATAAGTCTTTGTGTTTGGAGTGGGTGGCTACTTAGTGCATTACAGAGTGTTAATCAGTATTCCTGGAATTTACCCACTATGTACCAGTAGCTCTTCCTCAGTTTTGACAATCATTGATGTTCCAGATATTGCCAAATATTCCCCAGTAGAGAGAGAGAGATTATCTTTATGTGAAAGCCACTGACTTAGAAAAAACAAACATGTTTCAGGGTGCCATATATATATTTACATTGGACTGGATGCTTTCCCCCTAAGATCAGTAACAAGACAGGCATATCCACTCTCACAATTTCAACACTGGAACAGACATCAAGTCAGTGCAACCAGGTAAGAAAAATAAATAAAATGTATCCAGATTGGACATAAGTAAGTAAAAACTGTCTTTACTTGCAGATGACATTACCATCTAATTAGTAAATCTGATGAACTATATAAAAACACTACTAGAACAAATAAGTGAATTTAGAAAAGTTACAGGAGGCCAGTCAGCATACAAAAATCAATTATATTTCTATAGCGTAGCAATGAATAATATAAACATGAAATTAAGAAAACATTTCCAAGTCTGGTCTAGGATGGAGGCTTTGGAAGACCCTGAATGTATGTCTTCCCATGGATTCACCAAATTTACACCTACATATAGAGCCTGCTCCAGCTCCAGCCAGCCAGCTTAAGATGTCTGGCACATGCATTCTACACAGGGGAAGCTCCTATACAAGACCACACCTTCAAGACTAGGAGAGGTAGCTGTTTCAGCTAATTCATAAGACCAAACACAGAATGTCAAACAAAATGAGGAGTCAGACGAAAATGTTCCAAACAAAAGGACAAGATAAAACCCCAGAAAAATCCTGAATGAAACAGGGGTAAATAATTTACCTGATAAAGTGTTAAAAGTCATGATCATAACGATGCTCACCAAATTGAGGAGAGGAATATAGGAGCAGAGTGAGAACTTCAAAAGAGTATAAGAAAATATAAGAAAGAACCCATCAGAGCTGAAAATTACAATAACTAAATGAAAAATACACTACAGCAAATCAACAGCAAATTATATATGAGAATGGATTAGTGATAAAATAGTGGAAATCACCCAAACAAATCAGTAAAAAAAAAAAAAAAGAAAAGAAAAGAAATAAGGATAGCTTAAGAGACCTCTGAGACAACATCAAGCATACTCACTTCAAATTATAGAGGTCCCAGAAGGAAAAGAGAGAAAAGGGCAGAAAACTTACTTGAAGAAATAATGACTGAAAATTTCCCTAACCTGGAGAAGGAGCAGGTCCACAAAGCACAGAGAATCCCAAACAAGATGAACCCAAAGAGGTCCACACCAAGACATATCATAATTAAAATGGCAAAAGTTAAAGAGAGAATTTTAAAGGCAGCAAGAGGAAAACAATGAATCACATACAAAGGAACCCCTATAAGAATATCAGCTGGTTTGTCAGAAGAAATATTGCAGGCTGGAAGGGAGTGGAATGATATATTTTAAGTGCTGAAAGGAAAAAGTTTACAGCCAATAATAGTCTACTCAGCAATGTTATCACTAAGAATTGAAGGAGATACAGTTTTCCAGACAAGCAAAAAATAAAGGAGTACATCACCACTATAGTAGCCTTACAGGAAATGTTAAAGTCTTCATTAAGCAGAAAAGAAAAGGCCAAAACTAGAAAAAGAGAAAAGAGAAAATCCCACTGATTAAGGTAAATATATAGGAAAGGCAGTGATCAGCCGCTTAAAAACCTAGTATGAAGGTTAAAAGACAAAAGTAGTAAAATCAGGCTTCCCTGGTGGCACAGTGGTTGAGAGTCCACCTGCCGATGCAGGGGACATGGGTTCGTGCCCCGGTCCAGGAAGATCCCACATGCCACGGAGCGGCTGGTCCCGTGAGCCATGGCCGCTGAGCCTGCGCATCCGGAGTCTGTGCTCCACAATGGGAGAGGCCACAAGAGTGAGAGGCCCATGTACAGCAAAAAAAAAAAAAAAAAAAAAAAAAAAAAAAAACAATGGAAAAATTGACAATAAGTACATACCTATAAATAATCACTTTAAAAGTAAATGTACTGAATACTCCAACTAAAAGACACAGAATGACTGAATAGATACAAAAACAAGAGCCATATATATGCTGCATACTAGAGAATCACTTCAAATTTAAAGACACACACAGACTGAAACTGAAGGGATTTAAAAAAGATTCCATACAAATGGAAACAAACAAAAAATAGTATTACTTATATCACACGAAATGGACATTAAAACAAAGAGTATAACAAGAGACAAAGAAGGGCATTACTTGATGATCAAGGGATCAATTCAAGAAGAAGATATGGCAATTGCAAATATATATGCTCCTATGCTCCACACAAAGAAAATATTAACAGATAATGGTAGATATTGATAGTGACACAATAAAAGTAGAGGACTTAAACACTGCACTTACATCAATGGACAGATCATCCAGACAGAAAATCAATAAGGAAACACTGACATTAAATGACACATTAGTTCAGATGGACTTAATAGATGTATATAGAACATTCCATCCAAAAGCAGCAGAATACACATTCTTTTCAAGTGAAATAACACTACACACCCAATGGCATGACTACAATAAAAAAGACGAACAATATCAAGTACTGGTATGTATGTGAAACAAGTAAATCTCTCATACAACCCTCGTGTAGCATGTTAAATGGTACAACCACTGTTGAAAAAATTTGGTGGTTTCTTAAAAAGTTAAACATTCACTTATCATATGGTCAAGCCATACCACTCTTAAGTATTTACCTAAAATTAAAGGAAATATATGGGGCTTCCCTGGTGGCACAGTGGTTGAGAGTCTGCGTGCCAATGCAGGGAACACAGGTTCGTGTCCCGGTCCAGGAGGATCCCACATGCTGCGGAGCGGCTAGGCCCGTGAGCCATGGCCGCTGAACCTGCGCATCTGGAGCCTGTGCTCCACAGCAGGAGAGGCCACAACAGTGAGAGGCCCGCGTACTGCCAAAAAAAAAAAAAAAAGGAAATATATGTTCATTCAAAGATGAGTGTTTATAGCAGTTTTATTTATAAGAGCCAAAAAGTAGAAATAAACCAAGTGTTCATCAACAGGTGAATGAATGGCATATCCATACAATGTAATGTTAATTAACAGTAAAAAGGAAGGGAATACTTATACAGGCAACAGCATGGATAAATCTCAAAATAATTATGATGAGTGAAAGAAAATAAAGAAAAAAATGGTATATGTTATGATTTCATTTATACGAAACTCTAGAAAATAGAATCTAGAGTGACAGAAGTCAATAAAGCTATTATCATATATTAAACATATCATATATTTAATACATAAGTAGATTTATGCAGGTATAATTAGCACACAATATGCTGCACATATTTAAAGGGAAATATATTTTATTTAAATTTTCAGTTACGTGTGTGTGTATATATATACACATATACATATATGATTTGTTAAGATTGCCTGAATTTCCAAGCAAAGCAATTTGGAGCAACATTTCCTATTATTATCATTATAAAGAAACTCAAATTATATGGAGTTAATTAAGCACAGACTATTTGCTGATTATAGGCTGGTGTTGTTAGACTTTTTCTATTGAAGGAGTTACAATGATGCTACAGTTGGTGAAAAGTTGATGCAGAGACATGCTATTTAATTAAACATTAGGCTTATAATTCCTTTAAAAATTTGATAGGTTGAATTCCATCAGTTTTATTTGTGATGGGCAATAACAGACATTAATGGCCCACTATTAAAGGTATTTTTAGGGAATCTGGTGCATTTTGTGAAGCCCTGAGGGCTTTTCTTATGCATTATAAATTATATGGTAATTTAACAAAGCATTTATAAAAATAACCCAGTTTTCCACTAAAGCAAAAATAAGCAATCAATTCACACAATGGGATTAGTAATTGATGTACTTTAAAATTGACATTTGAAGCATTTCTGCTTTGTTGATAATCATTTATATACTGTTCTAACTAGTGAAATTTGAAGTTTAAGACTGGAGCAATTATTTTACTCAGAGATTTTTATGGTCAACCCATTGAAGGACTTTTTCTTCCTCAGTGCAACTATTTCTAATTATGATTGCTGAAATATTGTTGGATTTAAGATACATGAATAAATAGTGAACAAACCTAAATAATAAAATCTGGACACTGAACAAAATGCATCTTTGTTGTGATTCTATTATTGTGGAGGGAAAAGGTCAGGCAGCATCCACTCTGAAGACCCTCCCTCTTTTATAGTGAGATCTTTCTTCACAATTCTCTCAATCACTACATACACACTCACACATAAAGATGTACATGCAACATGCACACTTGCATACATACTTACTGAAGAATACAGTATTAGGTTACCCAAGGATGGTAAGAAAAATTTTAAAGTTTGTTCACTGAACAAGAATCTTGTAATCAAGCAGCAAGGGCCTCTGAAAATCAAACTGTGCTCTGCTCACTTAACCCTGTGTCCTGGTTAAGGACTGCATCTGCTCTAGGGAAGATGTGGCTTTTTCTATTTCTGCACAGGAGCCCAAGTGGGCTAGCAGCAGCCCTGATGGACATGACAGACTTACAGTCATCATGATTAGAAAGAAAAGAAAAGAATTCTTTATTCAGGGTAAACTGACCTCAATGATGAGCTTTACTCCTTGAGAATATGCAAACCAAAGTTAATGGAGATTTATTGGTAGGACTATACATACATATTTGGAAGAGTAGAAAATCACCATAGTAGCCACAATGGAAAACTGAAGTTAAGATATACAAAGAACCCTCAAATGAGTTATAGTGTAATTCATTGTTCCAAATTCCAGTGCTTCTCCAAAAGTGTGGTGTTTTTCTATATTTATCCTGTTTTGGGTTTGCTGAGCTTCCTGGACATTGCCCATTGTTCTTTTTGAATAAAAATTTGAAATTTTTCATCCAATATTTCCTTAAATATTTCTGATTCCATTTTACCTTTCCTCTCCTTTTGGGGTTTCAGTGACCTGTATGTTAGACTGATTTATCCTATATGTATCTGAAGCTCTGTTAATGTTATATTCCAATCTTTTTCTCTCCGTTGTATCTGTGTGAAAAATTACTATTGTCCTGTCTTTAAGTTCACTCATTCTTTATTTTGTTTTGACTAATCTGATTTTAATCCCATCCAATAAATTTTATTTCAGATCATATTTTTTAGTTCAATGATTTCTATTTATTTCTTTTTATAGTTCCTATACCTCTCCTGAAATTTTGCACCATTTTACCCACTAAACCAATCTTTTAACATATTTATCATAGTTACACTAAACTATGTCTTGCTGCTAATTCTAAGTTGCCTGTGGTTTTGTTTCTATTAACTGGTTTTCTCTTGACTATGGCTCACATTTTCTAGCTTCTTTACATGACTACCAGTGTTTTATTGTGTACTGGACATTGTAGATGATACGTTACAGAGACTCTGGATTCTGTAATGTTTTTCTAAAAAGTGTTGACTTGTAGTTTAATGAATCAATTTGGTATTATGGAGGCATGGATTTAGGTTTTGTTAGGGTTAGCTTATTTTAGTTTTACACTCTCTAGGATGTATGTTCTACCTTGGGGACATGGTCTATATTTCTTAAATATATCCTTCTGGATTTTCAATGGAAAGCCAAAAATTTTTACCAAGCCTCTCTAACTGATATCCAAGTTAACATAGATGCTAAAATCTCTGTTCAGTTCTTGCAGACTTCCATCTGTTCTTTTCCTCTAATTTATTTGAAGTCTCATCTTCTGCATGTAAGTTTAAGATTCAGCTAAATTTGAGGGGAATTTATTTGGGAATTTTAAAGGTCCCACTTTTGTCTCCCTTCTTTCTAGACTATCTTCTCTAACTTTTCACACCAACTCTATTCTCTCGCCCCATTAGAACTCCATCCCTCAAGTGTGTGCAATCTGGGGATTCCTCTCAAGGGAAAAGCCAAATAAATGTGGATCTCACTCAACTTGGTTTCTCTTGTTCAAAGGTTGAATCCTCTTCAAGTCCTGTCTGTTCTTGGTTATTTTCCAATACTTTCAAGCCACTGTTGTTATTGTTGTTTTCATTTTGTCCTAAGTTTATAGTTATTATTGTTAGGGAGAAATAAGATACAAGAAGTTGGGAGACTCCGATTATTTTATGTCTCATCAAAATTGAAGATTAAATCATTACCCTGCCATAAACAAATCATTAATTGGAAAACTATCAGCTCTGACACCACCTCCTCTTACTCTCCATTTCATTTATTCATGTGCAAGAACACTGGTTCCTGCCAGTTCCTTGAATGGACTAAGTCTTGCCTCAGGAACTTTGAGCTTGCCTTCAACACTCAATCATGGGATATTGGCATGACTCACACTTCTACTTCCTTCAGATCTTTACTCAAGTGTATCCTCTTCAGTGGGGCTTTCCTTGGCCACACTAAAGAAATGTCAACCCTCACATGCATTCTTTATCTTCCTTCTCTGCTTCTATTTCTCTTTTGCCTTTATCAATATCTAATATCTACATTTTGTATATTATATATAGTCATGTATATATTACATTTATTAAATTTATTTACTTTATTTATTTATTGTCTCCCCTTTTAGAAAATAAGTTCCACGATGGCAAAGATTTGTTTTTCTGTTTTGGTTTACTGCTATAGCTCCAGTACCTTCTGTATTCCTAGTATTGAGAAGAGTTTCTGAAACATAGAAGTTACTCAAAAAATATTTTTGACTCAATTAATGAATTAATGACTGAATAACCCTGTGTTCATTATCTGCTATTATACTAACATGTTTTCAAGAGTTAGCCTGTTAGAAGGGAACCAGTACCTCCTTGGCCTATATCCCTTGCTTAAAGCCACATACTTGAAGGCAATATGATACAGAAAATTAAGGTCTGAATTTGACAGAATGGATGATTCTGATATTACTTTCTAAATTTATAAGAAATCTCTTCCTTCATTCTACTGAATAAATTTTCATTTTTAAATAATTTTTATTTGAGTATAGTTGCTTTACAATGTTGTGTTAGTTTCTACTGTATAGCAAAATAAATTCATTTTTATTATTACTGAAAATGTGAGAAGTAATGAAATTAAGCATGTAAGGAAACATCCTATATATCCATGCATGTGCTTAATGTGTTTAATTAATTGTTTATACAGAGACAAGTAAATAATATACTAAGTTAGCCAGATAAACTTGTGGTGCAGCCACTTTTTTCACATTACAAAATAAAGTTAAGATTGATTCTCATTGGATAATCTGCTCATGTAACTTGCACAGCTCAAAGGATTCTAACTTTAAAAAAGATACCTACCACCATACATTTCTCTACAGGTTTTTTTTTTAACAAATTATAAATAATAGTGTTTAAATGAATAGAATTTTTCTTCAAGAAGACTAGCCTAAGAAGTGACCATTTGGGATTAGTTGAAGAATAAAGTAACACCCAATTTTTATTAAAAAGATTCAGTATTCAGTGTCTTTGGGAGAAAATGCTCTCCTTTCCAATTACTTAGGTACTTCAAATGTGATTGACATATTTCTTTTATAGTCCACAGAGTACAGAACACGTAAAGTAGGCCAGACAAACATGTTACTATTAGTTTTGGATGGAAAAAGTACATCTAACAATAAATAAGAATTGATTGTCCTCTATGTACATGGCATGATAGATAGCACTGTGGAATATGCATTCCAAATGACAACTTGTGACTTTCTTTTAACACATAATTTCTTTTGGTTATGTTGATAACTTTTGGGAAATGTGTTTCTACTTCTTGCACTATTGGATGCTACAGATAACTCAGTGGTAACTGACAAAAAAAATATAAAGTCCATCTTAGGAAAGAAAATGCAGCTGATAGGCTCTTTTGCTTCCTATAAAATTAAGAAAACTTTATTTATTTTTATTTTTTGTGGTACACGGGCCTCTCACTGTTGTGGCCTTTCCCATTGCAAACCACAGGCTCCAGATGTGCAGGCTCAGTGTCCATGGCTCACGGGTCCAGCCACTCCGTGGCATGTGGGATCTTCCCAGACCGGGGCATGAACCCGTGTCCCCTGAATCACCAGGCGGACTCTCAACCACTGCGCCACCAGGGAAGCCCTGAAAACTTTATTTTCCTTATAATTTTTTTAAAATCAGAGGGCTGATTTTAAAAGTTTATAATTATAGATATAAATATGACCTTTTCTTTCTTTCTTCTGACTGTTTTCATAGCTGAAGATTGACAAAAATATTGTGCATGACAATTGTAATGTGGGGACTAAAGTATTATAGGAAAAACCTGTGAATGAATTGTCTTGAATTATCATCAGTGCAGGGAACAGGTTATAATCATAGAGAGAAAGTTTTAGCATATGTATAGTAAGATTGAACCAATTACAAAGAATAAAAGAAAACCAATATTCTTTGAAGACAATGCAAGAGAACTCTGTAAGGTAGATTTGCCTTTAACTAGAAATTGGAATTTTTTATTTCTACATCTCTGATTTAACCACTTCTTGTCCCTGCTTGTTTTAAGGTTTAACACTTTTCTTTTTCTATACCTTCATAATCTAACTTACTAGTTAATTTTACACATTAAGAATCAAAGAAAAAAAGATAAAATCCAAAGGGAGAGAGAAGGGACTAAAATAAGAACTAATAAATTAAAAAGCTTACCTTTAGTTAGGCATTGCTATTTACAAGGCAGCTTACTGCAAGTTTTACATGAATTATTTCATTTATTACTAACAGATTCACTATGAAGTAGGTGTTATTGCTACTTCCATCTAGAAGAGAAACCTTAGAGAGGTTAGGTATCTTACCAAAGCCATCTAGCTAACAAGCAGAATAACTTTAACCCTGGGCTGACTTTTTTCTGTGTGGACTGTGAATGTGTACATGCATGTATACATGGGGGTATGTGTTTTCTTTATAGAATATTACATATAGAAGTCATCTGTCATTTGAGGATGCCCAACATCTTTTGAAACCATCTTTACATTTTGGTAGGGTCTCATATATTGACTCTCACCTTCCCAAAGTAGAATCCAGAGCACTTAGTTTCTTCATCTCCCTTTAAGGTAGGCTGCACTTAAATGATTTTGCAGATACACCAACTTGAGACTCTAATTCAGAACCAAGTAGTGTGAGGAAAGGCTTTGAGTGGGCCAGGCTCTGAGGAGACCATGTATTGCTATGGCCTAAGTCATGACAGGAGCACCCAGCTTTGTAAATCAGTTATAGCAGTTGCAATAGATTTGAGATTCCAGCAAGTGATGTATGGGCAAGAGCAGTTCTGGCAACAGCAGCAGTTTCCTCACGAGTCCAATTCTACAGCATGATTCTCAATATTGTTACTGGAAGTTTATCTTCAAGTCCACTTTTCCGGTACTACTAACATTTCTATGAGCTATGTAATAACCTCTATAAATCCATTTTGTGCTTTAACTAGCCAGAATGGAATTGGGTGCAACTGAGAGCTCTGACTACTATAACCATATTTTATGGCACTTGAATGCTTTCAAAAACCACTCAATCCAAACCTTTAAAATCTAAGAGTAAAGTATTATAAAAGAACTTTATCAAAAAACAAACAAACAGACACATGGAGACTAAACAACATGCAACTGAAAAACCAATGGGTCAATGAAGAAGTCAAAGAGAAAATCAGAAAATACCTCAAGACAAATGAAAATGGAAACACAACACTATAAAATCTTTGGGATGAGCAAAAGCAGTTTAAAAGAGAAGTTCATAGAGATACAGGCCTACCTCAAGAAATAAGAAAAATCTCAAATAAACAACCTAATGTACAATCTACAGGAATTAGAAAAAGAACAAAGCCCAAAGTCAACAGAAGGAAGGAAACAATAAATATCTGAGAGGAAGTACGTAAATTAGAGACAAGAAAACAATAGAAAAGATCAATGAAACCAAGACCTGTTTTTTGAAAAGATAAACAAAATTGATAAAACTTTAGTCAGGCTTATCAAGAAAAAAAAATAGAGGGTCCAAATAAGCAAAATAAGAAATGAAAGAGGAGAATAACAACTGATACAACAGATACAAAAAAACATAAGAAAATACATGAACAGTTATAAGGCAACAAACTGAAAAACCTGGAAGAAATGGACAACTTTCTGGAAGCATACAACCTGTTAAGACTGAATCAAGGAGAAACAGACAATTTGAACAGAGAGATCACTAGTAGTAAAATTGAATTTGTAATTTAAAAAACTCTCAACAAACAGAAGTCCAGGACCAGACAGCTTCACAGGGGAATTCTACCAAAGACATAAAGAACTAATACCTATACTTCTCAAACTATTCTAAAAAATTGAAGAAGGTGGAACACTCCCAAATTCATTCCATGAAGTCAACATTGCCCTGATCTCAAAAACAAAGACACTACAAAAAAGAAAATTACAGGCCAATATCTCTGATGAATATAGATGCAAAAATCTTCAACAAAATATTAGCAAAGTGAATGCAACAATAAATGAAAAGGATCATACACCATGATCAAGTTGGATTTATTCTAGGGTCAAAAGGATGGTTCAACGTTCACAAGTCAATCAGTGTAATAAACCACATTAACAAAAGGAAGGATAAAAATCATCTCAATAGATATAGAAAAAGTATTTGACAAAATTCAATCTTCATTCATGATAAAAACTCATCAAAGTGAGAATAACGGCAACATATCTCAACATAATAGAGGCCATTTATGACAAACCCTCAGCTAACATCATGCTCAATGATAAAAAGCTGAAAGCCCTTCCTCTAAATTCAGGAACAAGCAAAGGTTGCCCACTCTTGCCACTTCTACTTAACATAGTATGGGAAGTCCAAGCCACTGCAATCAGACAAGGAAAAGAAATTAAAGGCATCAAAATTGGAAAAGAAGAAGTAAAACATTCACCTTTTGCAGATGACATGATACTACATATAGAAACCCTAAAGTCTCCACACCAAAATCATTAGAACAAATAAATGAATACTGCAGATTTGTAGTATATAAGATTAATATACAGATATCTGTTGTTTTCCTATACTCTAATAATGAACTATCAGGAAGAGAAGCAGGAAAAAGTCCAGTTTAAAATATGATAAAAAAAGAGTAAAATACCTAGGAATAAACTTAAGCAAGGAGGTGAAAAACCTGTACTCTGAAAACTATAAAACATTGATGAAGGAAATTGAAGATGATATAAAGAAATGGAAAGATATCCCATGTTCATGGATTGGAAAAAATTAATATTGTTAAAATGGCCACACTACCAAAAGCAATCTGCAGATTTAATGTAATCCCTATCAAGATACCCAAGATATTTTTCACAGAACTAGAACAAATAATTCTAAAATATATATGGAACCACTAAAGACCCAGAATTGCCAAAGCAATCCTGAGGAAAAAGAACAAAGCTGGAGGTATAACCAGTCCAGACTTCAGGATATACTACAAAGCTACAGTAATCAAAACAGCATGATACTGGCACAAAAATAGACACATATATCAATGGAACAGAATAGAGAGCCCAGAAATAAGCCCATGCACTTAATGTTAACTAATCTATGACAAAGAAGGAAAGAATATACAATAGAGAAAAGACAGTCTCTTCAATAAGTGGTGCTGGGAAAACTGGGCAGTAAAAGAGTGAGAATAGAACAATTCCTCACACCATGTACAAATATAAACTCAAAATGGATTAACGATCTAAGTGTAAGACTTGAAACCATAAAATTCCTAGAAGAGAACATAGGTAAAACACACTTTGACATAAATCTTAGGAATATTTTTATTGGCTGTATCTCCTAAAGCAAAGGAAACAAAAGCAAAAATAAACCAGTGGGACCTAATTAAACTTAAAACTTTTTGCACAGCAAATGAAACCATTGACAAATGAAAAGATAACCTATTGAATGGGAGAAAATATTTACAAATAATGTGACCAATAAGGGGTTAATATTCAAAATATATAAACAGTTCATATAACTCAATATCAAAAAAATGAACAACCCAATTTAAAAATGAGCGGAATACCTGAATAGACATTTTTTCCAAAGACAATATACAGATGGCCACCAGGCACATGAAAAGATGCTCAACATCACTAATCATCAGAGAAATCCAAATCAAAACCACAATGAGATATCACCTCACACCAGTCAGAATGGGTATCATCAAAAGGTGTACAAATAACAAATGTTGGCAACAATATGGAGAAAAGGGAACCCTAGCACACTGTTGGTGTGAATGTAAATTGGTTCAGTCACTTTGGAAAACAGTATGGAGGTTCCTCAAAAAACTAAAAATAGAACTACAATATGATCCAGCAATTCCACTTCTGTGTATGTAACCAAAGAAAATGAAAACACTAATTTGAAAAGTTACATGCACCCCAATATTCATAGCAGCATTATTTACAATAGCCAAATATGGAAGCATCCTCAGAGTCCATCAACAGATGAATGGATAAAGAAGATGTGGTATATATATATATATATATATATATATATATATATATATATATATATACAATGAAATACTACTCAGCCATAAAAAAGAATAAAATTTTGCCATTTGCAACAACATGGATGGACCTGGAGGGTATTATGTTTAGTGAAATAAGTCAGACAGAGAAAGACAAATATTTTACAGTATCACTTATATGTGGAATCTAAAAAATCAAACAAATGAATAAATATAACAAAATAGAAACTGACTCACAGATAGAGAACAAACTAGTGGTTACCAGTGGAGAGAGGCAAAAAAAGAATTTTATTGCATGGTTAAAGGATGTTTCTTTTAAATGTCAATGAACTGGAGTGGGTGCTGATCGTTTAACTTAAGTTCCTCTTTATAAATAAAGTGCTATAGTCAGTTAATTTTAGTATTTATCACTGCCATTAGGAAGTGCTGAAAAAATACACTCTAATGTCACAGAAATATTGCATTGTTTAGTATAAACATAACAAAGAGTTTTATGAATATTTTAAAATAGCAAAAATTTAAAGGGGAGGCTCTAAATATATAAGGAGATAACATCATATTCTTTAAGAAGAGAATTATTCTAAAACTTGGACACAATATTCTCTGCTCTATCACTCAAAAAGGTCCAGAAGGAGAATATTTAATCTCCATTTATTTAGCAAAATACTACAAAATTTGTGTACTTTTAATCAGTCAGGGATTAATCCTAACAATGGTATCCTTTTTAAGACTAATAATGTAGACATGTGGTGAAAAAGCAACTTCATTTCAAGGTACTCAAACTACTTCACAAATAGCATCCTATGATTGGCAAAAAGAAGGGAATAATCATGATAATGATAACAGCTTCACTCTAAAACATTACAGAAAAGATACACAAAATGAGTTGGAATTCCAAGCTTCTTAATCCTAATTAATACATCAATGTACTAGACAACTTTCACCCTGACTTACATTGATTATCTGTTTTCTTCCCAAACAGGTCAAAATAGTTGATCAGTTCACAAACACATGGCTGTCCAGTTAGAATGTGACATTTAAAAAAAAAAAAAAAGACAAAGAAGAATTAGAACCTGAGTATTGCTCATAAGCAAGTTGTCATGTGTGGATGGTATCACAAAAGTGGGGCCCATTATAATTTCTTCCAATCATCAATGGCAATAATGACTTATTAAGAATAAAATCAGTAGAATGCCAACTAAGAAATGGAGAAGGATTGATAGAAAATCATCATTTGTACAACCACTGTAGTGATAACTGATTCAGGAAAACTCATCAGCGGATTCTAATTGTTTTACTGAGTGAGAGTATGCTGAGGAGAAATATATGCACTCTCAAAATATCTTCCTATAGATTACTAATTAGTTAATTACAAGGGGGAAATATTTACCTATATAGTGAAGAAAACTGGCAAATACCACCTTCTCTATGGTAAAGAAATACTTTAAGACCATAGAAAGAATCTTTTGCTGATTCTCGTAATAAATAAATGTCAATGTCTACTCAACTGAGCCTGAAGACTATCCTTATCAAATGGCTGCAGTGTAATTGACATGGATGGAACAGTTAGTTGTTCTGCTGTGATCCTTGTATTTTTCAAAATGCTTGTAGTTGTATTTTTTATTTGATTTATTATATTTCATTGAGCACACCACAGGAAGCCTCAGTTGACATTCATCAGCCATAGAGTATGTAGTGTCAAAAAGGTTTCAGTTATAGCATGTCTAAAATCCTTAATTCTCCTTTTATAGTTATGTTGACATTCAAGGAAAGCATCATAAAATAAAGAGCCCTATTGAGATAAACACATTCTGTCTTCTGTAGTGTTAAACTGTTGGCAAGGATAACTTCAACTAAATAACCGCAGCAGTTGGGCCCAGTATCTAGCATATGTGCAGTACCCCTCTTACATATACTCTATTGATGATTATTGTTCAATTGCTATGCTAGTTTTCTTTTTCTTTCTTTCTTTTCTTTCACAGTAAAACTTGAGAATAGGTTTATGGAATTACTAGAATATTGATACTAAAAAGTTATCTTTGGATTTTGTTTTCATTATTATTCCTCAGCAGTTTGAAAATCAGAGTTCCTCCTTATGAAAGTGACCATGAAAGCTACTGTAATCTGTTTGCTATGTAAAAAGCCTTCATTATTTTTGAAAACTTGATTGTCCTTCACATCTATGTAGTAGGACATCTTGTTAGATAGACAATCTGAGAGTTTCTTGCCCACTCTGTCAAAACTAGTCTCTCCAACGTTCAAAGCAGCCCTACGGACTAAAAGTGAAGATAGGAAGAGTGTAGAAGAGAGAAATTCTTTATGCAAGGTGAACCAATGTCAATATAGGAGTTAGTCACTATAAAAAAACGCATGGCCCCAGGTTATTTACCTCTTAATTTGTCAAACATCCTCATTAATTTTTACAAAGTGGACAGAATATATACTGCTAACAATGTCTTACCACTGAACAATTATTGCTATATGCCAGTTTATATGTATCTTCATTTAATCCTAAAAACGACCCTATGAGGATATGCTATCACTAATCCTAGTTTACAGATGAGAGATTGAAGGTTAGAGAGTTTTAGTAATTATTAAGTGGTGGAGCAAGGCCTAAAATTCTGTAGTCTAAATCCAAACCTTGTGCTCTTTGCCTCTACGTACTGTAGTTTTTGCAAGAATATTCACATTTTAGCAGCTTACTTTCCACTTACCATGCCTTCAAGTTTAGAAAGCAGATATTCGCAAGAGTAGACCTATGAAAGCCTGACCTATATAGACATAAACTTAAACAACAGGAATGTCATTAATAATAGCTAACAAAACAGAATAGTTAAAAAATACCAGCTTGGACTTCCCTGGTGGTATCGTGGTTAAGAATCTGCCTGCTAATGCAGGGGACATGGGTTCGAGCCCTGGTGTGGGAAGATCCCACATGCTGCGGAGCAACTAAGCCTGTGAGCCACAACTACTGAGCCTGCGCTCTAGAGCCCATGAGCCACAACTACTGAGCCCATGTGCCACAACTACTGAAGCCCATGTGCTCTAGGACCCGTTCTCTGCAACAAAAGAAACCACCACAATGAGAATCCCACACACTGCAACAAAGAGTATCCCCCGCTTGCTGCAACTAGAGAAAGCCTGGGTGCAGCAACGAAGACCCAATGGAGCCAAAAATAAATAAATTGATTGATTAATTAATTAATTAATTTAAAAATGCCAACTAATATATTCATAATTTTCTCAACTAACTGCAATCAACTTCTTTTAAAAAGGTATACACTTAGGGGCTTCCCTGGTGGTGCAGTGGTTGAGAGTCTGCCTGCCAATGCAGGGGACATGGGTTCGTGCCCCATTCCGGGAAGATCCCACATGCCGCGGAGTGGCTGGGCCCGTGAGCTATGGCCGCTGAGCCTGTGCGTCTGGAGCCTGCGCTCCACAACAGGAGAGGCCACAACAGTGAGAGGCCCGTGTACCACACAAAAAAAGAGGTATACACTTAGAACAATAATAAACTAAATTTACCACCTATGAATGTGATTTTTGTGTGAATACAAAGTGAGACACACACTAATAATCAATATAAGCAGACTTTAACATAATATTCTTTATATTTGGTAGATAAAAGATACAGAAAGTAAATAACGTAACAGCAGAACTGAATAATGAAATAAGGATGATCTAACACAGCCTTTATCTGGATGGTGTGGGATGTGAGTAGCTGCTATAATATATAAAGAGTTTCATGGCCAAATAAATTTGGGAAACATTACAAAGCTAAATGATTTTGTAATTGCAGGAATTCACAGGCTGTTAATGTGCTAATATGTATTATGAAACACCCAGAAGTAGATTGAATAGACAGTATTTCCCACACATGTTTGGAAATATTTTTTTTTATGAACCATCTTGAGTACCACAGAACATATACTGACTATGTCTGAACACTGAAAAAATATATATGTTACTCTACAACCAGAAAACAGAGAATACACCTTCTTTTCAAGTGAGTATAGAATATGTATAGAAGTAGGCATGTAATAGGCAACAAAGAAAATCTTAGTAATTTGCAAATAAACAAAACACAGAAAAAGAAAAATCCATATTCCGGACTTGCAGGTATGAATGTTGGATTGATTGCATGCAGCTACTTTTATTTCCTCCCAGTCCCCATTCTCCCTCCCCACCAAAATGTAAAGTATAATTTTCTAAGCCCTAAACCCACAAAACTCGAAGGGAGATGAATGGGTTATAAGTGACTTAGTAAACCAGAGAAAACTGAATCCAAACCTACAGGTGAGGAAAGCCTAGAGCCAACTCTATCAACACTGCAGAATCCTAAAATATTCAGGAATTGGCAGCAGCACTGCCTTTGGAAATGGAGAGGAAGATTGTAAAATAGAGAGGATAATTTGAAAATTCCTTTAAGAAATAGACTCCCAAATCACATTTCTCATCCTAGCACACACAAAAAAATAAGTTTATTTTTTGGAATAGTTAAACCAACAACTTCTGGATTGAGGAACACCAGGAACACTTGTGTGGGATTAGCATACTGAAAATTACAAGGATTGAATGAACATTTGCTTCCTGGGTGCTGAAACATGCCCCTCCCAGCTGCTTTAACCCCTCTTTGGCTCTCAGAGGCTGGCATCAATATTCATGTGTAGGCAGGAAATTCTAATATTTTCTCTGGAGAAGTCAACTAGCCCAAGAGCAAAGACAATATAATGACATAAGTAGTTCCAGGAAATTGGCCCAGCTAATGCTCAGTAGTACTCAGAACTTCAAGTAATTTTTTATTCTTCATTTTCAATTATGAGCAAACAATCAATGGTTACAAGACATTTGAGGAAAGCCTCTAAGAAGACCATAAAGGGAAACAATACAACTTGGAGGAAATGATGACTGTTCAGAAATAAGAAATCTGAAAAAATAAAAATACTATAAAGAAGGAACATTCAGATAATTTTAAAGTGCTCTTAGAAATTTAAAAAATGATAGCAGAAATTTTAAACTGTTTGAAAATAAAGTGTTTGAAGATAAAATCACCCAGAAAAGAGCAAAAAGAGAACGAGATGGATATTAGGAGTGGGAAGATAAGAATACTTGAAGACAAATACAGAAAGTCCAATACCTGAAAGATAGGAATTCCAGAATGAGAGCAGAGATAAAATGGAGGGTACATAATCACACCAAAAAATCAAAAATATTTTCCAGAAATGAAGGACGTGATCTAAAAGGGCTGCCAGGTATGCCACACATTTGAGATAAAATACAAAGACAGAAAGGCACATTATTTTAAAATTTCAAAACACTAAGGTCAAAAATTTTACAAGCTTCCAGAAAGAGGGGGAGGGGAATTATGTACAAATAATCAAGAGTCAGAATAACATTTAACTTCTTAAAAGTAACATCAGAAACTAGAAGACAATGTGGTTATCTACCACAGAAATAAACCATCAGTTAAGATGAGGTTAGAAAAAAAGTCATTTTCAGACATTCATGGTCACAAACAGCTACCTTTCATAAGCAATTTCTCAGGAATCTACTGGACAATATACTCTCTCAAAGTGAGGGGAAAACATTTTTTAAAGAATTTAAAAAAGAGGAATATATGGGATGCAAGATATAGGAGATTCAAAATGAAAGAGAAACATGAAGGAAATCTCAAAGAAAATGGTAAAAGGAGGTCCCAGGATGACTGCTCAGAAAAAATGAAAAGGGTAACCCGGTCTATTTTGAGGCACATGAGAAAGCTCTAGGACAGAGTTCTCGGCAAAGAATAAATAAATAGAGCACCAGATGTCCGAATATATTGAAAAGAGATTTCTTTTTAAATTTGTCCAGAATTTAAGTTTTGAAGGAATAAAAAGTAGTCATAGTGGCTTAGTTCTAGCGTCACCATAGTCTTGCTAAAGTATGAACTGAATATTAGTCAAGCCCAAATTATAACTATATTTAGAATGATCAGGAAGGTGCATGTGAATGTTGAGTGTGTGATAAGGAAAGATAATCCTTATCTTCCACAGTGGAAAGTCAATAGAAAATACTTAAAACTGAAAAATTAAGAAGCAAAAGTGAAAGTGTGTTATTTAGAGATATAGAGGTAAATACCAAAAGAATCATCTGAAAAAGTTAAAAGTTAAAAAAGAAGTTTAAAGTGGTTGCTTCCATGGAAGGGTAACTGAGCAGAGGGGACAGGGGACTGTTGTTAAAATGTTCACTTTAAAAAAATCTGGTAGAAGTATTAGACTGTGTGTATGAATAACTGTTTAATGTAAACATTATATTAAAATAACATGTTCCTTTTCTACCATAAATCTAGGATAAATAAAATAGAAATCAATAATCAACAAACCTATCTACTTGGAAATATAAGCAGTTCTTTTGCCCTTTTCCTGTTTGTCTATTTCTGTTCCCCTTAAACCTTGATTATAAAAATGAGATCACTAGGGTTAACCTAACTCCTGACTTCTGCTCTACTGAATGTACACAATGCCTTGCCTGACCTGTTGATTCCTTTCCTGGATTAAAAGGAGTAAAAATGAAGAACTAAGTAGTTAAAGAATGACTGACTCTCTACCCACAGCTTCACCCTTAGCAAATTTTTAGGCAGACCACAGGGGCAAGATAGTATCCAGTTTCAGGTCGACTGCACAGGCAGGATAGCATCTAAAGAAAGATCAGGAGAAGTCAGCAGGTCTGCACACAATGGAAAACTGATGAAGAATCTGACATCCTACTTAATGATTAACTGAGATTGTTTTCCTATTTTCCCTTTAAAAACTTCCATGGCTGAGCAGAATGCTCAGAGTTGGTCTCAGGACATGACTCCATCTTCTTCCCAGATTGCTGGCTTTTCTGATTAAGGCAACTTTCCTTTCTACCAACATCTGCCTCTCAATTATTGGTTTTTGAGTGGCAAGCAGTGGAACCTGAGTTCTGTAAGAGAAAGTCAAATGTACTCTACTAAACAACTCAGGTGTATGAGGGAATCAAAATCATTATTACAGAATATATAAAAAAACAATGGAAAGCTTTATTTCAAAACTTATGTCATGGGCCAAAGCTATATTCAGAGGAAATTTTATAGCATTAAGCATTTGTATTACTATACAAACAAAAATAAATTAAGCATTCATTTCAAGAAGTTCTAATAAGAAAAAATAAACCTAAGGAAAGCAAAAAGAAGGAATCAATAAAGATAAAAGCAGAAAATAATGCCAGAAAATAGAAGTACAGTATAACTGAAAAAATATAAAATCTGATCCCTTGGAAAAATATATGAGAATACATCATAAAACACTATGCTATTACATTTAAAAATCTGGGTGAAATGGAATTTTTTCCCAGGTAAATGTGAATCACAAAAATGCCTTAAGAAGATGTAGAAACACTAAGTAGACTTGTAACAATGGGAATAATTAAGAAATCAGTGAAATATCCCATGAAAATATACAAAGACTAGCTGGTTTAATAATAAATTCTTTAAATCTTTAAGGAAAATTTATTTCTGATGTTTATAAAGTCTTACATAATATAAAAAAAGAGATATAAAACTTTCTATTTCTTTTTTAAATGAAACCAGTATAATACTGTTGCCAAAATCTGACAAAGAGAATATACAAAGATAAATTTTAGGCAATCTTATCTATTATTATTGCAAAATTCCTGTGACTTTCCAATTTCTCCCTGTTTATGTAAATAAGAGCCACATGGTGTTTAAGAGTAAAATAACAAAAGCATTTGAATTAAAGTAAGAAAAAATTAAAAGCTGCTTGATATATTCCTAATTATTTAAAATTGTCTGTGCCTACTGAATAGGATCTCTAGTGATAGAACCAAGGATCTGAATTTTAATAAGTAAAGAAGTAATTTTGATGTCCCCTGAAGTTTGGAATCTATTATACTATGGTGTGTCTTAAACTTACAATACATTGCAATGATAACATATTTCAAAGGATCATGAAAAATAAGATATATATCAGTACTCTGTGAAAGAAGGTTCTTAAAGTTTCTATTGTATGTGTATAATCATTCTAGTTCCAAAAAATATTTCTCTCATAATTTTGTTCTGAAAATAAGTACTAGCAAATCAATCAGATAAGAGAATAAAATATTATATGGAAGCATTGGAAAAAGGTAGAAGCACAATTATCATTTTATGCAGATGCTATGATGGTATCAAGGAAATACAAGAAAATCCATTTCAAAAACTATTAGAAAAAAGAGGAAGCTTCAGAAAGCAATTCATAAAGTTAATATCCACAAAGTAATAGCTATTCTATGAACTAACAATAGTCAGTTAAACATATAATGAAAGAAGATAATATCCAATTAAAAACAAAATGTTTAGGAATATACTCAAGAGGAAATGTGGTGCAGGACCACTTTGAAGAAAACTTTTAAAACTAATCTGTGGATAGTAAAAAATAAAAAAAATGTTAACTGCAAAGACACACATCCTTCCTTAGATAAAATAGCCATATTATTTTATTTATTTTATTTTTGGCTGCGTTGGGTCTTTGTTGCTGCGCATGGGCTTTCTCTAGTTGCGGTGAGCAGGGGCTACGCTTTGTTGGGGTAGCTTCTCATTGCAGTGGCTTCTCTTGTTGCAGAGCATGGGCTCTAGGCACGAGGGCTCAGTAGTTGTGGCGCACAGGCTTAGTTGCTCCGCGGCATGTGGGATCTTCCCGGACAAGGGCTCAAACCTGTGTCCCCTGCATTGGCAGGTGGATTCTTAACCACTGTGCCACCAGGGAAGCCCAAAACGGCCATATTGTTTTTTTATTATTATTATTTTTTTGCAGTACGCGGGCCTCTCACTGTTGTGGCCTCTCCCGTTGCGGAGCACAGGTTCCAGACGCGCAGGCTCAGCAGCCATGGCTCACGGGCCCAGCCGCTCCGCGGCATGTGGGATCTTCCTGGACCGGAGCACGAACCCGTGTCCCCTGCATCGGCAGGAGGACTCTCAACTACTGCACCACCAGGGAAGCCCGGCCATATTATTTTAAACGTACCAATTCTCTTAAGTTAACAATTGCATTGCAATCCCCAGCAAAATCCCAATGATGTGTTTTTAAATATCCTGAGGAAATAAATCTAAAGCGTATCTGAAAGAAAAAAAAAAGTGAAAATACGAAGACAATTCTGAAAAATGAAGCCTAATGGATAACCTTTGACCTACTATATATGAAAATAAAACATTAATACAGGAAGCACTGACAAAGGAAGAGTTAAACAAATAAATGAAACTGAATAGAAAGGCTCCTTCCTAATCAGTGGGGAAAAAATGGTATAGTGTACATTTGCTTATTTCTCCCTTTGACTTTTCTGACAGTAGAGGATTCTGTTGTAGCATTCACTCCTTTCCCATGTAGTTAATGTGTTTTTTGAGCATCTGACCCCACCACCAGCTCCAAATGTGGACACTGATTGGCATAAATCCACTCAGGATATTCCTTACTCAGAATAATTGGTTCAGAGGAGAGTATGTAATCTAGGGCAATCTAATAGGTGTGACTCTCAAAAGCATTCTCTCTGTCCTTCTCCATAGAAGGACATATGGACATGGCATATGGACATGAAGCTTGGAATTGTTGCAGCTAACTTCTCTCAAAGAGAGAAACTGACTGTAGGATTAAGCAGAAACTCTATGTGACATAGAAAAGAAATTAAGGGAAACTGGGTCCACTAGAAGAACCAATTCTGAATTCCACCGAACACTGGAATTCCAATTACATGAGTCAATAATGTCATTATTTGACTTAGAGTGAATCTATTAAAGAAAAAAACACAGGCTCAAAAGAGGGTCACTTGTGCTAAAGCCCATGACACAAAACCCAGACTTAATACTTGAACTAATTGCAGTTTTGACCTTCCCCAGGAATGTATTCTTAATTGGTCAGTCTGGAATTTTCTGCTTAGCATCAATAAGGTCATCTACATGCTAAGACCCCTGCCATTCCCTTCCTACAAAAGAAGATGTTTTGGTCTGAAACATCCTTTCTTTTCTTTTGCTAACAACTTCCTTGTCCCACCCTCTTTCTGCCTTTGAAAACATTCCATTTTGTACAACTCCTCAGAGTATCTCTCTATTTACTTGATGGGATGGTGCCTGATTCATGAACCATTTAATAAAGTCAATTAGATCTTTAAATTTACTCAGTTAATTTTTTATTATTTAAAAAATCAGAATTTCTGTTACTTGCAACTAAATGCTTCCTGACTAATGAATGCACATATATTATTTAATAAGTTGTATCAGGACAACATTTCCCACCTTGTTCCTTGTGCCAAAATAAACTCCAGTTGAATCTAAGATTTACTTGCAAAAAAGAAACCATAATATACTATTAGAAAATATGGACATGAGATCCCTTTGCAAATTCAGTGCTAGACAGATGTAAGGAATCATGTTATTCCAAACAGAATTTCAGAATCAAGACCAAAATTAATTGTTCCTCATATTTTGAACAGGCCATCAATGAGGCACAGAAATGGAGGTCTCTGCTCTTGAATACTCAGTTTTGTCAGTTCGATTAGATATTTTAGTCCTGGCCAATTTTTCTGATATTATATGCTATGAATGATGCATGAGATCCACCATGCTCCCACACCTTGCAAAGAGGCACTCTTTGGGAGTTTTGAATTGCAATGCTATACAATTAAAAATAATGGTTTTATCATTTCTTCTTAATGCTCTTTGAATGGAAAACACAAATCTTTTACCACAAATGCTATTATCACCCTAGTTCTTACATTTCTTATTAACAATAAATTATAGACGAGAAATAGGGAGGATTAACCAGATACAGTCATTGGATGCTTAGAGACCTAAAATGTTTCATTAATGATTTCAGAGACTAATAGTATTTGCTACTGTTCTCTTGTGAGCTTAGCTTTAGGTTTTATTTTTACAGCATTTGACGTATATTCCATTTCTCAAAAGGTTTTTTTTCTTGAAATTGCCTCATCATGAAGCTGTTGAAGTTTGCAAAGGTGTGTGTCCAACTGAATTGTAAGCAGAGAAGAACTGAAATGAAATCTTTGTGCCAAACTAGGAGGTTACAGTATAATAGATATCCTAGTGGAAAGGACAACTTTCTTAATCCAATATCTGAGAACATTGAGGAAAGAATTATTAGACATAATGAAATGAAGAGTGTATCTCATTTGGTAAATAAAACATTTAAATTCTCTTCATTCATTCTAAATATATTTATTAAATATATATGTACTATGTGCCATATTCTAGTGATATGGAATCGAACCAAACTAGTTAAGACAATGCCTCTGCCCTTATGGAGATGAAAAGCTAATGGAATGGCCAGATATTAACCAAGTAAAACAACTAGATAAAATATTTACAAGAAGCAACATCCCATTTGCAAAAAACAAAACCAAAAATATAAACAAACCTAGAAGTAAATGTAAGCATCATCCAAATGTTTTTCTCCATAAGTTATTAAAAAATAATCATAGAATATTAGAGCCAGAAGGGAATTATAGAATCAACTTGTCTGCCTTCTTTTACTAATGTGAAAACTGGCATAAGAACATTAAATAATTTGTTCTAAGGTTGCCTAGCACTGGCAGAGATAAAACTATAACTAGGTTGCTTGAGTCCTAGTCTAGTATTCTTTCTACTATGTTATGCTGTCATAATGGACATTTAGATGAAGGTTGGTAAGTCCAGTTTTCATATTCAGGAAATATATGTTATTGGAAAGATAAAGTCTAATATTTTATTAATGTTTCCATCTTCCTGTATGGGGATTATATAAAAGGAGAACAGAATATTTAGCAAAGCCATGAACTGAAAATTTTTAGTTCCTTCAAGGTTTTACTTCAATTTCCAGGGGCCTTTATAGGCATCAGTATGCATCTATTTATACTGAAAGATTTCCCTGTAGGCTAATTAATTCCTGCAAGGTTTTTTTTGTTTTGTTTTTGTTTTTTGTTTTTTGTTTTACCAGAACAGGCCCTCAATGAAGAAAATAAGTTCATTGAAAGGGTAATGTTTTTTCAGGAATCAACTTAGATTTCAGATTGACAGGTTAGAACTAATCTTTCCTGGACCACCTCAGGGTTATCAGTTGTCAATAGCTTCAAAAAACTTTAAAATATCTGTGCTGATGGGGAAAACCTTGGCACAAATCATGTCCAAATCACTTGTGCTCCATTGTGGTGTTATGAGGAAGCAGAACTTCAATTAGTCTGTCTCATTGGTAAAAAAGTACAGCCTGAATGGCACATTATTAAGAGAAATTCTGACTCAGATACATACAGGAACTGCAATCATGCTAACAAAAGTATTGCTTTATAAAATGTTAGATTTGGTGTGTTCATTACAAGTAAATAATTGAAACACTCTGAAGAACTTCAAAGTTTTGTATTAGTCAGACTTATCCAGAGAAATAGAATCAATAGGCTAAAACAGATCCAATAGGATATTTATTTAGAGTAATTGGCTCATGAAATTACAGAAGTTGAGAAGTCTCAAGAGCTGCCATTTGCAAGCTGGAGACCCAGGAAAGCCAGTGGTATAGTTCAGTCTGTGTCCAAAGGCCTGAGAACCAGGAACCTCATGGTGTAAGTCTCAATCTGGAAACGTTCTCACAGACACACCCAGAAATAACGTTTAGCCAAATATCTGGGTACCCTTGACCTAGTCAAGTTGACACATAAAATTAACCATCACAACGTTCTTGAAAATAATTCACTCTCCTAAGTGATTTATGTTTTCAGGTGATGGTTGTTGTTATGCTAAAGGCAACTGCAAAGTTGAAAAAAAACCACAGCACACTTAACACTCCAAAATGTAGGAGTTCTGTAAAAGTTTTCTGAATGGAAATCTGAGAAGAGGAAGTAAACTCTGTGCCTTTTGTATCAGATCAGAGGTTTTCATAACCAATGTCAGGGTGAGCATTAGTAGGATAAATAGAGAAATAGTATAACACTCTCAGACCAAGACACAGCATCTGTCTGTGCTGACCAAGCCTCCCTTTAGTTTCTCCTTCTGTTGACCAACATGGCATTATTTAATTTAAAATTTCTCCAGCAGCCTAGTTTTATTGCCTGGACACTGCTGCCAAAATGTACTTGTCTGAGAGCAAGAGTAGTCTGTGATAAGATGTGTGATGTCCTGCACTGAAGAGACATTCTCTGCCCAGGACCCAGCCTTAGAGTTGGTTCATGTTTTTAGGAGCTGCAGCTCATTATTACTCTTAAAAGTCATTCATTCTATTCTATTGTTTCCAGTACAATGATATTTATATTACATCAAATAGTATGAATTATTGCCTTAAAAGATTTTCGGAAAGAAGGAAATCATGTAAATTCAAAAAGTTTTATAAATTTAAAAATAGATTAGTTAATATATTTAGCAATAACTAACATTTTTTGGCCCTTATTATATTCCAAATACTGTGCTAAGCATTTTATGTGTGTAATCTCATGTCATTGGGTCTGGAAGTATGATAGTTGCCACTTATAGACAATTTGCTTCCTTCCCTCCCTCCCCCACCTATTTTAGTGCCTGAGTCACTATAGTATTCCAAAATATTACTCATGTCATAATTCTTAGTAATTCCTTTAAGGTTTTGGATTCTCAGTTTCTGACCTCCTCTCCTTGAATGATCTTGGCCCTCCACATACCCTCAGCCATTCCCTTCCATGGCTGATGATTCATTCCCTAGATTTTTCCACAATCTCAATTTTATGGAATTCTATCTCAAGCAGCCACTGTCAGTATCTCCAACTCATTTTCTGCAGGGTCCCAATTCCAATTATCCTTCAACCACACTAGCAATTGCCATCCATTGATTCTACCATCTTTTCACTGTCACCTGTTTCGTGTCCTTACATAATTTTTTATCCAGCTTAGATGCTTTGGCCCATGATTATGATCATTCCCTTGCATGCACACACTCTCTCCCTTCATCTCACTTAGCTGGCAAAACCTCAACCCTAATTAAATCCAACACTCTAAGGCCACACTCACACAGCTGAACATAGTGAAGAAAAACACACATCTGTGTTGACTAGTTTCACTTTAAATTCATGACCACTAACCTCAAGTAGAACTTTAGTGTTGCCCTTCAATCATTCTCTAGTCTCTTCCTCTAGTCCATTCACTATTCCACTCTCTTAGATGAACATCAGTTTCTTGTTTTCACACCTCCAAAACCTTTTTCATGTCCCTCAATCCAATCTGATGACCTTGATTCCTTGATCACTGAGAAAATGGAAACAGTAAGAAGTTTCTCATGCCCCTCCACCCCCTATCTGTATCTATGCACATATATTCTACCTAGAAAGGCTATTACTATGGATTAACTGATCATGATCCTAAGTGCAGGCCCTCTACTTAGAATTCCCATTCCTTTTCACCCACTTAGCAACATTGTTTCACTAATTCTCAATTCTCTCCCACACCATTAATTTCTCCCTCTCTATTGGATCATGCCCATCAGCAAATAAGTATGCTGCATTTACTGTCTGCTTTAAAAAATAGTCTCTCTTAACCTCCCATCACTCTTCAGCATATTTCTACTCCCTTTTAAAGCAAAACTTTTCAAGAGTTGTCTATACCTTCCATCTCCTAAATACTCTTCCCCCATTTTCTATACACATTCCAATCAAGCATTTGCTACCAATCACTCTACTGAAAATAGCTCTCATCAAGGACACCAATAGCTCCATATTACTAAATATGATCTTTATCTTTCTTGATCTATCAGCAGAACTCCTTTTTCTCACTTAGTTTCCAGGATACCACACACTCCTTGTTTTCCTCCTCCTCACTTGCTTTTCCTTCTTAGCCTTCTTTGTTGTTCCCTCTCCATTTACCTATGTGAAGCAAGACCCACACTTCAAACTCAATTCAATCTACTGTCATTCCTAAGGTGATCTCCTCCAGTATCATGGCTTTAAAGACCATCCTAAGATTATATTTATAAATTATAAGTCTTTCCTGATCCTTACCTCTGAATTCCTGACATGTGTATTCTAATTCCCTCCTGATGTTTCCTTTTAATGTCTAATGTGCATCTCAGTCCTAACATACCTACGATGAAACTCCTGAATTCCACCCTCAGATTTGTTCACCACATAATGTTCTTAATCTCAGTAAATAACAACTCCTTCTTGCTCAGACCAAAAATCTTGGAGCTGTCTTTAACATCTCCTTCTTTCTCTCATTCCACGTCAAATCATCAACAAATCGTCTTGACTCTAACTTCAATTTATATACAGATTCTAACAACTTCTCACCACCTTCACTGCTGTCCACCTTGTCCAAGAGCTGTCATCCATCATCTGGACAATAGTAGCATCCTTATTGTAGATTTTCCTTGTTCTGTGCTTGATCCCTTCAGCTTATTCTCAACATAGTAGCCTGGGTGATCTGGCTAAAATCCAAGTCAAATCATGTTACAACACTGTTCATTGCTCTACACGATTTGGCTCCCAACTCCGTGAATTTCTCGCCATACTGACCTCTTCACTGTTCATTGAAAATGCCAAGCAGACCTCAGGGCTATTGTACTTACCGTGCCTTCTGCCTGAAATGCTCTTTCCCAGATATGAACATGGTTTTCTCTTTTACTTTCTTCAAATATCTATTTCAAATGTTACCACACTAAAGATGATTTCCTGTCACCATATATAAAATAGCAACCTCATTCACATCCAATTACACATCTCTCATCCTTCTTACTCAACTGTATTTTTCTCTGTAGCACTTATCACCATCTAAAATATTTTATATTTACTTGTTTACTCTTCTCCATCACCACTAGAATGTAAATTACATTAAAGCAAAGCCTTGGTTTTGGTAACTGCTTTATCCTCACTGTGTACCACTTCAGTGACTCTGTTGTTCAAAGACTTTACAGTTGACCCTTGAACAACGTGGATTTGAATGGCTTAGGTCCACTTATATGCAGATATTTTTCAGTAGTAAATACTATAGTACTACATGATCCGATGTTGGTTGAATCCACAGATGCAGAACTGAGAATACAGAGGAACTGTGTACACAGAGGGTCGATTATATAGTAAGTCCCCTGCATATGAACGGGTTCCATTCCAAGAGCATGTTCATAAGTCCAATTTGTTTGTAAGTCCAGCAAAGTTACCCTAGGTACCCAACTAACATAATTGGCTATATAGTATGGTACTGTAATAGGTTTATAATACTTTTCACACAAATAATACATAAAAAACAAATGCAAAAAATAAAGAAAACATTTTTAACCTTACAGTGCAGTACCTTGCAAAGTACAGTAGTACAGTACAACAGCTGGCATACAGGGGCTGGCATCGAGTGACCAGGAAAGAAAAGTTACTGACTGGAGGAGGGAGAGGAGGTGGGAAATTGTAGAGCTGAAAGATCGTCAGCAATAGGAGATGGAGGGCAAGCTGCAATTTCACTCACGGTTGACATTGATGGCACAGGTTCTGGTTCCTTGCTGGATTCAATTCTATCTACCCCCTTGAAAAAATGATCCAGTGATGTCTGGGTAGTAGCTCTTTTTTTCTCCTCATAGATGACATGGTAGCACTGGATTGCATTCTGAATGGCTGCTGCAACCTTCGTGTACCATTCTACATTTGGGTCCTATGCCTCAAAAACTAACAGTGCCTCCTCAATAAAGAAAATCCCCCTTGCCATTTCCTGCATCGTGAATCTCTTTGGTTCTTCAGTTACTTCTTCTTCCTTTTGTCGCTCCACTCTCTCAGTTATTTTCACTTCTGTTTCCATCATTATCTTCTGGAATTGCTTAGCAGTACCAGCTACATCACCGCTGCTATTATGCTTGCTCCCAGACATCCTGAGCTTGAAATAAAGATACTATGCTACTGTACTCTGTACAGTACTCTACAGTAATGTACGCAGAAATACAATTAGAGGATGCACACACGTGACAATGTACACCAGACATGTGAACTAACTTACATGATTGGACATGTGAGTCTTTGAACGTGACATGTGCACATTCGTATCTTTGAAAGTTCGCAACTTGAAGGTTCGTATGTAGGGGACTTACTGTAAGTTATAAGTGAATTTTCCACCATGCATGAAGTTGATGACCCTAACTACTGGTTGTTCAAGGGTGAACTGTATATGTGCTGTCTTTCTGGTAGTACTTTTAAGCATTTTTTTTATTGTAGGAACGTACTTCCCTATTCTAACCGTGGGCATTGGTCCTAGTGGTGTTATTTCCTTATGTGAATATCATGTATGTAATGTCTTTTACTTTTGTATTCCAACATGAATGAAATAAACAAGAGATACAACTCAAATGTCCCTTCTCTGTAGTTAGCTCACAAAACCATTCAACTGGCCTTATCCTTTTTTTTACTTTGTTCCTCTATAAAAACTGAAAACTATTTTTTTTTCTCCAAGTAAAACACATGCTCTTTTTTTGTGGGCATTTAATTTTAAGTCCCTTGAGAAAATATACTCATCTCCACATTGTTCTTCACATTAAGAATAGTTTTTTTAAAAGCTTGTTTTCCACTTAGAGGCTAAATTTTAGGGGTGAGAATGAGTCAGGTTTCCAGGTGCTTAAGTCCTCTAGGTTTTCCAAAAACATGCACACATGCATACAGATACACACATATACCACATCACACATATGTGCACACACACACACATGTCATACATATCACACAAACTCAAACTGGACTTGGAAAGGCTAACTGCACTTCATTCATCCTCCCACACTGGTGCTGCTTATGCCTGCTGGAGGGACAAATCTGAGTCTCCTGGGAATAATTACAGTAGGAAATTGCTGATCACATTAACCTAGCCTTTTTCTAATTTTTTATCTTTCTGGTGAGTTTGAAAGATTCTTTTAAGGTGGAAAGATATAAGCTTCCAAAGTTACTTTGAATTATTAGTTTAAAAATGTCTTTTTTCCAACCGTACCAGTTCTACATAGCATCAAGTAACCAGGGTTTGGAGAAAAGCCTGACACTTCTCATGGAGTCTATTACTCTCTGTCCTCCAATAATCATTTCTCAAGATTTCAGCCCTTTGCTACTATTCTTTTCTAAATAATGTTGTATACATTATAGACTTAGGAAGACATACTCATTCTCATAAAAGATTTTTCTTCATAGATGTTCTATTATCAGATTAAACTCAGTAAGTATAGATCTGAATGAATCATTGCCAGTAACATCCCCAATCTGCCATGTAGAAGAGGTCTCCTTGTATGTCTGTAAATTAGCACCAACATTCACTCACTTTTTCAGATTGGAAACCCTGAAATCTTTCTTTTCTTCTTTCTTTCAACTAATATTTTTTGAGCATTTATTATATTCAAGGCACTGTGCCAAGCCCTGGGAAGTTTTGCTTACTTAGTCCTATTCTTTTTAAAAAATATCCCCTATATTTCTATACCTTTCCATACTGGTTCTGTTTATCAGTCCTTCATTCCTGAATAACTATCTCTCTGTAATATAATGTTTCACATATGTTCTCTTGATCCAGTTAGGAAATCATGAATAAAACTCAATTCCCCTTCACTGGCGGTTTGTTAAGTCCCCACCCCAATCTCTTCCATTATCAAGTTCTCACTCTGGGGCCATGTACCAAACAACTAGGAACACACCCCTGTCCTGGAGCCAGTGAAATTATTCAAATTAGCCAAACCCCCAGGAAGTCATTGAAACCTAGCTACCCGCTTCTCTCCTCCCCTGTACTGCTAGCCACCTCCAACAGCTCCACCTTGTCCTCTAGTGAAACCCCCTGTGCATCTCTTCATGGCAGCCTTCCTCCCTATGGAGTTGTAAGTAATAGAGTTCTGCCTTTCATGTCTTTGTGTTTTGCCCCCCAAAAATAAATTTTTAATATTAGAAAATAATCTTCAAGCTATTATTCCCCTTCTCCTACTCTTCTTTCACAAAGTGATTGGCAGACTTCTGTTAAGTGATTATCTCTCATTACTAAATCCCTCCCTGCATTCTTTTATTCCAGACTCCTATTTTCCTATTGCATCAAGTCTTACCATCATTATTTGGATTTCAAGGCCTTTCATAATATGGCCCACTTTGCCTATGCAAATTTGTGCAATGTTCCCCTCTCCATCTTCTTTTGTCCTAGGTCTATCATTTACTAGTTTTAAACAGATACTGCTTATTCACACCCCCTCTACACCTTCATTCATTGTGTTTTCTTTGTCTGGAAAGTGTAAATACAGCCCACAATGCTCTGAGATAGAGCCGAATTAGCTCAATCAGGTAGAACCTGAAACCAAAGGGAAAAAATGGGGGTGGGGAGTGGGAGGGAGAAGACTTTTTAAACTCAGACTGCCAGAATGGCTCCCTCATCCAAAATCTAATTCACAGCCTCCTTCCTGAAAGATTTATCAAGTACAAATCTTAAAAGTCTTTTCCACAAATAGTAAAGCCTTAGTTATCCAAGCAAATGAATTTAATTTATTCATTTAATTTTACTGTTATTTATAAACACTGATTCATGACTAAATTTTAAAGTGAAGCTATAAGATCTCTAGTTACGTCTGTTTATATATGTGTGTGTACATTGTATATATGTCTCTACCTTTGGATAATATTGATACTATCAAAATTTAACTTAAGATCTCTATTTAATTGACTCAAAAGTAAGCACTTACAATTGAATTATTTCTAGATATAAAGGAGACTGTCCAGAATGAATTTCAAGTTCATGTGATCTGGGAAATAATCAGTATTAAATTAATATCTGGTGTTAAAGTTAGTTTAGGCTTGTTGGTTTAATTGGTGCAGACATGTCTTTGGAGTCATCAACATTGGGTATTGTACTTTTATTGTACCTAGGATTACTAAATATTAACAAGTTCATGTTATTTCTGTTGCAGACTTTATCAGCAAGAAAAATTAACTTGGTATAATGATATTTTCTTAGGTTATAAAATAGAAATAAATGAGATACGAGTTTTTAGTGAACTCTTTAGGAATAATTATGTTTTGAGTATGTGTGTCTAAAATAGTTTCTTCAGATCTTTTTTTTTTTGGTAATTTGAAACTTTAGAGTTTTGCTAAATTAATTTAAATAATAGGAGTCAACAGAATATCCAGACCATTTCAAATAAGAAAATACTGGAACATTAATTGCTAAACAGGTCTGACTTTACCTTCTTTTGTCTCCTTATGAGAGAAAAACTAAAGATATTTGAGTTTATTAGACATACATTTTGTACCACATTGAGGAAAGAAATTATGCTATGAGAAAATGTATGGTTCTAGAGGTTATGAAATATGTTCATAAGTTTACAAATCAGGAAATGCTGGTATGACAAATAGTTCACAACTAATTGCTTCTTGGTTTCCATTTCTTGCTGCTTCTTTGGGTTAAAATTGTAATATATGTAATTAAAGCTACTGGGATAATAAGTGAAACATTTCAATATTCAAGAAAATTAGGATGTGTGCTTTCAGTGAAAGAAAAGGGTATAAGGAAGGGAAATGCATTTCGTTAAGGAAAAAGAAATTAATTTTGTCCTGGAGAGAGAGAAAGAAAGAAAACACATAGGACAAATTCTGAAAGTAAAAAGAATGTTATGGAAGGTTTGTGGAAAAGGAACCCTGAGAAAAGTTTTGTACATGGGGAGAACTGGCTAAGATTAAAATAAATTTAATGGAGTAAGTAAATTTTAATATTAAAAGTAAGCTGGTTCAAAACTAGAATTTGGTTTTCCCTCTGTGTTAAAATTTCTTGGAAAACTCATCTGTTTTTAATAACAGACTGTGAAGTTTCTTTACTTCCTTTTGAGTAATCTGTTGCAACTTTCCATATAAAGATAAAAAAATCTTTTATTGTCACTTTGGTTGAATCAATAAGTATTGTTTCACAGTGACCTATGATCCTATTGACCAAGTGTTTTAAAACATTTTGAGGGAATTCCTTGGTGGGCCAGTGGTTAGGACTCTGGGCTTTCACTGCTGAGGATGCAGGTTCGTGTCCTAGATCTATCATTTACTGGTTTTAAATAGATACTGCTTATTCACATCCCTTCTACACCTTTATTCAGTTGTGGGCCGCACCCACAAGCTGCGTGGTGTGACCAAAAAAATAAAATAAATAAAAACTTTTGATATCTTTGACAAACTTCACCAAGTCAAATTCTAAATGAAATTCTTTTGACCTCTCTCTAACTTTGGGATGCTTCAATGGGCCCCTGAAACATCCCAAAGTGAGATATTAAACTAAGTTTATTTTGTATTTGGTTAAATTATATGGGAAACACTGTGAAATAAGTGGTGATAAAACCTTGTTAGGTTACATTGCATGGATAAATGTCATTAATATAGATATCCTGAAATTTATATGGAATTCCTAAAAATCTGGTATGTCCTGGTATAATGTTATCAGTCACAATTCTAGTTAGTATCTTAAAATGTTATATGTCACAGAGATAATCAAGTTTATTGTCAATTGCCTCATAATCAGATCTTTAATCATACCATTTTAAGACTTTTGCCATTTATAGACAGTCATTGTTTTACTCTGATGCTTTTATTAAATGAAGATCTTCAAGAGGATTCATAAAAAGGACTTTTGGCAAATATAAGTTTCTGATGACTTTTAGATGATACCACTGAACTGGGTAAAAGGAATTACACAATTCTAATGAAAAACCTGATGACTTCATCCAGATCAGCAGGAAGTAATTACATAGGACTGAATGAACTGATAAGTGTGATTTATAATTTTACGACATTTTATCTGAAATATTACTGACATTTTATCTTTGTTTTCCAGAAAATGGTTCCTCTTACACTAACTATGACCTACAACAACTTGGTGAAGTTTGCCTTTGTAAATGAAGATGAAATTATTTATTTTTCTCTCTCTATCTGATCCCTCCAGAATTTGGCTTCACCAGCTGGCTCCCCTCTAGACTTGATGGCTTATTGCAACCAGATTACAACTAGTTATACTAAGCACTGTTTTAATTTGTTCTCCTTTAGTTGTTTTCAAATTGTTTATGGCTTATGTCTATCTCTGCTGTACTTTATACCTTATAACTCTATATAGAATAATTGTAATAGTGCAATTCTAGATATAGGAAGAAGTAACAAGGGAAAACATTCCCTGGATCATAATAGACTAGTAAGACAAACTATCCAGAGAATTTGAGGTTATCAATAGGGCCTAATCCAAAAAATAGCACATTCATGGGCCTACCAACTAAATCCTCATCTGACCTAGGAATGAGAATTCCCAGTGCCGTGGAACAAATTGGTCATGCAGGACCTCCCAAACCTTGGTGGAATTTATGCCCAAGAGGAGCACTGTGGACTGTTACCTGCCATTACAGTAAACAAAAAAATGTTGTTGGCTATCAAGCCATCAGCCACTGCAGATGCCCCTGATGGTGTATACTGAGGGGAATTCAGGATTGAGAAAAACAGGATACTGGCCCTAAATAGTTAAGATGCATATCTAAGGAAGAATTTCAATGAGGCCAGACTCTTGCATCTTCCCATACATAGAAGAGCACTAAAATCATTAACTTAAGATGACTGATTTTTGTGATTAGCAGTTATCTTTTGATGTTTGAATACCTGTTTTTTTATTTGCTTGTTTTTCAGCAAAAACTCCTATATATCATGGCTCCTCCCTTACCTCTTTGGAGCAGTTCCTCAGAGCTGTCTGAAAGGTGGTCTCCCAGGCTATAACCTTCAGTAAGTTCCCTAAATGAAACATAACTATCAACTTTTAGGTTGTGCATTTTCCTTCAGTTGACATCCCCAAGCTATTATTCTATGCTTTAGTTGATTTTAATAAATACTTGCAAGTCTTCAACTGAAAGTCAACACACTATTAATTTTCTTTTTTCTTTCTTTTTTTTTTTTTTTTTTTGCGGTACACGGGCCTCTCACTGTTGTGGCCTTTCCCGTTGTGGAGCATAGGCTCTGGACGCGCAGGCTCAGCGGCCATGGCTCATGGGCCTAGCCGCTCCGTGGCATTTGGGATCTTCCCAGACCTGGGCACGAACCCGTGTCCCCTGCATCGGCAGGCAGACTCTCAACCACTGCGCCACCAGGGAAGCCCTATTAATTTTCTTAAACTGTCAAACTATCTAATTAGGAAATATCAAACAGATCATCCTGCTACAAAAATTACTTTCTTAGTTCCTCTTTTATTCAGTTGAGAGTTAAAAATGTTAACAGGCATGTTGCTATGATATGTCTCTAGTGAAATAAACTTAAGCCGTCACCTTTCAACATCAGGAGGTAAGCCACATATTTCTTTATTTAGAAAAAAATGTTTCTGAACAAAAGTATTTTGCTTAATCATAACTTGTTAGAAAGAAAAAGACCAAAAAACAGTGATTGGGAGTGGGGTAAGACAGTATTGGACTAATGTACTTGAAACAGTCTAATACCAACTACAGTAAATCTGATAAATAAGTTCAGAATCAATACGGACCAGTCAACTCCATCAGTCAGCTCAGTCTTTGCAGTGTGTTGGTTGTGGTGGGAAAGGGGGATTCACAGGGACAATAATGTTGCCCTCAGATGTCACAGCTAGTTATACCTAGGCAGTAAGATCAATTGGCTGTTTTCACAAAGAAAACCTAAGCAGGTAATGTAAGTTGAATCAGCACTTTAATCTTCAGGCTGTCACCTTATTCATCATTGTCATATAGAACACAGCTAGTTATTCACAAGAAATTCTGACCAGACATCCTTCACCACCACCTCATATCCCTGCCGCTCCCCAAATATAGAAATGTGGTTCTTAAAAAAGTGAGAAGAAACAGAAACCTCTACTTGTCAGAACCAGTATTTTTTCCCTCCCAAAATATACAAAGTACATCTGGAATGTTTTCACTATAAAAATGGACAAATCATACAATGGATATTTAGTAAGTTATTAATCTTAAAAAAAAAACTTTTTCAAGGAAAAATAATTGTTCCTGATGAAGATTACATAAATGGCTTCTTTAAAATGAGTTTTTGAAAGTGAAAGCACCAGTTTTTCTTCCATTACTATGATGGTTTTCATGGACAAAGAGGGAGACTATAATATGTAATTAGCCATTGTGAAAAAGAAAATGGTAACTAATAATTAAACATGAATGTGAAGTAACCATTATACCCATATCTTATTCAGATGGCAAGGACATATTGCATTTTTCAGGTTCAAATAATTTTTTTTTAAATATTACCTAAAAAACATACAATTTCTTGTTTCATTGATATGTAGCCCTTTGGTAAACTATAATGAATACAGATAAGAATATTAAAACTAAAATTAAGACTAAATGATGTAAACCATTACAAGTGGATTAATCAAATTACTTTTTGTTGTTTGGATCCTTATACTTGCCTTAATAATATTCCAAGTAATCATTTATACTTAATGGAATGCAGTGATATCAGAATGTTATTGATTTTGTGCTTGAAATTTTGGCCTGAGTGTAATTTTTATGCATCACAGTTATAGAGAAAGCAAATTGTTCAAGTTCTATTTCATTATATTCTACTAGAAAATCAATGCCTTACGCATGTTGCAGAATATCTTTTCATAGCTCAACTACTTTATTAAAATGTCTTTGACTCATAGAAGTAAAATATTCTTGATTACTAATGAAAAATATGCATTGTCATTTGCTTTTATAAATAGCACTTCTTAAATTTTTGCAACATCTAGTTATATTCAAAGGAAGTTTTCAGTCACTGCTCCTCACATCAAGGTCAGGATGGGAGTAATTTTGGTGTTATTTTTAAAAAAAACTTCAACCAAATTTATTAAAATCTTAGGCTATGAACTGAATTATTCAACAAGGCTTGACTATGGAAATGAGAAGACACAATAATTTACCTATGCTAGTAAGCCAAAACAAGACATTGTTTCACATGTCCCTACCTAGATGAAACTAGGGTGTACATCCAGGGCACAGACAGGTAGTTGCCTACAAAACACTGTGATTGACACTAAAATGAGTTTCCTGCCTCTAAGTAAAAATGGTCTCTCTTTCTATCTGGCAAAGTTGAATTTTATTCCTTTGAGTAAAACATTTATTTCCAACTCCTAATGTTTAAAATAGAAATATTGTGAAGTGGTCATGATATGAGTGCTATCAATCACTCATAACTTGAGTGAGTTTAATTAGTTTATATAATAAAATTTATACAATTTTAATTAGTTTATATAATGCTTCCCTCTGTGATGCAACAAGATCAAAACTCTGCAGAAATGAGACTCTTGATTATAACTTGAACAGTTCATATTTCTTGTTTAATTCTTCATGACCCAAGGCTAGATCATATTCCCCTGTATCTTTGAAATAACCTTCATTACTGAAGACAATTTCACGTGTCTTTCTACCTTGCAACATTTAAGATCCCGACAGAGATGAACTTTTCATATAATTGAAGCTACAGCTTCGTGCTAAAACTTTCTTTACTGTTTAAATCATTTGGGATGGAAATCTTTATTGAGTGAATGGCAAAGTTTTCTGTCTCCTTTTAAACACAAGATACTGAAACAAAGTTCAGTGTCCTACCACCTATTCATTTCTATAATCAATTTAAAAAAATAATTTAGTAAATTGTCTCAGATTTTAACAAAATTGGTCAAACAAACCACAGAATAAAACCCCTACCTCCAACCCAGAAACCCAGGTGCGGACTAGCACTGGCTGAAAACTTTCTTTGAATTTAGCTAGTTGTTGCTAATGATGTAAAATTACCATTATCAAGATCATTTATTTTTGTTGCAAATATCCTCATGGTATATTAAGATAATTGATCCCTATATATACACTATACATACTATATATACCAGCGAATCTTGCTTACATTTTTGTTGTGGTTGTTCTTTGATTGCTTAGCACATGTTTATTAAGAACCTACAGAGCACAAGGAATGACAGAAATATAAAACAAGTCCTCTTTTTCAGTGCACTTACAGAAAGTTGGAGTTTCAACTTTTTCTTTTCTTTCTACCAACCTTTCCTATATCCTGTAGATATATACTCAAAAATGTGCACAAAGAGGGCTTCCCTGATGGCGCAGTGGTTGAGAGTCCGCCTGCTGATGCAGCGGACACGGGTTCGTGCCCCGGTCCGGGAAGATCCCACGTGCCGCGGAGCGGCTAGGCCCGTGAGCCATGGCCGCTGAGCCTCCGCGTCCGGGGCCTGTGCTCCGCAACGGAAGAGGCCACAATAGTGAGAGGCCCGCGTACCACAAAAAAAAAAAAAAAAAAAAATGTGCACGAAGAAATCTTCCTCGTTGAATTCTGAATTACATAGGACAGCAAGGGAGGAGCAGCTTAGTGCCAAAACAATTGGCAAAACAAAATGATCTGTTGTCCATATAGTCTTTTTTCTGTTTCCTCCTTATTTTCAACTACTGTATTTCACTGTTGTCAGAGTGATTGCCTTTAGCAGCTTCCTCCTTACTCCCACCCAATGCCTGTTTTCCAAAGTAGTGCTGTGAAATGAGATGGTCAGTGATGTTAGGATTCTGTATAAAATATACTCAAAGGAAGGATCCGAGATACTCTCTTACTGGATATTTTACAGTAGCTTTATGGTGCATATTTATGCTTCATTTCATCCTGTTTTGCTTTTAATCAGGTTTTCAGCTATGTGGCAGAAAATATGGAATCTAGAAGTCTGACTTACTAAATGAGGTGTTAGTCCTTATTAGTTCATGGAGAGTGAGGTTTCATTCAACACATGTTTTGAGTGTCTATTACGTGACAGGCATCATGTTAGTACTTTGATATGTGGTGGACCCTGCTCTCAAGGAGTTTATATTAGTACAGTGTGACACTCTTGTATAACCTGGAAATAGGTTTGTCCTCTAACACTCAGCCTATTAAAATTCATTCAAAATAAAAATGGTCAACCATGCTAGGCAAAACCCAAGAAATTGCAAATGTGTGATGAAATAGTATGGAAAAACTTAACATGCCAATAAAGGAAATTGGGAAGTAATCTCAGGAAGGTAAAACTAAAATGTGGTTATAATTTTAGAAGTAAAGCCTCAGTAAATCATTATCACACAATTTTTTTTTGGAAAAAATGAACTAGAAGGAGTTGAGTGAGCCACAGAAACATGAAGATTCACAGAAGCAAGTGTTTGGCAGAACTCTGCACTCACTACTCAAAAGAGAGAGATTCTTGGCTAAGATGACTGGAGCATTCATGTTTCCTTAGCAATGTGTCCCTTCAGGGGGTGAGGGTACCTTAAGTCAACTTATCTCGTGTTTCTGAGGATTTACAAATTTGCATTGTTCTGAGTCCGTGCTCATTAAGCAAACTTCTGATGATAATTTGGTATCCTATGTACCTTTCCCACAGGTACAGAATGCTCTGGTCAGCTAATATGAACACTGACTTTACCTGACAGCTCATTTCTCATTGTAAATTAATAAATTGGAATTCTGGTATATGTGTGAACTTGACTAATACAGGTACACTTCTGAGATTTGGCGCTTCCTCTCAATGTTACTACTAAATCAGTTTTCTAAGTCTGCAAGGCTGAGACTAGCCAGCCTGCCCCCAGAAGCTACTCCGTCTGTTTAACTGTATGCATTCTTTGAAGTGTAACATTGCCGTTATCACCCAAAAGGTAATAAATACATGCTTTGTAACTAAATAGGAGTCATTTGTGAATAATATCTATGTTTCTCAAATTAGTTCTCCAAGTTACCTGGCATAGAGAAAAGGAAATAAAACTGCAAAGGTTCACATATAACCAAGAGAACACACTGGGACTGCATTCTAAAACCCTTAGGACAGGAATCTGAACTCAGTACCCACGATGAATCTCTTCTGTCAATCTTCTGAGGGA
The DNA here is from genome assembly GCF_949987515.2 of Delphinus delphis. NCBI lineage: Eukaryota > Metazoa > Chordata > Mammalia > Artiodactyla > Delphinidae > Delphinus > Delphinus delphis. The sequence goes on from NC_082704.1 coordinate 48,010,591, forward strand.
TACTGAAGAAAGATGAGATAGTATATTGTAGCTTCTTAAATGAATCATCACATTCCATTCTCATGTACCACATAGAGCTAAACGTGCTCCTAAGTATTCCTGGAAGTTTAACACTTTTGCTTTAAGGACCCACAACTCTAATTTCTTGTGCTACTCTGAAAGAAAAATGAGGAAAATGTGTTAGAGCTAACAGGTAGCCATAGAATCTCAGTTCAGGGAGGACAGTTCTCTATCCAAAGCTAATCATAAACCTACATTATTGAGAGACTTGGCCAGAGAGAGACAAATGAATGCCACCCACTCATCCATCCCACTCCCGCTTGCTATTGTTTGTTCCTTGGTGTGAATGACAGTATAAAGCCAATTTGTTTTAAATACTGACATTTCGTGACTGTCCAGTTACACTTAAATTCCTACTTTCTATAAGTTGATATGTTTTTGATCCTTTTGGTATTCAGAGGCTCTCCAGTGAGAAATGTACAATTTCAACTTTCTTATATGACATACAGGAAATCAGTTTGTCAACATGGTTTACATGGTGCATATAATGTTGAAATTTAACAAATTATTCCTCTAACCTTCAGTCAAGATCTGGCTTAGAATGAACATATTTCAGAACATAAAATGTTGCTGCAATAGCATAGATGAACAATTAAATGGCTTTGAGCAATGGATTTTATATATGGTTTGAGTTTTTTAATGTAAAATTTTCAAAGCTTTATAGAGACAAACTTTAATGAAATGGAATTATTACAGTTACAACCTTAAAAAATGAAGAAAACTTCTTAGTGATGCTTTTGAAATGGAACAACCATCTAATAAATGAAAGCAAGCTAATAAATTAGAGATAGAAGTTCTCAAAAGAGAACACTGAAAGAATACAAGCAAGTGCATAGGACCTATGTGAATGCATTTGGTTTTCATTTTGTAATGCTTGCCAAAGAATGACAAAGGGACTTCAAAAAAGTACCATGATAAATGAAAGACTGTATAGTATAGCTGTATGGGCTCTGGAGCCAGAATGCCAAGTTTTAGATCACAACTCCACTACTTACTGGCTTTGTAATCTTGGACAGGTTAATTAATCTCACTGGGCCCTAATTTCCTCAAATGAGGAAGTTGAATTTAAATAAATTAATCAATGTAAAATGCTAAGAACAGCATTTGGCTCATAGTAAATGAGAAGTGGTAGTTATCATCACATGATCCCAAAGCATGCATTTCTTTCTCAGGTCACTAATTCTCTAGCACTTTGTGATAGAAAAAGTCATTCAGGGGATACTATTTCCAATGCATCATGTGATGTAGATGTCAAACATATTGTAAAAATTAGTGGTCATCCTCTTGAGGTCTGTGGTTGTCAAACTAAGCTGAGCCACAGAATCACAGATTTGAAAGTCCCACTGTAGACATACAGAATCAGAATTCATGGCAGTGGAGGCTAGCAATCTATATATTTTTAAGTGCCTTAAACAATTTTCATAGAACTGGCATGTCTCAGGTCAGTGAACTAGGTTTGAGAACCAATGGTTCAGGTAAAATCAAACTTTCATAAAGTCAATTTTAACCATCTAAAGCCTATTTTACCTCTACTATCACTTTCATATTGGATTAGAATAACCTGTTTATAAGTATGTGTCTCTTAACTTCCACCCAATATCTTTGAACCCCTTGAGTGCAGTAACTCTGAGTGTTTATGTATCTCTCTGATCATGTCCTCATGCCCCTAGCCAAACATCTATTGAAGTGCCTGACCTGCAATTAATGTTTAATAAAAAGTTTGTTAAAAGATGTAAGGAAAGGAGAAAAGAAGAAGTGATAGTCCTTCAGTGATTTCTCCTCCTGGAATTAAAACTTGGACTCAGTGCTTGAAATTGAGATTTGCATTATATTAATCTGAAGAAGTTGCATTTAAAGAGCCAGCTTTAAGCAGTGAGTAAATCATCAGTATATGTGACCAGATTCAATAAAAATGAAAGCAATGCATCTGGATAAATAGTCAAAACTATATTAATTAATTAATTAACGCCCTGCCTTGTTACAAAAAGTATTGGAAGCCATTTGTCAATCCAATTCATATGCTCTTTAAAAGGGCTGAAATGACGAAAGCCCACAGGGTTGGTTTGACTGTTTCTGTTTATCTTAATGATCCAATTGAATCAGATATCCACCAACTTGTTAGTCAACATTCAACCTTTATGGTATCTGATTAAATGAATTTGGATGTAATGGTCATGCTGATTTACTGTACAAGTGTAAATAGAGCACTCCATTAATTCTGTAATCATTGATATAGTGGCTAGGGCAGAAAGATATACCCTGACATTAGCTGCTATCTGAGCTGAAAATACACTCCTCTTTATACAAGAAGAATCTTACCTTCTGTGCTCACATATCCCCTAAAAGAGTTTTGAAAGTAGGCATACCTCCTTGCATATTTTTAAGTTGACGTGTATAATTTTTCACCACGTACTTAAATAGCAGCAAAAAATAACAATTTCCAACATATGGCAAATAAAAGCATTTTAAAATGATATAGTCTCATCCTTCTTTTAAATATATCTGATGGATCCTAACTACTAAAACAATTTGACACCTTCATAATCCATTATTAAAAACAAACGAACAAGTTTGTAAAAGTAAAAAAACCTACATCATTTATTTTTCTTCCCAAATTCATATTTCCTTTCCACTTCATTCGCTGAATTTTATCCTAATGAAATGTATTTTATGCTTGAAAGTATTTTATTTTTGACTTTATTTTATATAAACATAAATTAATACTTATTTCAATTTAAAATGATCATGAGGTTCTAAGTGTTAAAATTTGTCTTCTAGACTGAGTTATGATTACACTTTTTAGATATATGCAATTGGTCAAAACAACTTAAATATCTAACAGTTTTTTAAGAATAATTATTAACCATAAAATGTAAAATTTTATTGCCTCTCTTAAAGAAATAAATGGAGAATATTTTCAATTAGCACATGTATTTGTGGATGAATATTACTTATTGCTAAAAATGGCATAGGGTTCAGAAAAAATTGTATTTCTGTTTTCATTTTTCTTTATAAATATAAGCAATGAGAAAGCTTGTTTACTGTAAATAAGGAGATGGGGATGGAAAGAAGTTTGTTATAGAACTGTTACTCAATTATTTAAACTTCTTCAAAGTTACATAATGATGTACCACCAAAAAATTTTTAATGATCTATCAGCTGTAACTTGATTATGTCCAACTTCAATTTCATTAAAAGCAATAAATTAAAATCCATTTGATTTTCAAAATAACTTACTGCTTAGTCTTTACTATCACTTAATTTCTCAACATAAATATTGAAAATGGTTCCTTTATTGGGCACCCCAAGTGCTTTATACCCTGAGGCACTGTCCCTAAGCAAGATCCTTGGTAGATGAGGACTATGTTTTTCTTCTATAAATAGAAGGGGAAATGCAATAACGATGGTGAGAAAGAAAAGCCTCTATGACATCTTCCTTTTAGTTACAATAATTTTAATGAAGATTATTTGTTAGTTGAAATCTGAAATTCGATTCTTTTAAAACTATTGGAGAGTTTTCATATACATCCAAGGGCACATGTACCCCAGTTTGAAGACCATCAATGTGTAGAATGCTGAATCCTAAAGCTTTTGATAGAGCCCCTTTGTAATGTGAATATCTGTAGATAAGCTTGTGGCTTCTAAAGAACCTAATTTCCACTTGTTCACATTTGAAATTTGAAGCAAGGTAAATCTGCCCCCCTGTGGATTGTTTTATTTTGATGATTTATAAAGTCAAGAATAGAAAAGGAAATGTTAATTTTTTCTCTCCAAATGGTATCCTTCATTTCTCACAGCATGCTCCATGCATTCTAAAGCAGTTTTAAATGATAACATGCAGAGCAAAAAGTGAAATTATTGAAAGTACAGAATGCAATTCTTGAGAAAAGGAGAGAGGGAAGAGAAGGAGGCATGGGATAGTTACTATTTTTTTTTTACATAACTTCATTTGTTCATTCATTCAACAAATATTTATTGAGCACCTTCTTTATACAAGGTACCTTTCTGAGAACTTGGAACAGTGTAGTGTACAAAAAGACAGAGATCTCTGCTTTCGTGGAGCTTACATTCTAGTGGGGAGAGACAGACAATAAACAGTAGGCATAATAAAAGTCTATTTTATAGTGAACTAGAAGAGAATAATTGTGGTGTGGCTAAAAGAAAAATTAAAGGTTATAAGGGGGGGTTGCAACTGGGGGTAGTGGAGTAGTGTGTGGGAGTAGAAGGGGCAGACAATGAAGGGCTTTGTAAGCCACTGTAAGGGACTCCTAGCTTTATTCTGGGTAAATGAGAAGACATTACACATTTTTGTTTGTTTTATATTTTGCTCTTAGCACTGAAGTGACATTACCTGATGTGATCTAAAATGGTCACTCTGCATTCTTAATTTGTTCCCTTTTTAGGAAAATGAAAAATCTGAATCAATGATATTTATGTAAATAAGGCAACACTGGAGATAAGTTATTCCCAGCCCCACCCCCTACCCATTCAAGGAACATTTATTAAGGAACGTTTATTGAAAGCCACTATATGTCAGGCACTGTATGTAGCAAATGCTGGCGGGTAGTGTCAACTGAAAAAAAATGCACAACCTAAAAGTCGCTAGTTATGTTTTAATCGGGGACCTTACTGAGGACTATAACCTGGGAGACAGCCTCTCAGATAGCTCTGAGGAACTGTTCCAAAGAGGTGAGGGAAGAGTCATGATATATAGGAGTTTTGCTGACCAAAGAAAAGAAAAAATGTAGTCAAACATCAAAAGATTACTGCTAATCACAAAAACCAGACAGCTCAAGTTAATGATTTTAATTCTTTTCTATATATGAGAAGATGCAAGAGTCTGGGCTCATTGAAATTCTTCCTTAGATATGCATCTTAACTATATAGGGCCAGTATCCCATTTTTCTCCATCTTGAATTCCCCTCAGGATACACCATCGGAGGTGGCTGCAGTGGCTGATAGCTTGATGACCAGCAACATTTTTTGTCTACTGGAATGGCAGGCAACATTTTTTTTTTGTCCCAAGAAGAAGGATAAGACATAGGGTTGTTTCACTCAAGAAATTTATAGTCTAGTGGGGGAAACAGATGTAAACACACATGAACCAAAATACTTAGAGGAGTTTTGGTGGAGAGGACATTCAGGGATTCTCAAAATTTGGGTACTACCTTGAAAATAGACGCACAAAGTATTTATTTGAAGGAAACATTGTATTCCTTTTGGGAATGAAGAGATACTTAGGTTTGTGTGACTTTTAGTCTTTACCGTGACATAGAAAAGAAAAGAGGAAATATAAATATTAACATTTTCTTGATTTTGGACTTCACTGTGACTATTTCATATACGTACCATCAATACTTGTTAAAATATCTATAATATTGCAGGTTTTTTAAGTATAGCCATTTTTTCCCAAATTGGAGTCCCACAGAACATTCTTCTAGAAGGTGTTAATTGTTCCATGGTCAAAAAGTATGGGGTATGCTACCTTCTATATCTCTCTCTTAGAAAGTGCAATGTTCATTAGTATATTAAAGTCTTTCAGATGTCTGACAGTAAGGAAACCTGTGTAAAAGTGTTTAACTGAGTGTTTCCTAAACTTATGGAAACTTGACAACTCTTTTTCTACAGAACAGTATTTGACAGTACACAAGTTTGAAAAATTTTGATGTTGATAAAATCTCTTTTCTGTCCTGCCTACTTATCCTAGGCCCACAGTGCAATTGTGTGTGTGTGTGCGTGTGCAAATGAAAGATGAGAGAGACAGAGAGAGAGGGACAGAGAGAGAGAGAGAGAGGTGGTGTGTGTAACCTAAAATCCATTAGATATGGCACATTCAAGGTCAGGGACTACTAATTACGAAAATAGCTTGACCCCAATTTTAGGACATCCTAGGCTTCTGCTGTATTGTTTTAGAAAATCCGAAAATAATTAATTTGCTTTTTGAAAGGTTGTGATTCCTTTATAGAAAATGAATTCCCTATGTCCTAGATGCCTGTACCAATTATTCTTTAAATCATTTGTCCATAGGGGTTAAAATGTGCCAGCCAGTCTGCACTATGCTTATGCCAGGAAATAATAAATATTGAGTTAGAAAATGGATTCATTCAATTCTTTGTTGGTTCAGTATCTTGGGTGCATACTTTCAGGAAATGTATTACTATTATCTTTTCCTAACTTTAAATAAAGTTGTCCTTTTTAAAAGAGTTTAAGGCTTCCCTGGTGGTACAGTGGTTAAGAATCCACCTGCCAGTGCGGGGGACATGGGTTCAAGCCCTGGTCTGGGAAGATCTCACATGCCACGGAGCAACTAAGCCTATGCGCCACAACTACTGAGCCTATGCTCTACAGCCCACGAGCCTCAACTACTGAGTCCACATGCCACCACTACTGAAACCTGCCTGCCTATTTAAGTGGTTATTTACATTTCACATTGTTTCTTAATTGGATTTATCTTCCTGATGATGTTTTCCAATTTTCCAATACCATTAAGACAAAATACTGATTAATACATAGACTCCTAGGGGAGTATTCTCCTATGTATTCTCTCATAGGGGAGAATGTATACTAAATATTTTGTTTCCTATTCAGAAAGAGGCTGAACCTCAAAGGAAGGAATAAAGAGTATAATTTTGAAGATTAAGCTAACAGCACATTATTCTCCAATGAATGAACTATTGATCAGATTGCTAAGGATTTTAGCATATATGAAGCTGGCAGAGAAAGAATTAGGATAAGATTATATAGAATCTTGATGTTTACTCATAAATTTTCTACTTTTGTCACTGGGGGATGACACGATTGAATAAAAGTTCAACACTGCAATTTCACTAGAGCAACTTAGGTGTGTATTTAGTTGTCGATAAATCCATCAGTTTCATCTTCATCCAAACCTGTTCTTCTTTCTGTCTTCTTTATTTTGGTTAATGATGCCATCACCTAAGCTTTAGAAACCTCCAAATTAGACTTATTTTTCTCTCACCACTCACATTCAGTCACTTTAATGTCCTGTCAATTACACTTTCAAAACGACTGGTTTTCTTTCATCCCTATAATTACTGTCCTATTGCAGGCCTTTATCATCTCTTCAATGATTCTCTAATTGGCTATCCTACCTGAAGACTCACCCCATCAAACCAACTCATCCTTCATAGTATAACAGTAAAGACTGTGTTCTCTGGAACGAGAGTGCCTGGGTTTATTACCCTCATTCTTTCACTTAGTAGCTATGTGATGTTGGAAAAATTATTTAACCTCTCTGTACCTCGTTTTCCTTATCTGAAAGAAGGGAATCATAATAATATATATTTCACTGGATTATTCTAAGTATGAAAATATGTATAGCACTTAGAACAGTGCCTGGCACATAGCAAATGCTGCATATGCATGAGCTAGTGATAGTAATAACAGTAGTAAAACCTATCTGAGCTTATTATGCTCCTGCTTAAACATTCTTGATGTTTCTTCATTGCCTAGGTCCACTTTCCTTATCATGGTACACAAGACTTTTCACAAACTATATCCAGCTGATGGATTCCAGGTCTATTTCTAGCTATGGAATAGTTTATAGTCTAGCCACATTGAACAAAACATCTACATTTCTTTTTTTTTTTTTTTTTTTTGTCTGTGCTATGGCCATGCAGCTTGCAGGGATCTTAGTGTCTGGACCAGGACCAGGGATCAAACCCAGGCCCTGGCAGTGAAAGCACCGAGTCCTAACCACTGGACCACCAGGGAATGCCCTAAAACATCTACATTTCTAGAATGTCACCTGGAAAATATCTATCTTTAAAGATTCACTTCTAGTGTTACCTACTATCTATAAACCTAACTAATTCATTCCACCCTTACTCCGAAACAGAATCAATTGCTAGTTTAGTTTCATTCTCTGCAATAGTACTTTATACATTCCTCTAATATTTATTTAACAAATATTTATTTGTTGCTTATTACATGCCAAGGACTGTTCTAAGGCCTGGGCTTGCAGCATTAATCAAAAAAAAAAAGTCTTCTTCATTATTCTTATGGAGATACAGATAATAAATAAATATATCATTTGATGATAGTTTCTACAGAAATGTATAATACAAAGTAAGGAGGGTATGGGATATTAGAAAGAAGGAATGGCTATTTTATTGGATGATCATCCAAACAACAAAAAAAGTGTTTCCAGACGGAGGGAGATTAAATACTGCTGATCCACTGACTAAGATAGGGACTGAGAATTGACCATTGGTTTTGCCCCTTTGCCACTCATATTTTACTAGCTATTTACCCATGTGTCTTTCCCACTAGACTCTGTGGTCTTCCAGATATTTAAAATATGTGTCAGACACATGGTAGATACTCAGAAAAATATTGATTGAATTGAATTAAATCAACATGCCATTTGAGTATCTCATTGAAAGCCTTTGTCGCAGAAGCAAAGATATTTCTTTGTCACAATTTTGAATAGTTTGGGATATGTATACTCAAGGGCAAAGTTATTCAGGGTAAAGAATGAAATTCAAGAGATGGGACATTTGGATTCAACTATGTGAACCAGCACAGGATACACATAGCTTCTATACATTTTACAAAGAGATAATAGGATAAGCTGCATTGCAACTTTTGAAGATTTTTTCCAATCTCTATCATTATTTTGAGAAATAAGGCTTCTAGGATTAATAAAATAGTCAAAAGGTCAATTGCAAGAGCTACCTGCTTAATAATGTTAAATCTTATTTTCTTCAACTAGATTGTAAAATCCTTTTATCTTAGCAAGCTTAAGAAATACATATTGGATTGGGACATTTATATTGTAAGTCATCTGTTTTTCTGTTGGATATTGAACCAGAGGTTGGAAGCATTGGCCAGATATGAGATATTTAGATTCTGCATTATCAAGTTCCTCCAGTTCTTAAAAGCTTCAATGTGGACAGTCATCTTACTTGTCCTTCCTTACCTAGATTTCTGGAGATTCATGTCTAACTTTTGTAGGCCACATTACTTGTCTAGCCTATTTAAAATATCATCTTGAAATGGGAACACTAGCTATAACACACTGGATTTACTTTTCAAATCCTTAGGACATAGATCCTTTCTTATTCACTAGTTAAAGTACAATCTCCTCCAAAAACAGGTCTTGCCCTTATGTGAAACCTCTGTACTCTGGTTTTCAGATAACATTTTTATTTGAAGAGATTTTTTTTTAAATATTGTTTCTGTGCTCACCACAATATCCCTCTTACTTTCTTGGCTACTTGATAATGATAATTTTCTTTAATAGTTAAAACTAGATCAAATCAAGGGCATATAATCTTACAGAATACATTTATAAAGGTTTTTGGTGTCATGATTAGAACTAGACCTTTGAGCAAAATTCGCAGCAGTAATGAATTCACTCAAATGTCAAGCCTTGTCCATGAGTGTTTGGCCCAATAATGTCCTAGTTGATTTTCCCATTTAAGTTGCTGCCTACAAATTCAAAATATATTTTTATTTTTATTACCTTTTAATCACAAAAGTAATGTATGTTCACTGCAGAAAATTTGGAAAATTCCAAAAAATAGAGAAAATAAAAATGACACAGAGATATCACTTATTAGCATTTTGGTGTACCTTCATAAATGTTTATTCTATGCACTGTATACAAATTCTCAAAAAATACAATTGTGATCATACCTGTACACTGTTTTGCCACATATTTTCTCTTAATAAACACAGCTTATATCACTAAACATTTTTCAAAAAGGGATATTTATGATGATTTTAAGGTCCTGATAGTTCATGATAATATAGTATGCATAATTTATTTATTTAATCTCCTGATATTTGGGCTTTAATATTATTTCTATTTTTTACTCTTATAAGTTATAACAAAGATAAGTCTTAAAAAAATAATTCTTCATTGACTTCTGTAAAGGAGTTAATTTGTATAATTTATTCAGGATTAGTTCAGAGGTCCTCTTTTCATTAAAACACTATCCTTGGACTTGCTGTTGTCATTGTTGACTTTTATATCTTTCACAGAGATGAGAGATTTATAGAATTTGTTGTTCAGATTTTTTTAGATGCATTATTGTAAGATATTTTGGTATGTATTCTTTGTTCCTTTAAGTGCTTTTGCTTGATCTTTAATTTTTTGCTGATGTATAATTTTGCATTTGGCCTCCAATTGGCCCTATATTTTGGGAAAAAAATGCAACTGGGAAAAATAGATGAGATGGTATAACACATTGAGAGAGGAGATGGGAAGAAATAGAAGATGCAAAGATGTTGGTTTGTTGGTTTCTGTAACACTATACAAAGGATCCTAAGTGACATACGTTTTAAGATGGCTTCAAATTTTGGATAAAGGTTGGCTTTTAAGTATTTCTTGTAGATACATTCTGTAAGATGTAGCTTTCTTTTTCACAAAGTACATTTTGGATTATTGTATAATAGAAAGATCACTGAACTGATAATTTAACAAGTAATCATTTAATAATTTTGCCTATTTTTTTTATAGGGAGAGAATAACAATATCTTCCTACCATATGCTATGCACTTTGCTTTTTTTTTTTTTTTTTTTTTTTTGTAAGCCTCTCACTGTTGTGGCCTCTCCCGTTGCGGAGCACAGGCTCTGGATGCGCAAGCTCAGTGGCCATGGCTCACAGGCCCAGCCGCTCCGCGGCATGTGGGATTCCCCCCCAGACCGGGGCATGAACCCGTGTCCCCTGCATCGGCAGGCGGACTCTCAACCACTGCGCCACCAGGGAAGCCCGCTATTCTCTTTATATTCTTTATTTTATACAAACCTTACAACAGTCCTATGAGGCAGATACAATTATTCTCAGTTGCAGCTGAAGAAGGTGAGACAACATTACAGAGATTAACTTGCCGGAGATAGCAGAGATAGAAAATCGCCTATTTGAAGTTTGAGCCCAGGTGTTAACTCCACAAAGAATTGTGAGTTTAATCATTCTTCTCCACAGCGTCTCCAGAATATGCTGGTCAGGTCAATGAGAACAATCAACTCTATGAAGCAATTATAAATTATCACCAATATATTGGCTTTCTGGCTTAAATACTGAGACTTTGAGTACACAGTAATTCTAGGATACTAACAAATCAATATTCTATGCCTACTAGTCTGAAAATCAGAACATAGACTGGGATTAATTCACCCAAGTAAATGCCATTTTATAAATCCCTTGTATCTAGTATCTAGTTAATTATTCATAGGAACATCTCAATTACCCACATAACTTTCTTGTCAAATATAATTGAGAAATAGGAAATATATTTACTAAAATAACCACCTTTTAAAATGTGAGTCAAAGAGTGAAGAGCAACAGGTCATTTCATAGGTGACATTATGCAAGGTTTCTCTTCAGAGAGAGAGAAGAATGACATTCACAGGTATCACAGAGTATACAACAAACTGTGCAGTATCTGCCCTAGTCAAGAAATTGAAATGGTCTAGAAAGCAAGGATTTTGTCTATATATCACCCTAGCAGTAGCAGAAAAGCAAATCAACACAGACACTTTGAATTTACAAATTACTTAACATACAGAAAGTGTTGGTTGACAAAATGTTTAACAAAGAGTACAAATAAATTAATTTATTGTCTTTTTTCAGATTCAAGTCAAAACAGCAATTTATTTTTTACCTGTTAGGGTGTGTTGGTCTTCTCAAACCAGAGAAATGTAATTTTCTTCTAAAATTTCTGCTTATTTCTCCTAGCCAAGAGAAAAAAAAAATGTCTTTAACCTCAAAGAATGCTAATAAACAAACATAATTTAAGTTTTATTAAGTTCAATTAATTGGTCATAACCATCTAATTTTGTCATGCTTTAACCAGTATATTGTAAGTAATTTTGATGATCTCAAATTCAATTCAGCAAATAAGTCTTGCATAGTAAAGCAAAAATTGAATTGTCTTGATAATTACAAAAATCATTGGCTTGTTTGGTATTTGTGATAAATTGATTAATTAGATTTTTTTTCATTGCATTCCAAGTTTCAGGGCTCTAAATAAAGGTAATTTATGTTTTCTGTGTAAACTAATTTCTAACTTTCAATGTTTATAATAAATCTCAAATAATCTTTCCATATAATAAAATTGCTGTAGTATACTTAAAAATAGTTTCAGACATTTGTCTTACAGGTTGAGTATTATTGAGATGGGAATAATCATAAGTTTCTCTCAAATGAAAGATTATTATTCAAAAGATTTAGTCTTATAATATAAAATCTTATTTATTCCCTGCTCATCCTAGCATGGTATTAAACTCTGTGGGTCAAAAATCACATCATAAAAGTCAGGAAATGGCTATTTATGCAACATGCATTTGTAACAAGTAGCATATTTACAAATATGTTTGTCAGGCTTGTAACACTACTTGAAATTCATGTTTTTGATTTGTCTTGAAAGAGAAATCCTCATTTCAGTGTAAGAGGTACTGTGTATACATTAATATATAAACACTGGCTTATAGAACATAAGCTGCACTTTTGAAATGTAGATCCACACAAAACTTCATGAGTTCTACAGAATTTGAATAAGTACATTTCAATAAATTTAGGCCTAACATATCATTGAAATGTTCAGCTCTGTCCTCCTAACACAGGAATTATAAATAATCCTTTTTGAAGGTTAGTTAACTTGTTTTGGTCACTATCTGGAGGAATCCAGGCAATTGCCAAATAAAATGTGTGACTGGAAGACAACATATACTAATCACTTTTGACAATTTAATCATAGAGACAAGATTCTTGCTATCTGGATGTAATTACTACCAATTATTTAATATTTACTATGTGCCAGGCAAAACACTAGGCATTTTCCACATCTTGTTTCTAAAATCTTAAGAAAAGTCCTATAAAATGGACATTATCATCCCTGTTTTACAATTACTAATTGACAGAGAGGGGATATGAATCCATGTTTGGACACAAAGCCTTCATTATTGGAATTACGCCATGCTGTAGCATTCTACGTAAGCTTGATATAAATCAAAGAAATCCCAAAATGATGATAACACGTGGTGTTTAATTTGAAAACCATGTTTATTCACAGAGTAGTTGCAAAGCGATGTAGCCAGTGTTTCATTCATTTAACAACTATTCATAGCACTGTTTGAAAGCATAGATCTAGTGGTTGCATAAGATCCTTGGATACACCCAGAGACTTCTGATTCTGATTTTTATGTCTGTTAGAAGACATGCTAGCGCTGAGCAAAAAAAAATCAATAAAAGGTTCTGTTTCATATGTGAATTATGAAATTATTGATACAACATGAACTTAAAGAGTCCAGCACATCTGCTGGAGCTAGTGTTGATGGATAGGTGTGTGATAAAGTGGGCATTAGGGTTCATATGCAGATGCTGTGTGGATGATTCTTGTTCTTCTAAAGCAGTCATTCCACATCTTTATTTTCTTATGGAATCTTTTGAGAATCAAAGAACTCTTTCCATAGGGGAAAATATGCAAATATACAGAATTTTGCATAACATTACAAGGAGCTCATAGCCTCTCCAAATCCCATTTATGCCCTGACCATATAGATTAAGCACTCTTACTGTAAAACTCTTTTTTTCAAAGAGGCTTTCTCTGCCACAAAGATACTTGGGCTTATTTAAAATAACAATATTTAACAATAATTAAGGACTTTGCCTGTCAATGTCATTCACACAAAGATATTTTTGCTTTAAATTATTATTATCATTATTATTTCTGAAAACCATAGCTATCACAGCATAAAGTTAAAATTGTATGTTGGGTAAGCCTAAGAAACCAGTTCTAGGACAGTCCCTAAGTACCCTCCTTGTTTCTGATGTTGACTCCTCTCATTTTACTTGTAAGTATATCATCATCTCCTAATCTCAGCTAGTTCGCTGTACATAGAAGAGAACAAAATATTCTACCTTCGTAAATATTTTGTAATCAATAACACATTTTCTTTAATACAAAAAAATCAATTTCACTGTCTATTACTTTAAACATGGACAAATAAGCCTGGCAATTTAGAGAAAAGTACAAAATATTAAAAAATAAAGTCAATTTAATATAATGTGAATAATATGTTCTATGAATTGTCCACCTCATGAGTCCTGAATGTGAGCTCTAGCTAAGATTCAAGGGTTAAGGAATTTACAGGATGTGATAGAGAAGTTTGTAAAGAGTTTGTCTGCTATGTGTTAGATGAAAGATACAGCTGCTTTAGTTTTGTTCAAGAACATAAACTTGCCCATGAAATAAGACTATAGGGGAACTCCAGGTAGATGCAACCTGTCTAGGTGTTAAAGGTCAAAAGTTCAGAAGAGCAACTTTCCACTAAAAGTGTCATAGATTGAGACATTCAGAATTTTGATGAGAGAGTGGTACAAATTTTCTCCATGTTCCCATTTGGATATATGGAGTCAGAAAGAGAGAATCAAGGTGATGAATATGATTCTTGAACAAAATCCAGTCTTAAGATACATACTCATTTCAGCATTATGATTCAGAGTATTTTAAGCAAGTTATTTTCCCAAATGTTCTAGACACAGGAAAAAAAACTCACGATCTGCAGATATGTTTTGTTTACCTTGTGCAATAAATTTTGATGAACTTAAATGCCCTTAGATGTGCATGCACTGTCTAATTTATCACAGTCCCCACCCCGTCTTATGACTTTATTCTCTCTTCTTCTCTCCATAATGTTAACTGCTTGGACCTTGAAGCCATCTGAGTTTGACACCCTACAGCTAGAGAGGAATAATTATTATTAATACTTTCAGGATATAAGGATTCTTATTTATTTTGTAGCAAAAGAGTTTACCTAAATATGAAATTGTGAGTAGAGCTACATTCTTGTACAGCTCAAATGCCGATGAGGTAATCAGTCAGGCAACAAATATTTGTTTAGTGAGTGACTACTATTTGCTAGGCAACTCCAGGCATGGGGATAACATATATTAAAGACACATGTGTGGTTCCTGTTCTCATGGAGTTTCCAGTGTGGCAGTGAAGCTTACAGTGTAGAGTCACTGAAATTCTTAGGGAAAGCCTTAATAAGAAATGTAAAGGATCTATGTGAGGAAAAATGCAAAAAAATATTGAGATAAATAATAGAAGCTTCTTTGAGAGAAATACTATGTTCCTATTCAAGAGGAATTAATATTGCAAAAATGTCATTTCTTCCCAAATTAACTGCAGCTTTAACACAATCCCAATCAAAATCTAAATGAGATTGTTATGTAGTTTTACAAAATGACTCTAAAATCCACGGAGTGAACAAATAATATAAAATAAAATTAAAGCAAAGTGAGGGCATTATCAAAACACAAAACTATAGTGAAGCAGAATAATAAAAACTCTTTTTATAAGATTTAATTCTTGATAAATGAGGCATCACAAATTTGGGGGTAAAGAAAGAATTGTTTCAGAATGGCACTGTAATGATTGGTTAACTATAAGGACAAATGATGTTACATTTTCATCTCATACCGTATATCACAATAAAAATCCAGATGGTCTAAATAGTTAAATGTAAATCATCTAACTATAATTGGAAAACATAAAATGTACAGAAAAACAAGCCACAAAAGAAAATATGAACATTAATCCACCTTCTGAATAGGAAGAGCTTTCTCTTTCTAAGATTAAAAACAAGGCAAGAAAGGAAAATTGAATAGGTTGGACTATACAGAAATTAAGATTTCTACTTCTTAGGGAACATAAAGTTAAAATATCAAGATGGAGAAAACTATGTTATAATAAAACAAACAGTGAAAATCCTTAGTATGTAAATAGCTTATATATGTATAAAAATTCATATATATATACATATATATATCAAAAAGTACTGAAGACCCCAATAAACAAATGAGCAAGAACATTATTTGATAGAATGTAAAATACAAATGGGTAAAGAAGATGAGAAAACACTTTCAATCTCTTTAGTTATCAAAGAATTGCAAATTGGGTATATTAGTTTATTAATTTAACATTTTTTTTTCTAATGAAAATATTCAAGCCCAGTAAGGATGCAATAAAAGTAGATACACACTTTTGCTAGGAGTATAAACTGGAACAATCTTTCTACAAGGTAGTTTATCAATATGCATTAAGAACCATAAAAATGTTCATATGTTTGACACTTTGTACCCTGTTCTAGAAGTCTATATTAAAGAAGTATATATACTTGGCCAAATTAATAATTAACAAACCTGAGGAAATCATCAGAGATGCTGACCAAGATTAATGTCTCAAAGAAGTTCTTTGAATGACTATATATAATAGGGACACACTGGAAACAGCAAAAATATCCAATGAAAAGAGAATGTTCGGGTAAGTTATGGAATATTATATAATTATTAAAATATTTTACAAAGAATTTACAGTGACTTGCAAAAAGAATTAAAGTAATGTCTAATAGTAAGTATTGCACGCTCGTGATGTGCCAGGCATTTTATTACGTGCTTGAAACACATTGCATCATTGAAGAAAAAAATTTTAATGGAGTTGGGGGGGTGGGTTGAGGAGGGAAGCTGGATACAAAGTCAATATGGTATAATCTCAACAATATTAAACATGTGTAGAAAAAAAGACTGAAAGAATATATGTGCAAATATATTCCCAGATATCCCTGGGTCATTTTTTCTCCTTTTTATTCTTGTACTTCATAACAGACCACTTTTTTATAAAATAGGAATATATTAACTCAGAAACAGTAAATAGAAAATAATTACCATTTAAATGTAGTACCTCACCAAAAGACCTGAGTGACTCTATTTCGGACCCTCTCTTATGCTCTGACACCTTCATCCTTAATTCATGTCTAACCACACCTATGTAGCAGAACTGAAAAAGTCAACTGATTATGCTTACCTTCATACAAAGATGATGCAGAGATTTATGTTATATAAATTATTTTTAAATGTAATATAAAATGAGTTATATGTATAACATGTATAACAAGTTATACATCTAAGTAACTATAAAAGTCAAGTAAATGAATGAATTCCATTCTGGGTAGTCCATCTACATATCAATAAGTTATTAGGAATATGTAATTCAGTTATATTCATGTTAGGAATACACATATATATCCCATACATATTCAATATTAAGAAGACATGATTCAGTTACATTCATGAGAAAACAAGTTCCCAACTAACTTCTGACAGTTAATCTACATGGAGCAGCTTCTCAGCTTCTCACTTATTTTATTAAACCCAAACTGTAATAAAGTCTCCTTAGGGATAGCAAATTACATCTGCTTTTTGATGTTTTCTTTGTGGTCTAAGTTAAATATATATGTCCCTACTGTATATCTTATTACTGAATCCACTTATATAAACCTGTCATAAGGCTCTATCAAGATTAAAATTGGTGTTTTCCACAATTCCTTCTAAAACGCCTCTTCTAATGTCCTAAGAAAAGCATAGACACGAAATACTGTTTTTCAAAATTCTTATGTTCAAGATCTTTCATTAAATTTTATTATATAATAGATGTGGTAACTTTCCCCTTTGTGCTTCTGAAGTTTAATAGGTGGTGGTTGATTACTTGCTACACGTATATGCAACTTATTTCTATATCTATAGTTATGATACCTAAAAAGAGAAATCTTGGTACACCAAGAGCAGATCACCCAACTTTACTTGATGAAAAGGGTTATCTATCTTTCTCAACTTTATTCCCAGTATTCTTGAACCTCTGTTTTACTGTTTTCTTGATGTGAATGTGTACAATCTACTAGCTTGCATCTTCCCAATCATTGGATAAGTGTAGCTTCTAGATACTGAGTTTCAGCACTCCAGTACACAGGGCCAACATACTGACTCATTCTGATACATAGTCAATTGTAACTTTTTTTCAAGGACATATTGCCCTCTCTGACATATTCTGGAGAAAAAGATACTATTAACTTTGTATTTTTTAATTTAAAATCATTTTCATTCTTAAAATATTGCACATAAATTAAGAAATACATCTTCACATCAATTAACCCATTTTTCCTAGACCCTCTTAATTCATTTTTCTACCTGTCCTAGTTCATTTTTAAATAAAACAAGTAAACAATGACATGGCAGCAGTGTTGTCCAGGGGAAATCTGGCTAGAACTGGGCAGGATGTGACATTGCAGTACCATATTCTAGAATCTGAAGTCTCTTTAAAATCCAAATACTCACTCTTATCAGTGCCCAGATGTATTCAGGACATTAAAGCCTGACTCAAACTTGTCATATACACACAAGACCTGATAAACAACAGAATTCCAAATCATTAATTTACAATGATAAGTATAACTGTCACACTGATTATTTGTGTTGACCTGATCATTGCATTTTCTCCTTGTAACCAAGTGACACAGGAAACAAATATAAATCAGAAAATACTATATTTATTCACCACCCAAAATGTCCCTATATTCTGAACATTCTTTCTCTAGTAGGTTGCCAAACATTGGAAGTTAAATTGTATTAGGTTGATTTCTGAGCTTTGCATCAAACAAAAGGAGTTAGATAAATCAAATATTAAGTGATAAGAGTTCAATATAATCTAATATGTCCTTGAAAATGGAACTTGAATTTCTCAAAATCTAAGATTTGGCTAAGATTCTATATTTCTTAGATGTTAATGTAACAGGTGGACCAGTGTTGGCCCCTATGGCTCACCATTCTATATAGTTCTAATTTTCATATGTCTGCTCATATCCATATGTGTTGATCTTAAGGTTGAAGATCAGTAGTTAAATAGAGTGGGAGGCATCTCACTATGTATAACATACTTCCTTGCTACTATACCTAATTCCTCTTGTCATCAGCATTATCAGTTAGTATCTGGTCAGGAAAATATAAATCACCATAGTGTTGTTGAAAAATTAATCAGTAGATCTAAGAAAGAATTAGAAAATTTTATTAGAACCAAATATGAGGATTATAACCTGGGAAGAGCATCTCAGAAAGCTCTGAGCACTGTTCCGCCAGTTAGAAATCAAGGCACAGTTATATGTTTTATTTTTCAATTTGCTTAAAGATTTTTTTTAATTAATATTTATTGGAGTATAGTTGCTTTACAATGATGTGTTAGTTTTTTGCTGTACAGCAAAGTTAATCAGTCATACATATACATATACCAATTCTTTTTTAGATTTCCTTCCCATTTAGGTCACCACAGAGCATTGAGTAGAGTTCCCTGTACTATACAGTAGGTTCTCATTAGTTGTCTATTTTGTACATAGCAGTGTACATATGTCAGTGTCAATCTCCCAATTTATCCCACCTCGCCTTCCCCCCTTGGTAACCATAAGTTTTTTCTCTACATCTGTGACTCTATTTCTGCTTTGCAAATAAGTTCATCTGTACCATTTTTCTAGATTCCACATATAAGTGATATTTCGATATTTGTTTTTCTCTTTCTGACTTACTTCACTCAGTATGCCAATCTCTAGATCCATCCATGTTTTTGCAAAAGACACTATTTTGTTCCTTTTTATGGCTGAGTAATATTCCATTGTATATATGTACCATATCTTCTTTTTCCATTCCTCTGTCGATGGACATTAGGGTTGCTTCCATGTCCTGGCTACCGTAAATAGTGCTGCAATAAACATTGGGGTGCATGCATCCTTTCAAATTATGGTTTTCTCCAGATGTATCCCTAGGAGTGGCATTGCTTGGTCATTTAGTAGCTCTATTTTTACTTTTTTAAGGAACTTCCATAATGTTCTGTATAGTGGCTATACCACTTTACATTCCCTCCAACAGTGTAGGAGGGTTCCTTTTCTCCATACCCACTCCAGCATATATTGTTTGTAGAATTTTTGATGATGGCCATTCTGACTGGTGTGAGGTGATACCTCATTGTAGTTTTGATTTGCATTTCTCTAATAATTAGTGATGTTGAGCATCTTTTCAAGTGTTTGTTGGACATCTGTATGTCTTCTTTGGAGAAATGTCTATTTAGGTCTTCTGCCCATTTTTTTTTTAACATCTTTATTGGGGTATAATTGCTTTACAATGGTGTGTTAATTTCTGCTTTATAACAAAGTGAATCAGTTATACATATACATATGTTCCCATATCTCTTGCTTCTTGCGTCTCCCTCCCTCCCACCCTCCCTATCCCACCCCTCCAGGCTGTCACAAAGCACCAAGCTGATATCCCTGTGCCATGCAGCTGCTTCCCACTAGCTATCTACCTTACGTTTGGTAGTGTATATATGTCCATGCCTCTCTCTCTCCCTGTCACAGCTCACCCTTCCCCCTCCGCATATCCTCAAGTCCGTTCTCCAGTAGGTCTGTGTCTTTATTCCTGTCTTACCCCTAGGTTCTTCATGACACTTTTTTTTTCCCTTAAATTCCATATATATGTGTTAGCATATGGTATTTGTCTTTTTCTTTCTGACTTACTTCACTCTGTATGACAGACTCTAGGTCTATCCACCTCATTACAAATAGCTCAATTTCATTTCTTTTTATAGCTGAGTAATATTCCATTGTATATATGTGCCTCTTCTTCTTTATCCATTCATCTGATGATGGTCACTTAGGTTGTTTCCATCTCCAGGCTATTGTAAATAGAGCTGCAATGAACATTTTGGTACATGACTCTTTTTGAATTTTGGTTTTCTCAGGGTATATGCCCAGTAGTGGGATTGCTGGGTCATATGGTAGTTCTATTTGTAGTTTTTTAAGGAACCTCCATACTGTTCTCCATAGTGGCTGAACCAATTCACATTCCCCCCAGCAGTGCAAGAGTGTTCCCTTTTCTCCACACCCTCTCCAGCATTTCTTGTTTGTAGATTTTTTGATGATGGCCATTCTGACTGGTGTGAGGTGATACCTCATTGTAGTTTTGATTTGCATTTCTCTAATAATTAGTGATGTTGAGCATCTTTTCAAGTGTTTGTTGGACATCTGTATGTCTTCTTTGGAGAAATGTCTATTTAGGTCTTCTGCCCATTTTTTGATTGGGTTGCTTGTTTTTTGATATTGAGCTGCATGAGTTGTTTGTATATTTTGGAAATTAATCCCTTGTTAGTTGCTTCATTTGCAAATATTTTCTCCCATTGTGAGGGTTGTCTTTTCATCTTGCTTATGGTTTCCTTTACTGTGCAAAAGCTTTTAAGTTTCATTAGGTCCCATTAGTTTATTTTTGTTTTTATTTTCATTACTCTAGGTGGTGGATCTAAAAAGATATTGCTGCGATTTATGTCAAAGAGTGTTCTGTCTATGTTTTTCTCTGAGAGTTTTATAGCATCTAGCCTTATATTTAGGTCTTTAATTCATTTTGATTTTATTTTTGTATATGGTGTTAAGGAGTGTTCTAATTTCATTCTTTTACATGTAGTTGTCCAGTTTTCCCAGCACCATTTATTGAAGAGACTGTCTTTTCTTCATTGTATATTCTTGTCTACTTTGTCATACATTAGTTGGCCATAGGTGGGTGGTTTTATCTCTGGGCTTTCTATCCTGTTCCATTGATCTATATTTCTGTTTTTCTGCCAGTACAATACAGTTTTGACTACTGTAGCTTTGTAGTATAGTCTAAAGTCAGGAAGCCTTATTTCTCCAGCTTTGTTCTTCTTTTTCAAGATTGCTTTCACTCTTTGGGGTCTTATGTGTTTCCATACAAAGTGTAAAATTTTTTGTTCTATTTCTGTGAAAACTGCCCTTGGTAATTTGATAGGGATTGCATTGAGTCTGTAGATTGCTTTGGTAGTATAGTCATTTTCACAATATTGATTCTTCCAATCCAAGAACATGGTATATCTCTCCATCTGTTTGTGTCACCTTTGATTTCTTTCATCAGTATCTTATAGTTTTTTGAGTACAGGTCTTTTGCCTCTTTTTTATTGAATTTTATTTTATTTATTTTTTATGCAGCAGGTTCTTATTAGTTATCCATTTTATACATATTAGTGTATATATGTCAATCCTAGCCTCCTAATTCATCCCAATTTGCCTCTTTAGGTAGGTTTACTCCTAGGTATTTTATCGCTTTGAACGTGATGGCAAATGGGATTGTTTCCTTAATCTCTCTTGCTGATCTTTCATCATTAGTGTATAGGAATGCAAGAAATTTCTGTGTATTAATTTTGTATCCTGCAACTATACCAAATTCACTGATGAACTCTAGTAGTTTTCCAGTAGCATCTTTAGGATTTTCTATGTATAGTATCATGTCATCTGCAAACAGTGACAATTTTACTTCATCTATTCCAGTTTGGATTCCTTTTATTTCTTTTTCTTCTCTGACAGCTGTGGCTAGGACTTCCAAAACTATGTTGAATAATAGTGGTGAGAGTGGACACACTTGTCTTGTTCCTGATCTTAGCAGAAATGCTTTTAACTTTTCACCATTGAGTATGATGTTAGCTGTGTGCTTATCATATATGGTCATTATTATGTTGAAGTAGGTTCCCTCTAAGCCCACTTTCTGAATATTTTTTATCATAAATGGGTGTTAAACTTTGTCAAAAGCTTTTTCTGCATCTATTGAGATAATCATATGGTTTTTATTCTTCAAATTGTTAAAGTGATGTATCACATTGTTTGATTTGCATATATTGAAGAATCCTTCCATCCCTGGGGTAAATCACACTTAAACAGGGTGTATGATTCTTTTAATGTATTGTGGATTCTCTTTGCTAGTATTTTGTTGAGGATTTTTGCATCTGTGTTCATCAGTGATATTGGCCAGTAATTTTCTTTTTCTGTGGTATATTTGTCTGGTTTTGGTTTCAGAGTGATTGTGGCCTTGTAGAATGAGTTTGAGAGTGTTCCCTCCTCTGCAATTTTTTGGAAGAATTTCAGAAGGGTAGCTGTTAACTCTTCTGTAAATGTTTGATAAAATTCACCTGTGAAGCCATTTGGCCCTGAGCTTTTGTTTGTTGGAAGATTTTTAATCACATTTTTAATGTCAGTACTTGTGATTGGTCTGTTCATATTTTATATTTCTTCCTGGCTCAATCTTAGAAGGTTGTGTCTTTCTAAGAATTTGTCTATTGCCTCTAGATTGTCCAATTTTTTTTGGCATATAATTGCTTGTAGTAATCTCTTATGATCATTTGTATTTCTCTGGTGTCCATTTTAACTTCTCCTTTTTCATTTCTTATTTTATTGATTTGAATCCTCTCCTATTTTTTCTTGATGAGTCTGGCTAAAGGTTTATCAAATTTGTTTATCTTCTCAAAGAACCAACTTTTAGTTTCATTGATTTTTGCTATTGTTTTATTCATCTCTATTTCATTTATTTCTGCTCTGATCTCTAGGATTTATTTCCTTCTACTAACTTTGTTTTTTCTGTTTTTTTTTTTCCTCTTCTTTCTCTAGCTCCTTTAGGTGTAAGGATAGTTTGCTATTTGAGATTTTTCTTGTTTCTTGAGGTAAGATTTTATTGCTATAAGATTCCCTCTTGGAAACACTTTTGCTGCATCCCATAGATCATGGGTTGTCATGTTTTCATTGTCATTTGTCTCTAGGTATTTTTTTGATTTCCTCTTTGACTTCTTCAGTGATCCATTGATTATTTAGTAACATATTGTTTAGCCTCCACGTGTTTGCACTTTTTACAAGTTCTTTTTCCTGTAATTGATTTCTAACTTCACAGTGTTGTTGGAAAAGATGCTCGATATGATTTCAATTTTCTTAAATTGACCAAGGCTTGATTGGTGACCCAAGTTGTGATCTGTCCTGGAGCATGTTCCGTGCACACTTGAGAAGAAAGTGTATTATGCTGCTTTCAGATGGAATGTCCTATAAATATCAATTAAGTCTATCTGGTCTAATGTGTCTTTTAAAGCTTGTGTTTCCATATTTATTTTCATTTTGGTTGATCTGTGCATTGGTGAAAGTAGAGTGTTAAATTCCCATACTATTACTGTGTTACTTTTATGGCTGTTAGTCTTTGCCTTATGTATTGAGGTTCACCTATGGTCAGTGCATATATATTTACATTTGTTATGTCTTCTTCTTGGATTAATCCCTTGGTCATTATGTAGTGTCCTTCCTTATCTCTTGTAACATTCTTTACTTTAAAGTCTATTTTGTCTGATATGTGAATTGCTACTCTAGCTTTCTTTGATTTCCCTTTGCATGGAATATCTTTTCCCATCCCCTCACTTTCAGTCTGTATGTGTCCCTATGTCTGAAGTGGGTCTCTTGTAGACAGCATATATACTGGTCTTGTTTTTGTATCCATTCAGCCAATCTATATTTTTTGGTTGGACTATTTACTTCATTTACATTCAAGGTAATTATCAATATGTATGTTATTATTACCATTTTCTTATTTGTTTTAGGTTTGTTTTGTGTATCCTTTTCTTCCCTTGTGTTTCCCACTTAGAGTATTTCTTTTAGCATTTTTTGTAAAGCTGGTTTGGTGGTGCTGAATCCGCTTAGTTTTTGCTGGTCTATAAAGCTTTTGTCTTCTCCATCGAATCTGAATGAGATCCTTGCTGTGTAGAGTAATCTTAGTTGTAACTTTTTCCCTTTCATCACTTTAAATATACCTTGCCACTCCCTTCTGGCCTGCTGAATTTCTGCTGAAAGATCAGCTGATAACCTTATGGTGATTCCCTTGAATGTTATTTGTTGCTTTTAATAATCTTTTCTTTGTCTCTAATTTTTGTCAATTTGATTACTATGTGCCTTGGTGTGTTTCTGCTTGGGTTTATTGTGCCTGGGACTCTCTGTGCTTCCTGTACTTGGGTGGCTATTTCCTTTCCCATGTTAGGGAAGTTTTCAACTATAATCTCTTCAAATATTTTCTTGAGTCCTTTCTCTCTCTTTTCTCCTTTTGGGACCCCTATATTGTGAATGTTGGTGTGTTTAATGTCATCCCAGAGGTCTCTTAGTCTGTCTTCATTTCTTTTCATTCTTTTTTCTTTATTCTATTCCATGGCAGTGATTTCTACCTTTCTGTCTTCCAGGTCACTTACCCATTCTTCTGCCTCAGTTATTCTGCCTCAGTTATTCTGCTTTTGATTCCTTCTAGTGTATTTTTCATTTCCGTTATTGTATTGTTCATCTCTGTTTGTTTGTTCTTTAATTTTTCTAAGTCTTTGTTAAACATTTCTTGCATCTTCCTGATCTTTGCCTCCATTCGTTTTCTGAAGCCCTGGATCATCTTCACTATCATTATTCTGAATTATTTTTCTGGAAGGTTGTCTATCTCCACTTCCTTTAGTTGTTTTCCTGGGGTTTTATCTTGTTCCTTCATCTGGTACATAGTCCTTTGCCTTTTCATTTTGTCTATCTATGAAAGCAGTTTTCATTCCACAGACTGCAGGATTGTAGTTCTTCTTGCTTCTGCTGTCTGCCTTCTAACAATACTGTTTTGTAGATTTGAAAGTTGCTAAGAGAGTATATCTTAAAAGCATTCATCACAAGTTAAAAAAATTTCTAACTTTGTGAAGTGATGAATGTTAACTACATTTATTGTGGTAATCTTTTCACAATATATACATATATCAAATCATTATGTTGTACAGCTTAAATTAATACAATGTTATATGTTAACTACATGCCAATAAAACTGGAGAAAATGACAATCAAAGTAAAAGATAAGGCCATAGTAGACTGTCAAAGAATTAGAGACTCAAATGCAACAGCCCAGTAAAAATGACACTGATTTTGCCAACTATTGACTAGTTTGACAATTTTGAAATACTCCTCCCTGTCTGCTTGTTCAGGCAAGTAACACTCATTGATGGCCCAAATGCTAAATCTGTATTTCTCTATCTCTCTTCTTCCCCACATGTCTGTCATCTTTTATCTGTAGTAAAAGCTGGCTAAAATATTGGATTTTAATAAATGCTTAGCCAACTCATAATTTAAAATATATACATTAAATAGCAAAAATAACCCCATATTTTTGGTGGGAAAGTATCAGAATCCATGATTCTGAGGGGGAATGCCATTTGGATATGCATTTTGAAAAACTTCAAGGTACTTCTAATATATCCCCTGAAGTGTTGTTATATGCCAGTTTCCACATAAGAATCAAAGATTTAGTTCAACTTCCTTAATTTATTGAACTACAAGCAGAGGCCCAAAGAGATGAAATGATTTACTCAAACAGCTATTTGTTGAAAAGCAGAGACCTGAGCCCTTTTTTAGTATACCATATTGAAACTCCCTACTGTAGACATTTTTGTCTCACAAAAGCCATTTTCTATCCTCTCCAATCCTGCATGTTCTTTAGTAACATCACCCTGGTTTAGGTCAGATTCTGGGAACTCATGTGTATTAGAGGAGGATGTACTGCCTCCTGAGCCCAGGATTCTAATCTTGATCAGCCAAAGTCAATTACCATAATTCAATTCCCTTTAGTCAGTCATTGGAAAAGTCATGGCTAATGAGCCAGAAGGAAAATTGTACACAGGTAACTTTTGGGAAAGTTTTTCTCACTGTTAAAAAGAGTCATAAGAAAATGTGGGGATATAATGATATCTGCAGTTGCAGCAGCCATCTTGTAATTCTAAAAGGACAAGACAAAAGCCAATATGGTATAGAACTGCAGATCGTAAAAAATGGAAGAATATGGATTCTTGCTGACATTGTAGATCACTGAATTAACCAACCTTGGAACCACCATATTTCCAGGTTTCTTGTTTAGTGAGTTAATAAATCTCCATATTATTTACACTTATTTAGCATAAGTCTTCTGTAATTTACTATTTAAGGCATTCTGAATTGGGTTTTCCAGTACTTGGAGTCAAAATAATTTTGAAGGATACCCAGTATTAAAGGGCTAGAATATTTGTTCCCTGTACTTAAAAAAAGACAAATAACACAATTCTGCAATGCAATATAGTGGAGGGAGAGAACATTTAGTGTTAAAGGCTAATTAATAAAGACATCATAACTTAATGTGAGTTCCTTTTGAGAGAATATGAGAACTCCAAGAAACAGCCCCTTTAAAGTAATTTTAATGCTAATAGCAAAGAATGTCAACGAGATCTGCAAAGGTTATATTTTTAGGTTTATTAGTGCTGGTTATCATTACTAAGTAAAGTGAAATGGATCTCTACCAAATTGTAACTTTATGTTTATTGGCATTTTGATGGCTTAAAATTTATCTTCATTACCTTGTATTGCCACACATCCTTACTCTCACATCTGGCTGAAATAGCCTTGAAATTTGTCTGTATGATACTTCTGTCTTTTGTCTTGTTAGTTCCATGTTTGTATAGTTATGCAAATATATAATTTGAGATCTGTGAAACTCTGCTTAGTCTGTTCTTCTAAGTTGCACTTGAATTATCCGAGCTCATAGGGAAAATATCTGAGAAAGATCATAGAATATTTTCAAATCATTCAGTTGCAGGGAATCTCATGACTCATTTAGACCAACATAACATTCAGAGCTTCCAAATCTTTTCTCTTGTAAATGTCTGTGAGCTCTTCTAAATATAAGACATTGTGTAGAAGTGGCTACAAAAAGTTAGCACATCTACCCTGGAGTATAGGCTCAATGTATATAGATAGTTTGGTTGAGATGTGCCAGAAAGAGCCTCCAACCACCCTAATATCTCTCTGTTTGCCTGCCATAGGATCTGAAACTTCTCTGTTATAAAATCATTCTCTTTGAATTTGAAGGATTATTGCTTATAATTATTCCCTTTCTCAAAATCAAAAATTATGAATTAACAATGTAGACATTAGTTGATCAGTAGCTAAAATCAAGAATAAATTACAGAAAAAGAATATATATATATATATATATATATATATATATATATATATATATATATATATATATATATATATAACTGAATCACTTTGCTGTACACCAGAAACTGACACAATCTTGTAAATCAACTACACTTCAATTAAAAAAAAATAAATGAGACAGTGAGAATCTTAGAGAAAAGGTATTTGGGGGAGGATACTAGGGCCATACTAAGTAGGAAGTGCTAGGGTATCAAAGAGAAGTCCACCTACTCTTTACTCAAAGCTACAGCAAAATGCCTCTGATCCCAGAAAATTAAAAAATTCACTGTAGAAGAGTATTATTTTTATTGATCAAAAGGCACTTCCCAGCCAGTTTTCATTGGCTCTCAGATAAGAGGTTCTCAAACTTTAGTATATTTAAGAATCAACTATACAGCTTATTTTAAAAGCTGATTAACTCCTATCACTCTCATATAATGTTAGAACATAAAATTCTAGTTACACATGGGTGACCTAAGATGAGCTTAGGAATCTGTTATTAAGAAGTTTCAAAGAGTAATATCAGTAAGACAGCATATTAGGAAGTCCTGGACCCTCCTTCCCATCATAGACAAACAATTCAACTACACACAGACCAATTCCCTTTGTGAGAAATCCAAAATCTAGTTGAGAGGTATCTACACTGCATGTAGGCATAAAACAAGCCACATAAAAGTTGGAAGGAAAATTTGAGATGTGCTGTCATAATCCCTACATCTGGTACAGTGCCATACAACCAGGAGGAAACCCATATCTCCCAGCTTCTCCATCCAACACTCTGATTTTTCTGGGTGCTGCCTAAACCATTGCTTTTGTCTCATCTGACTTGGAGTGCTGATAGGACCAAGCATACTCTAGACACCTGTAGGTCACTGAGAACAAATACAGTTTCAACTAACATACTAGCAGTCACCA
The DNA here is from genome assembly GCF_949987515.2 of Delphinus delphis. Classification (NCBI taxonomy): domain Eukaryota; kingdom Metazoa; phylum Chordata; class Mammalia; order Artiodactyla; family Delphinidae; genus Delphinus; species Delphinus delphis. The sequence continues at coordinate 48,039,239 of NC_082704.1, forward strand.
CAGCCCATCCCCATGGTTCCATTTAAAGCAAACTGGCAAAAATCCCAGCTCCCAGCTTATTCCTGAGGAGGGAAGAAAAGTACTGGACCTTGTGTCCTATATTCTGATTTTCTGGCGGCTTCCCAAGGCACTGGCTTCTGCCTCTCCTGTGTCAAATGCTGACAGAACCTTGGGGGATGCTAAGGACAAAAACAGTGGCTTGGACTTGCATGAAGGTTTGAGAAGTCCCCAGAAAATGTGGCCAGGCTGATTGGAGAGGGTCTTCTCCTGTATGAGAGCTGTCAGTGAAAAATGGCAGAGGTGGCTGTTTTTCCTAAGGTACACATATCAACAAAAAGAGTCAAGGAAAAAGGTGAAACAAGGAAATATGTCCCAAAGAATTAAATAAGATAAATCTCCAGAGAACAAAGCCAATGAAACAGAGATATATGATTTCTCTGCCAGATAATTCAAAATAACTCATAAAAATGCTCACTATGGTCAGGAGAACAATGTGTGAATGAACAAATTAGAATTTAAAGAAATAGAAAATAGAAAAATGTCTGAAACAGAAATTATGGAGCTGAAGAGTAATTGAACTGAAAAAGTCACTAAAGGGATTCAACAGCAGAGTACATCTAACAGAGGAAAAGGTTAGCAAACTCAAAGACAGACCACTGGAAATTATCCAGTCAGAGGAGAAAAAAATAAAAGAATAAAAATAAGTGAAGAAAGTTTAAGGTGCTTAGGGGACACCATCAAGCAGACCAATAAAACATTATGAAATTCCCAGAAAAAGAAAAGAGAAAGAAAGGGTCAGAAAGTATATTCAAAGAAATAATGAATGAAAACTTCCCAAATCAGGGGAAGAAAATGGACATTCAGATACAGGAAGCAGAATGGTTCCCAAAAAGATAAATTCAGAGAACTCTACACTGAAACATATTATAATCAAATTGTCAAAAGTCAAAAACAAAGAAAATATTTTGAAAAAAGGAAGAAAAAAGCAAATTTTCCTATACCAGTGTACCCCCATATAACTATCAGTGGTTATCTCAGCAGAAAAATTGCAGAACAGAATGAATAGGATGATGTATTCAAAGTGCTGGAAGAGGAAGAACTGCCAACTAAGAATACTATGCCTGGCAAAACTCTTCTTTAAAAATGAAGGAAAGAAAAAAGATGTGCTAGACAAACAAAAGCTCAGGGATTTCATCATCATCAGACTTGCCTTACAAAAATGCTAAAGGTACAATACTATAATGGTGGTGGGTAAATCACTTTTAGTTTTAGTATAAAAGTTTAATACCAAAATATTAAAAACAACTATGACTATAAGAATATACTAGTGGACATGCAATACAAAAAGAAGTAAATTGTGACATAATTAACATAAACTGTAGGGGATGAAAAAATAAATATGTAGAGATTTTGTATGTGAATGAAGTTAAATTATATCAGATTAAAATACACTGCTATAAATATGTTTTTTTAATGTAAGCTCAATGCTAACCACAGAGGTAACACCTATAGAAGTTACATAAAGAAAATATCTGTAAATAGCTTTGGGTAGTATGGCCATTTTATCAATATTAATTCTTCCAATCCAAAAGCATGTGACATCTTTCCATTTTTTTGAATCACATTCAATTTCCTTCATCAATGTTTCATAGTTTTCAGCATATAGATATTTCACCTCCTTTGCTTAGTTTATTCCTAGTTATTTTTATATGATTTTAAATGGGTTTTTTAATGTTATCTTTCTGATATTTCATTATTAGTGTAAAGAAATGCAACACATTTCTATATAATAATGTTGTATCCTGCTACCTTACAGAATTCATTTATTAGTTCTAATAGTTTTTGTTTGGAGACTAGGGTTTTCTATACAGAGAACCATGTCACCTGCAAATAGTGACAGTTTTACCTCTTCCCTTCCAAAACAATCTACAGATTTAGTGCAATATATATCAAAATTCCCATGGCATTTTTCACAAAACTAGAACAAATAATCCCAAAATGTATATGGAACCACAAAAGACCCAGAATTGCCAAAGCAATCATGAGGAAAAAGAATAAAGCTAGAGGTATAACACTTCTAGACTTCAGACTATACTTCAGAGCTACAGTAATCAAAATGGCATGGTATTGGCACAAAAACAGACACATAGATGAATGGAACAGAATAGAGAGCCCAGAAATAAACCCATGCACCAACAGTCAATTAATCTATGACAAAGGAGGCAAGAACATGCAGTGGAGAAAAGACAGTCTCTTCAATAAGTGGTGTTGGGAAAGCTAGACAGTTACATGTAAAACAAGAAGATTAGATCATTCCCTCACAACATATACAGAAATATACTCAAAATGGTTTAAATGCCTAAATATAGGACCTGAAAACATAAAACTCCCAGAAAAGAACATAGGCAGAACACTCTTTGACATACATCATACCAATATTTTCTTGTACAGTCTCCTAAGGCAAAAGAAATAACAGCAAAAATAAACAAATGGGACCTAATTAAGCATAAAAGCTTTTGCAAAGTGAAGGAAAGTACAGACAAAATGAAAAGACAACCTAAGAATGGGAGAAAATATTTGCAAATGAAGTGACTGACAAGGGATTAAGCTCCAAAATATACAAACGGCTCTTGCAGCTAAATATCAAAAAAAGAAATACCCAATCAAAAAATGGGCAGAAGATCTAAATAGATATTTCTCCAAAGAAGACATACAGATGGTCAAAAAGCACATGAAAAGATGCTCAACATTGCTAATTATTAGAGAAATGCAAATCAAAACTACAATGAGATGTCACCTCACACCACTCAGAATGGCCATCATCAAAAAGTCTACAAACAGTAAATGCTGGAGAGGGTGTGGAGAATAGGGAATGTTGGTGGGAATGTAAATTGGTACAACCACTATGGAGAACAATATGGAGGTTCCTTATAAAACTATAAATAGAACTACTATATGATCCAGCAATTGCACTTCTGGGCATATACCCTGAGAAAACCATGATTCAAAAAGATGCATGCACCCTGATGTTCATTGCAGCACTATTTACAATAGCCAGGACATAGAAGCAACCTAAATGTCCATCAACAGAGGAATGGATAATGAAGATGTGGTACATATATACAATGGAATATTACTCAGCCATAAAAATGAATGAAATAATGCCATTTGCAGCAACATGGATGGACCTACAGATTATCATACTAAGTGTAGCAAATCACACAAAGACAAATACCATATGATATCACTTATATGTGAAGTCTTAAAAATGATGCAAATGAATTTATTTACAAAACAGAAACAGACTCACAGACTTAGAGAACAAACTTATGGTTACTGAGGGGGAAGAGTGGGGGGAAGGATAGTTAGGGAGTTTGGGATTGACATGTACACACTGCTATATTTAAGATGGATAACCAACAAGGACAGGGAACTCTGCTTAATATTATGCAACAACCTAAATGGGGTAAGAATTTGAAAAAGAATAGATACATGTATATGTATAACTGAATCACTTTGCTGTACACCTGAAACTATTACATTGTTAATCAACTATACTCCAATATAAAATAAAAAGTTTAAAAAAATTTAAAAAGCAACTAGCAAAAGAAGAACAAATTAAGCTCAAAGTTAGTAGAAGGAAAGAAATAAAGAATAGAGCAGAAATAAATAGAACAGAAAAACAATAGAAAAATCCACAAATCAAAGAGATGGTTTTTGAAAAGATAAACATAGTTGGCAAACCATTAGTTATACCAAGAAAAATAAACAGAAACAGAAGATCCCAGTAAATAAAATCAGAAATGAAGGAGGAGACATTACAACTGATGTCAAAGAAATAAAAGGGATCATAACATACTACTGCAAACAATTATACACCTATAAATTGGATAACCTAAAAGAAATGGATAAATTCCTAACAACATACAACTTACCAAGACTGACTCATGAGGAAATAAAAAATCTGAACAGATCTGCAACTTGTAAAGAGATTGAATCAGTACTCAAAAACCTCCCAGCAGAGAAAAGCCCAGAACCAGATGACTTCACTAGTGAATTCTACCAAACACTTAAACTATTAACACCAATCCTTTTTAAAATCTTCTAAAAATATTGAAGATGAGGGGCACTCCAAAATTCATTCTATGAGGAAGAATTTCCATAATACCAAACCAAAACAAAGTAACTACAAGAAAACCACAGGCCAATATCATTAATGAGCATACATACAAAAATACTCAAAAAATACTAGCAAGACAAATTCAACAGCATATTAAAAAGGTTATACACAATGACAAAGTGGGATTTATAACTGGGATGCAAAGATGGCACAACATAAGAAATCAATTAGTGTGAGACACTGCATTAATAGAATGAAGGATAATACTTCATGATCATCTCAGTAGATTTATTATTTTTTTAATGTTTTCTTCCAGTTTTACTGAGATATAATTAACATATAGCACTGTAAAAGTTTGAAGTGTACAGCACGATTTGACTTAACATAAATCATTAAATTATTACCACAAGTTTAGTGAGCATCCATCATCTCATATAGATATGAAATTTAAAAAATAGAAAAAAAATTGTCCTTATGATAACTCAGTACTTACTCTCTTAGCAACTTTCATATATAAAATACAACAGTGTAAACTATAGTCATCATGTTGTACATTACATCACTAGTACTTATTTATCTTGTAACTGGAAGTTTGTATCTTTTGACTACCTTCATCCAATTACTGCCCACCCCACCCCACATCTCTGGTAACCAAAAATCTGATCCTTTTTCCTATCAGTTTGCTTGTTTGATTTTGAAGTAATATTGACCTACAACACTATGTTAGTTCCTCTTACAAGACACAGTGATTTGATATTTCTGTACATTTCAAAATGATCACCAAAATAAGACTAGTTACCATCTGTCTCCGTACAAAGATATTGCATTATTATTGACTATATTCCCCACAGTGTACATTTCATACACATAACATTTATTTTGCAACTGGATGTTTGTTCCTCTTAATCTCCTTCACTTATTTCTCTCCTTCCTCCCCTCTGGAAACTACCTGTTTGTTCTCTGTATCAATGACTCTGTGTTTTATGTTTGTTTAGTTATTTTGTTTTTTGGATTCCACATATAAGTGAAATCATACTGAATTTGTCTTTCTCTGTTTGACTTATTTCACTTAGCGTAATACCCTCTAGGTGTTTGCCCCTTTGTGGCAATATAGATGCTGCAAAAGGAAAATTTCTCTTTTTCTATGGCTGAGTAATATTCCATTGCATATACACATTGCAACTTCTTTATACATTCATCTATTGATGAGCACTTAGGTTGCTTCCATACCTTGGCTAGGTTGTTTCCATACCTTGGCTATTATAAATAATGCTCCAATGAACATAGAGGTGCATATATCTTTTCTAATAAGTATTTTTATTTCTTCATATAAATACCCAGGAATGGAAATGCTGGATCTGTATGGTAGTTCTATTTTTAACTTTTTGAGGAATCTCCATACTGGCTACACCAATTCACATTCCCACCAACAGTACACAAAGGTTCCCTTTTCTCCACATCCTTGCCAATACTTGTTATTTGTTGTCTTTTTGATGTGAGTCTCTTGTAGGTAGCATATATATGGGTCTTGTTTTTGTATCCATTCAGCCACTCTGTGTCTTTTGATTGGAGAATTTAGTCCATCCACATTTACAGTGATTATTGATAGGTATGTACTTTGGCCATTTTGTTAATTGTTTTGGGGTTGTTTTGTTCCCCAACCTTGGAGAAGTGGCCTTATGCGAGAGATGTACCGTATGTCCCAGTAGTGCACTCCCTTCTGGTTGCCAGAGCTGTATGCTCTCAGGGTGCCCCCCATGTGTGCTGCATGGGCCTTTCTCTTGTGGCAGGCTGACTACTGCGAGCAGTCTAGTAAGAATTTTGGCATCTGACTACTGTGAGCAGTCTAGTAAGAATTTTTGGCATCTGGTCCTGCTTTGTGTGGAGGCTACTGGCTATTGGTGGGTGGGGGCCATGTCTCAAGGTGCCTGGTTGTGGGTCTGTGGGTCCCAGATATAGTGTATACCTGCTGCTGGGAGTAGCAAGTTCCTGACACAGCTGGTTACAGGGCCTGGGGTATCCCAAAGCTGGTGTCACCCCACTGGTAGGTGGGGCTGGGGCTCAGGAAGTCCATGGGCTAGTGTCTAGTGTCAGCTCACTGGTAGGTGGAGCTACCTGGAGCAGCTGTGGGTTCTGGGGGTCCTAAGGCAGCTGACTGTCTGGTGGGTGGAGCTGTGTTGCTGCCTGGCTAGCTGCTTGGCCTGAGGGGTTCCAGTGATGGTTATGGGAGGTCAGTAGGCAGGTCAGGTTCTTTTGCTAAAAAAACTAGAGGGAGCATTCCAAAATGGATCTTGCTAGCACCACTATCCCATGGTAGAACTAGCTCCCCAAAATGGTTGCCACAAATATCTATGTCACCAGGGTGAGTTCCAGTTGCCTGCTGCCTCTCTGGATGGCTCTCAAAAAGACCCAGGGCCCTTTCAAATGACTGCTTCTACTCTGAGTCAGAGAGTATGTGAGATTTTGTGTGTACTCTTCAAGAGTGGAGTCTCTATTTACTACAGTTCCCTGGCTTTCCTGAAAATAAGACCCACTGGTCTTCAAGCCAAATGTTCCGGAGGTTCACCTTCCTGTTTCAGGACCCCTGAACTGGGGACCCCATGGTAGGGCTTAGATGCCTCACTCCTTGGGGGAACCTCTCCAATTGGAACTTCTCCTATTTGTGTGTCATCCACCCAGCGGTATGGGTCTTGACTCTACCATGACTCTGCTCCTGCTACCCATCTTGTTGTGGTTCCTTCTTTATATCTTTAGTTTCAGAAGATCTTTTCCACCAAATCTTAAGGTCTTTCTCATCAATAGTGCTTTGTAAACAGTTGTAATTTTTGTAATTTGTATGCCTGTTGGAGGAGGTGAGCTCAGGGTCTTCCTACTCCACCATCTTGGCTATTCCCCAGCATCTCAATAGATTTAGAAAAATGCATTTGACAAAATTCAACATCCATTCATGATAAAACCTCTCAACTAGTAATAGAAGGAAATTACCTTAATATACTAAAGGTCATATATGAAAATATCACAGCTAACATCATTCTCAAAGATCAAAATCTGAAAGCTTTCCCCCCAGCATCAGGAACAAGACAAGGATGCCCACTCTCACCACTGCTATTGAATATAGTACTAGAAGTCTTAGCCAGAGAAATTAGAAATCCTATCCAGGAAAGGAAGAAGTAAAATTATCTCTTTCTAGATGACCTGATTTTTTATGTACAAAACCCTAACAATACAAAAAAATGTTAGAACTAATAAACAAATTCAGTAAACTTGCAAGATATAAAATCAACATCTAAAAATCAGTTGTGCTACTATGCACTAACAAGTAACTATCTAAAAAGGAAAGTAAGAAAAAAAATTCCATTCACAGTAGCATCAAAAATAGTAAAACATTTAGAAGTAAACTTAACCAAGGAGGTGAAAGACTTGTGTACTGAAAATTATAAAACACTGGTGAAAAAAATTTAAAAAGATACAAATATATCGAAATACACCTGCGTTCATGGATTGGAAATCTTAATATTGTTAAAATGTCCATGCTATGTAAAACAATCTACATATTCTATGTATCCATAGCATAACCCCAATGGCATTTTTACAGAAATAGAAAAAAAATCCTATAATTCATATAGAACCACAAAGGACCCTGAATAACCCAAACAATCTTGAGAAAGAAGAACAAAGTTTGAAGCATCTCACTTTCCGATTTTGAAATATATTATGAAGCTACAGTAATTTAAACAATACATTACTGACATAAAGACAGACACCAATGGAACAGAATAGAGACTTCAGAAATAAACCCATGCATATACAGTCAACTGATATTCAGCAATAGAACCATGAATATACAATAGGAAAGAACAATCTCTTCAACAAATGGTGCTAGGAAAACTGGATATCCAGATGCAAAAGACTGAATTCAAACCTTATCTTACAATATACAAAAATCAAATGAAAATGAATTAAGGACTTAAATATAAGACCTGAAACTGTAAAACTCCTAGAGAAAACATTGGGAAAACTTATTGACATTGGTCTGTCAATGATTTCTTGGATATGACATCTAAAGCACGAGAAACAAAAGCAAAAATAAACATTAATCTAAAAAGACTCTGCAGAACAAAGGAAACTAACAGTTTGTAATGGGATCCTATAGAATAGGAGAAAATATTTGCAAATCATATATCTGATAATGGGTTAATATCCAAAATATATAAGAACTCATATAACTCAATAGCAAAGAACAAACAACTACAACAAAAGTTAAAGAGGAAAAAGACCTGAATTGACATTTCTTCAAAGAAGACATACAAATGGCAAACAGGTATATGTAAAAGTGTTCAACATCACTAATCATCAGGGAAATTAAAATGAAAACCACAATTAGACATTACCTGACATTGTTAGAATGGTGATTATCAAAAATGAACAAACAAAAAAGGATAAAAATTGTTGGTGAGGATGTGTCGAAATTGGAATCCTTGTGCATTGTTAGTGGGAATGTAAAATGGTGCAGCCACTGTGAAAAACAGTATAATTTTTTCCTCAAAAAATTAAAAATAGTGCTACCACATGATAGAGCAATCCCATTTCTAGGTATATTTAAAGGAAATGAAATCAGGATCTTGAAGAGATATCTGTATTCCGATGTTGTTTGCAGAACTATCCACAATAACCAAGATATGGAAACAATACAAGTGTCCATTTAGATGAGTGGATAAATAAGATGTGATATATACATACAATGGAATATTATTCAGCCTGTAAAAGAAGGAAATTCTATCATATGCAACAACATGGATTAACCTTAAGAATATTATGTTAAGTGAAATAATCCAGGCACAGATGAACAAATATTGTATGAGGAATTTAAAATTCCTTATTAAAGCAGAGAGTATAATAGTGGTTTCCAGGAGCTGGGGGAAGAGGGAAATGGGGAGTTGCTGTTCAATTGGTATAAAGTTTCAGTTATGTAATATAATTGAGTTCTACCAATCTTCTTTAAAAAATTGTGCCTATAGTTCACAATATGTATTGTACACTTAAACTTTTGTTAACAGGGTAAATATTACTTTAATTTATACTTACCACAATAAGAAAAAAAAAGAAAACAACTTCCTCAGTTGCATGTAAATTGGGCTGCACAACACAGTTTGAAAAATTTGGCTACTAAGATCAGGAGTAAAGCAAGGATGTTATCTCTCACTGTTCCTATTCAGCATTATAATGGAAGTCTTAGCTAATGTAGTAAGGCAGGAAAAGTAAAGAAAAAGTATACAGACTAGTAAGGAAGAAATAAAACTGTCTTTCTTTGCAGGTAACATGATTATCTGTGTAAAGAGTCCCATGAATCAACAAAAAAATCTCCTGGAACTAATTAGCATTATTAATTATGAAAAGGTTACAGAATACAAGAATAACATACTAAAGTCAATCATTTTTCTGTATACCATGAACAACTGGAATTTGAAATTAAAAACATGATACCATTTATAATAGCACTCAAAAAATTGAAATACTTAGGTATAAATCTAACAAAATATATACAAGATCTACATGAGAAAAAATATAAAACAGATGACAGAATTCAAAGATCTAAGTAAATGGAGAGATATTCCATGTTCATGAAGAGAAACGCTCAATATTGTTAAGATTCCAGTTGTTTCCAAATTGATCTATAGATTCAACACAATCTAATCAAAGTTTCATTAAGTTATTTTGTGGCTATGAATATTGACAAATTGCCTCTGAACTTTATATGGAAAGGCAAAAGACCCTGATTACCAACACAATATTGAAGGCAAATAATCAAAGGGTGATATGGTCTGAATGTTTGTCTCCCTGAAATTCACATGTTGGAATCCTAATGCCAAATGTGATGGTGGTAGAAAGTGAAGCCTTTGGGAGGTGATTAGGTCATGAGGGTGGAGATCCCATTGAGCCCCATAGCCCCTTTCACCATGTGAGGATGAAATGAGAAATCTGTGACCTGGAGAGGATGCTCACTATAACCTGATCATGCTGGCACCTTGATCTTGGACTTCTAGCCTCCAGACCTGTGAGCAATAAAAGTTGGTTGTTTATAAACTACCCAGTATGGTATTTTGTTATAGCAGCCCAAACAGACTATGAGAGAAGGCTAACACTACTCAACTTCAAGACTATAAAGCTACAATAATGACTACAGTGTGGTATTGGTGGAAGAGTAGACAAATAGATCAATGCAACAGAAAGCCAGACATATATGTACCCAAATGTGGCCAAGTGATCTTTGACAAAGGAGTAAGCACAATTCAGTGGAGAAAGGGTAGTCTTTTAAAATAATGGTGTTAGAATATGTGGGAATACTTAGGCAAAAAAAAAAAAAAAAAGAATCTAGACACAGACCTTACACCTTTCATGAAAATTAACTCAAATTGCATCATAACTGTAAAATGAAAAACTATAAAACTAGCAAATAACAGGAGAAAATCTAGATTGCCTTGGGTTTGGTGATGACTTTTTAGATATGACACTATACCATGAAAGAAAATATTGAATTGGACTTCATCAAAATTAAAAAAATTCTGCCCTATGAAAGACACCATTAAGAAAATAAAAATACAAGCCATGGACTGGGAGAAAATTATTTGCCAAATAAGCATCTGATAAAGATCTGGTATCCAAAATATACAAAGAACTCTTAAAAACTCAACAGTAAGAAAACAAACAACTCAGTTTTTAAAATGGGCAAATGATCTGAACATAATCTCACCAAAGATCTACAGATGGTAAATAACATGAAAAGATGCTCAAAATTTTATCTCTTTAGGGAACTGTAAATTATAACAGCAATGAGATATCACTACACCCCTACTAGAATGGCTAAAATCCAAAATACTGACAACAGCATATATTGGCAAGGTTGTGGTGTAACAGGAACTCTTATTCATAGCTGGTGAGAGTACAAAGTCATACAAGCCACTTAGAAGACAATTTAGCAGTTTCTTACAAAATTAAACATACTCTTACCATGTAATCCAGCAGTCACTCTCCTTGGTATGTACTTACTCAATAAGTTGAAAACATAGCCACAGAAAAACCTCCATACAAATGTCTATAGCAGCTTTATTAAAAATTGCCAAAACTTGGGAACAGCAAAGATATCCTTCAATGAGTGAATGGATAAACAATTTGTGCTACATCCACAATAAAAAGAAATGAGCTGCCGAGCCACAAAAAAGACATGGAAGAAACTTGAATTCATATTGTTAAGTGAAAGAAGTGAACCTGAAAGTTTTCATACTGTATGATTCCAACCATACAGCATTTTGGAAAAAGCAAAACTGTGAATACAGTAGAGATATCAGTGGTTGCCAGAGTTTGTGGGAAGGACGGAGGGATGAAGAGATGGAGCACGGGAGATTTTTAAGGCAATGAAAATATTCTGTATTATACTGTAAAGGTGGATATATGACATCATACTTTTGTCCAAATACATTAAATGTACAAGAAAGAGTGAACCCTAATGTAAACTATGAACTTTATTTAGTAATAATAAACCAGTAATGACCCATCAATTGTAATAAATGTAGCATATTAATACAAGATGTTAATAATAGAGAACACTGAGGGAGGAACAGAGTGGCATACAGGTGCTCTCTGTAGTTTATGCTCATATTTTGGTAAACCTGAAACTGCTCTAAAAATAAATTGTATATATATATATATATATATATACATATATACATATATATATAATATATACGTATATATGTATATATATATATACATATATACATAATATATATATATATATAATGTACATATATATGATGATTTTTTTGGCTTCTTTAGAAAGTTAGTATGATTTATCCTAAAATTCAGAGAGAGTATTTTTTTCTGATTTCTTCCAGTTTTGAGACCATAAACCACTTTAATCATGATGTTTATACATCATCAGTCTCTTGGTTTAGTTGTTTGCAGTCTTCTATCAGGCAATATGGAAAATCTTGGCAATCTTGAAATCCAAGTAAAAGCTTTGTAATAATAGTGTTTTACCATCTGTTTATTTTGCTGTTTCCATATTATAAATGAAGTTACACTACTGTTCTTTTGACCTCTAGCTTTGTATTTCATATCATTCAATATCAACTATGATGGACAAAAAGGAAAATAATTGGCATATTTGTTCAATTTTCCTTTCTCGATTTATTCATTCTGTCTTGGATAATCTTTACTTAATATTTAAAGCCCTTACAGGATTCACCTGATTATGATTCATTTTTTTTCTTTCAATTAACAAGGCTATGATTAAAAATGACATGTTTTGGACTATGGCACAGAATTTGAAAGTCTTTGTTTCTATTCTTGGTCTTTCTGCAAATGATCTTAGTAACCTTGAACAAGAAACTTTTATTCTGTTTCTAACCTTCTGGGAAATACAAATGCCATGTAACTGGTAATTAGTGTCTGCCTCATAGCTTTTCTATCTATAATGCTTCTCAAAATAAAGCCTGTAGAGATATGAATAGACTTAAGTAACTTGTAATCTTGCTACAGTCTTAGTTTTATTGTATTTTGTGCAAATAGATAGGTCTTTATATTATCCTAACTATATGCTGGTGTCTCATCTATCTATTTTTTCCCTGCTGCTTTCCAAAATCAATTTGAAGTGTGGTGTTAATTTTAAGAGGCTGACAGGGGCTGTTGTGAGTTTATCTCACTTTGATCAGAATCCAGAGTAGACCATTGTGTACTTACACAAAAGGTGCCATTGCCTGTGCTTAAATTTTTAAAAAAGATTTGCTATCCTAAGATTAACTAAAGAAGGAAAGGGGAAATGTGCTTTTAAAACATGATTGTCTCACAAGTTCTAGAACATGAGTCAAACTCATACCCACAGAGATCAACAAGGTTTCAGTTATCCAGATATGTAATAATTTTGAGTAGTGGGACTGTGACAAATTCAATCACAAGCACCATGTAAAGATGGCAGACACTACTCAGTCCAAGCTGATTGTTGCCACGAGTCTCAATATTATATCTTATTTTTTCCAAAGAAGCTGGAAATACAATTTTAAAATTTAAAATAATAATCTTTTGAATTTTAAGGTTAATTAAGATTAATTTTAAGATTAATTCTACAAATATTTGGGTCAAACCAAACATGCCTGTGCATGAGCCAGATTCAGGCCATAAGCTAATTTCAGATTTAATCTACTTTCAGAATATCTTGTTAAACTTGAAACACATTTTCCTCTTTGAAGTATGAGTGTAATTGAGGCATGTACAGTCACAGAGATTGCTAGGATAGAACTACACAGGAATGAGGACTGATTTCTCTATCTTACCATATCTTTGTATTTGGAAGAATTTCATAAAGAATAAAAAGAGCCTGAATGTAACAATAATGGATTTTTAACTTAAACAAACATCTAAATGAAACTACATGCTCCTGATGAAATACAACTGGTCCATAATATACAAGAATAGAAATGAAAAGATTTTCTCCCCACTGAGCCTCTAGTCCTACTCCCCAGAAATATCCATTATCAAGTCTCTTACAGATCCCTTCAGAGATTTTATTTTTACAAATAGATTCCTACAATGCATCTTGCTCTGCAACTTGCTCTTTTCACTCTTAATAGCAATATTTATTGGCCATAATACAAATCATAAAATATACATTTACTTTCACTCATTTTAATGGTATCCCATTGTATGCCTGTACCATAAATTTGCTAAATCAATCTCTATTGATTGACATTAACTTTTGTTAGTTTCTTTTTTTTCTTAACGATTACTAATATAGTAGTGCTATGATGAAAATCATTTTATGTATATGTCGGAAGACTTTTGCCTGCATATATATAGGATGAATTCCTTACAGAGGGAAAATATGCATTTTTTAAAAAGATGCTTGTTGCCAGACTGTGATCCAAAATATGTTACACCAATTTACATTCCCAGCAACAGCAGATGAGTGGTATTTCTTCACATTCTCGCCAATACTTGAGAGTAATCTCTTAGCCATAAGCATTCGGCATGCCAGGGGCATCAATCAGTATGTCTAACATAGGGAATGAAGAGAATTGTCTAATCCAGTGAGTTGTTCAAATGAGATCAGTTAAAGTAGCTTTAGATATTTTAATCCTCCTTATGGCTTTGTGTCATGTGTTGAAAGTTTTTCCCCACTCAGATTATTTAAGAATGCAAACCATGTTTTCTAAAATAGATTTTTAAACAACTAATTTTAAACATCTGTAATGAAATAAATTTTAACTGAGCTGAATCAAGTAGAATATTCTTAGATAATCTCAATGGAAGACGTCACACATACAAAGCTTCACAGAGCTGTGTATGTCTTAATTCAATGTGTTTTGAATAAAATTAAAAGTCAAATGGGAAATTATAGGAATATCTTCTTAAAAAGACAAAGAATATATATAATTGTCATATGAAGATCTTTTAACAACACTCTAATAAAATAGGCAAAGGACATGAAAGGACAATTACCAAAAGAAGAAATACAGCTGACAAGAAACATAAGAAAATATATTCATTCAAGTTAATAATTATAGCAACTCAAATTTACCATGATTTACTTATACAATTCTTAAAGGTGAAAATAATTGCTATTGCTCAGTGCTCCTGAAGATGTAGTGAGATGATATCATAAATTGGTACTGCATGCTGTAAAGCTTCAAGCCTTTTCAGTATCCAGATTTAACCTGAATTTCCCTAGGCTCCAAAAGCCAACTGGAATAAGCAAAGTCACATTAACATCATGACTCAATTTTTCTTGCCTTTAGGTTCTTACTTATTCAGATTCTTATTCCAGTTCACCACATAATCTGCCCGTGCTCCACAAGCATTTCTGAGAGTTCCCAGGCAATGTTTCTTATGCGTTCGAAAATGAGAACTTATCCCATATACACTCCTCTTCTATCAGATTTCCACTGGAAATCCACCATATCCAACTAACATTCAATGTAAGAGGTAAACAACCACCATCTTCAAAGAATGCTCTGCTTTGGAGAGTGCTGCATTCACATTCAGGAAACAGACTCCAGAACACAGCAAGAAAAACAATAATTTAGAAAACTATTAAAAAATCATCCCACACTATGGATCCCCTCCTCCTGTCATTATACCTCCTTATGATAAGGAGATAAAGTTGAAAAGGAATTTCTACAAAGAAGATGAAGTGTATGTTATATGATACATACTTTGACCCTGAGAGTTAAGGGCAATTTTCCAAGAAGTACAATTGACCATCCTAGTTTGGTTCTATACACACATATCTAACTATAATGTTTAAACTGGTTTAATTTTGCTGTTGCTAACAATAGACTCTGAAATAACCATGTTTAGGGAAAAAAAAAGTCATGTTTAGGTCCAAATTAACAGCCCACATCGCCTTCTTACAGGAACATCAGAGGAAGGGTTTACTCCTTAATCTAATTTCACCAAAAACTGTCAAGATGAGCACTGAGGGAGGCAGTGAGGAGATCAAAGATATAATTTAATATATGCAAATAACTACAGTAAATTGTCAGATATAGTAAAAAAACCTTTAGAGATTAAATTCATGAGTTTCTAAGGTTTTCTGTTTGATTAGTTAGTTGGTTGAGTTTTTTTTTAACTAATAACTCATCTTTCTTGATATAGCATAGTAGATAATGATGTTAGTACTTCCATCAGTGAAACTAAACTTAAATATATACTTAAGAAATGTCCTTGGGCTTCCCTGGTGGCGCAGTGGTTGAGAGTCCACCTGTCAATGCAGGGGACACGGGTTCGTGCCCCGGTCCAGGAGGATCCCACATGCCGCGGAGTGGCTGGACCCATGAGCCATGGCCGCTGAGCTTGCGCGTCTGGAGCCTGTGCTCCGCAACGGGAGAGGCCGCGACAGTGAGAGACCCGCGTAGCACAAAAAAAAAAAAAAAAAAGAAAAGAAATGTCCTTTGCTCTGAAACTGAATGATCCCATGATCATCAGATCTGAGAAAAGTAACTCTAATTTTGAGTGATTTTTACCCCTTACCATATCTGCTTACAACTAATATATTATTGACAAACATGTTTGAAACTAGATTTAAAATTAAAATATAAGAATTTTAGCACTATCAAACTATTTAAATTATTATATTCTTAAGCATTTTTTATCCATTCTGGACCAGATTGAACTATCCTTGAAGAAAAATATGCAAAGAAAAGAAACCTTAAGAAGTAATACTTTCTGAACAAAATGCAAACTACATTAAAAGATTATCTGGAATTCAATAGTTCTGGTATTTTCCTACGATTAGATATGATGCTTTAAAAGCAATAATTAGAGTCCAAATGATTGTTTATTAAGTCTCTCTAGTGCAAATTGCCAGAATTATTAACAGGAACCAAAAATACCATGTACTTAACAGTGCAAAACTGTTGAAAAGTAAATGATTTATATAAAGTTATATAGCTCAAGAGGTAAGATAATGCCTATTTTACTATTGTTGTTAAAATAACAACTGAAATCTAACCAATTACATTACTAATGGATGGAAAAGCACAACGCATAATTTGATCAAAGAAAACCCTAATTGTCCTGCTCCATACTTAGCAACAGTAAGATGATAGAGACATTTGCACATCACCAAAAGGAACTGATCAAAAGAAAAGGTCTAAATATTTGGTGGAAGGCAAAATTCAGTGGCATGCTTTGATTTTTCCACAAATGAAATATATAAACCAGAAGAGCGATATCTAATCTAAGTTTGAGATCTTTTTCCCCTGACTTTCTGATACCTGTGTTTAAAATAGGGGATCAGGACTTCTCTGGTGATCCAGTGGTTAAGACTCTAAGCTTCCACTGCAGGGCGTGTGGGTTCGATCCCTGGGTGAGGAACTAAGATCCCCTCATGCAGTAGAGCGCAGCCAAAAAAAAAAGAAAAGACTAGATAAAATAGGAGATCTACCTCTTACCGTTCTGCTGGGTTATCAAATATATCTAATAGGACCTAGATAGGCTTGGTTCTATTATTAAAATAGTTCTTTTCTATTTATATGCATCCTTTATACCAATATCATTTTACACTACTTCTGCATTCCTATCTACTACATAAGCTAATGAATAAAGAGTGCACATCAATCATACAAAGTCGCTCCTTTATTCCTGTCTTGATATTTTTACTAGATATCTTCTAAATCAAAATGGTAGCATATAGCCTCTCTATATAGCCTACAAAATAGGGGGAAAATAACAGATCCACATTAGTGCCCCTTAGTTAATACTTCTGCCAGAGGGATGATATTGCACAGTAAATTGACATAATCATGCTGCAAAATTAAAGACTTAACTTTTGTCAGGGTCTTCATATGGAAATAACTTCCCATCAAAGGAAGTTAGCAAAGGAACATTTCTATGTCTAAAACATAAGTCAGGAAACACAGCCAACAAAAAGAATGCCGGCAAGAAAGGCAAGAGGCTAAATAAAGCTGGGTGACAACAAATAACAAATCCATGTAAGGTCTGCATTTTACATATTTAAGGGTATCACCTCTGTCTTTAAGAGACTTTTTCCCTCTCTGATACAACAAATATTCACTGAATGGATAAGGCACTTGGGATACAGATGAGTGAACTATGGTGTATGCCTCAAGGATTTTACAAATGAGAGAAGATGATCAAAATTACATTGTTTCAAAGAAAATAAGCACTGAGATAGATGTATGTATATGGTCCTTAGGAACACAAAAAAAGGACATTTCTCCCTGACTTGGCAGTCTAGGGAAAGCTTTCTGGAGTAGGTGATACCTTAGTTGAATCTTGAAAGCTGAGTAAGAGTTATCCAGAAACTAACTGAAAGATAGAAAGCACATTTACAGGGACAGGAAGGAGTATGAGCAAAACAAAGGAAGTGAGAAACACCATAACATGTTTGAGAACTATAAGCACTTTGAAATTAGATCATCAAAATAAGACAGGGAAGAGTGAGAGATAAGATTGGAGAAACATAGAACCAGACTTTGAACAACCTGGAGTAGCAAGCAAAGAATGTGAATTTTTATTTAGTAAGCAATAAACAACCCCAGAATTATAACATAGAGTAGTATGATCAGTTTTGTATTCACCTATATTCATATGAATGATGTGTTATGATGGATGGATTGGAGAGGAAGAGGGAAACGTAGTTAGTAGGTTATTATAATAGTCCATAAGAGAAACAACTGAATTATTCTAATGGAAGTAAGGGTGAAGAGGATGAGAGGAATCTGAAATACACTGAGTAGAAAACTCAACCAGACTGGTTATTAATTGGTTGTCAAGGAGAAGACTAGAATGAACCCAGGGTTTCTGGTGTCAATAATTATGTGGATAAGGATGCTATTTACAGTGGCCTAGAATGCAGAAGCAGGAATATTTTTAAGTAGTGATGTGACAATTTCAGTTTTGGATATTTGGAATTTGAGGAACCCATAGCATATATTAAAGTACATATCACCAGTAGGCAATAGGTTATATATATTTGAGCTCAAGAAGGAGATTAATGCTGGAGATATAGATTTAAGGGGTTGTCCATTCAAATTCTCTTTAAAACTATGGAAGTAAATAAGAATGAGAGAGAAAAGCATTGTTATGTATGAAGCCCTGGGCAGGTCCCATGGTTAAGTGGAGAGAAACCCATGAAGGTGAACAACATGAAACAACTAGAAAAGTACAAGAAGAAACAGGGAAATGGAAAGCTAATGAGAATAGAGGAGGAGAATATAAAATGCAAGAGAAGTCTAGCAAGACAATGGAAAATGTCCACTTAGGCAACAAGGCAGTCACTTGAAACCTTTTCAAGAGCAGTTCTCGGTAGCGTTGTTGTTGAAGTGGAAGTTAGATTGCTGTGTATTGAGAAGTGATGCAAAGTGAGGATTAAAAGAGTATGTGAAAACTACTTTTTGAAAAGTCTAAGAAGAGAAGGAGCAATAGGACAATTGCTAGGGAAACATACAGCATCACAAGAGGGTTATTTGTAAAAATATTTTTGAGCTAAGATTCATATAACATGAAATTCACCTATTTAAATGAGCAATCCAGTGACATTTAATACATTTACAATGTTGTGCAACATCACCTGTATATAGTTCCAAAACATTTCCATCATTCCAAAGTAAAAACCCTTAACCATTAAGCAGTTTTGCCCCCATTCCTCTATCCCATAGCCCTTGGCAACCACCAGTGTGCATTCTCTTACTATTGCTTTATCTATTTTTTATATTTAATATAAATGGAATCATACAATATGTAACATTTTGTGCTTGATTTCTTTTACTTAACAGTATGTTTGAGGTTCATCTACATTGTAACATGTAACTACTTCATTTTCATGGCTAAACAATATTCCATTGTAGGTATATAGTACAATTTCTTTACCCATTCATCCATTAATGGACAATTAGGCCATGTCCACCTTTTGTCTATTGTGAATAGGACTGCCATGTACATGCATGGCATGTATTTAAGTACTTATTTTTATTCTTTAGGGTATGTACATAGGAATAGAATTTCAGGGTCATATGGTAATTCTATGCTTGATTTTCTTAAGAACTGCCAAGCTGTTTTCCAAAGTGGAAAGGAAGAAATAAAATTATTTCTGTTTGCAAATGACATGATCTTTTATATAGAAAATCATAATAATGCCCCAAAAAGCTGTTAGAACTAATAAACAAATACAGGTGCTGGGAAGATGGCGGAAGAGTAAGACGCAAAAATCACCTTCCTCCCCACAGATACACCAGAAATACATCTACACGTGGAACAAATCCTACAGAACACCTACTGAAGGCTGGCAGAAGACATCAGACCTCCCAAAAGGCAAGAAACTCCCCATGTACCTGGGTAGGGCAAAAGAAAAAAAGAAAAAAACAGAGACAAAAGAATGGGGACGGCACCTGCACCAGTGGGAGGGAGCTGTGAAGGAGGAAAAGTTTCCACACACTAGGAAGCCCCTTCGCGGGCGGAGACTGCGGGAGGCGGAGGGGGGAGCTTCGGAGCCGTGGAGGAGAGCACAGCAACAGGGGTGCGGAGGGCAAAACGGGGAGATTCACGCACAGAGGATCGGTGCCGACCGCCACTCACCAGCCCGAGAGGCTTGTCTGCTCACCCTCCGGGGCGGGCGGGGCTGCGAGCTGAGGCTCGGGTTTCGGTTTCGGTCGGAGCGCAGGGAGAGGACTGGGGTTGGCGGCTTGACCATAGCCTCAAGGGGTTAGTTCACCACGGCTACCCGGGAGAGAGTCCGGGGAAAAGTCTGCACCTGCTGAAGAGGCAAGAGACTTTTTCTTCCCTATTTGTTTCCTGGTGCGTGAAGAGAGGGGTTTAAGATCACTGCCTAAAGGAACTCCAGAGACGGGCGCAAGCCGCGGCTAAAGTACGAACCCCAGAGACGGGCGGGAGACGCTAAGGCTGCTGCTGCCGCCACCAAGGGGCCTGTGGGCGAGCACAGGTCACTATCCACACCCCTCTTCCAGGGAGCCTGTGCAGCCCGCCACTGCCAGGTTCCCGGGATCCAGGGACAACTTCCCCGGGAGAATGCACAGCAGGCCTCAGGCTGGTGCAACGCCACGCTGGCCTCTGCCGCCGCAGGCCCGCCCTGCACGCCGTGCCCCTCCCTCCTCCTGGCCTGAGTGCGCCAGAGCCCCCGAATCAGCGGCTCCTTTAACCCTGTCCTGTCTGAGCAAAAAAATGACACCCTCCAGCGACCTACATGCAGAGGCAGGGCCAAACCCAAAGCTGAGCCCCTGTGAGCTGTGAGAACAAAGAAAAGAAAGGGAAATCTCTCCCAGCAGCCTCAGAAACAGCGGATTAAAGCTCCACAATCAACTTGAGGTACCCTGCATCTGTGGAATACATGAATAGACAACGAATCATCCCAAATTGAGGAGGTGGATTCGAGAGCAAGATCTATGATTTTTCCCCCTTTTCCTCTTTTTGTGAATGTGTATGTGTATGCTTCTGTGTGAGATCTTGTCTGTAGAGCTTTGCTTCCACCATTTTTCCTAGGGTTCTATCCGTCCATTGTTTTTATTTTTAAAATTTTTTTTTCTTAAAAATTAATTTTAATAACTTTATTATACTTTTCTTTCTTTCTTTCTTTCTTTCTTTCTTTCTTTCTTTCTTTCTTTCTTTCTTTCTTTCTTTCTTTCTTCACACTTCCACTAATTCTCTCTACTTTTTCTCCCTTTTATTCTGAGCCGTGTGGATGAAAGGCTCTTGGTGCTCCAGCCAGGAGTCAGGGCTCTGCCTCTGAGGTGGGAGAGCCAACTTCAGGACACTGGTCAACAAGAGACCTCCCAGCTCCACATAATATCAAATGGCGAAAATCTCCCAAAGACCTCCATCTTAACACCAGCACCCAGCTTCACTCAATGATCAGCAAGCTACAGTGCTGGACAACCTATGCCAAACAACTAGCAAAACAGGAACACAACCCCATCCATTAGCAGAGAGGCTGCCTAAAATAATAAGTCCACAGACACCCCAAAACACACCACCAGACATGGACCTGCCAACTAGAGAGAAAAGATCCAGCCTCATCCACCACAACACAGGCACTAGTCCCCTCCACCAGGAAGCCTACACAACCCACTGAACTAACCTTAGCCACTGGAGACAGATATCAAAAACAACGGGAACTACGAACCTGCAGCCTGCAAAAAGGAGACCCCAAACACAGTAAGATAAGCAAAATGAGAAGACAGAAACACACACAGCAGATGAAGGAGCAAGATAAAAATGCACCAGACCTAACAAATGAAGAGGAAATAGGCAGTCTACCTGAAAAAGAAATCAGAATAATGATAGTAAGGATGATCCAAATCTTGTAAATAGAATGGACAAAATGCAAGAAACATTTAACAAGGACATGGAAGAAATAAAAATGAAACACGCAATGCTGAACAACACAATAAATGAAATTAAAAGTACTCTAGATGGAATCAATAGCAGAATAACTGAGGCAGAAGAACGGATAAGTAACCTGGAAGATAAAAATAGTGGAAATAACCAGTGCAGAGCAGAAGAAAGAAAAAAGAATGAAAAGAACTAAGGACAGTCTCAGAGACCTCTGGGACAACATTAAACACACCAACATTCGAATTATAGGGGTTCCAGAAGAAGAAGAGAAAAAGAAAGGGACTGAGAAAATATTTGAAGAGATTATAGTTGAAAACTTCCCTAATATGGGAAAGGAAATAGTTAATCAAATCCAGGAGGCACAGAGAGTCCCATACAGGATAAATCCAAGGAGAAATATGCCAAGACACATATTAATCAAACTGTCAAAAATTAAATACAAAGAAAGCATTTTAAAAGCAGTAAGGGAAAAACAACAAATAACACACAGGGGAATCCCCATAAGGTTAACAGCTGATCTCTCAGCAGAAACCCTGCAAGCCAGAAGGGAGTGATAGGACATACTGAAAGTGATGAAGGAGAAAAACCTGTAACCAAGATTACTCTACCCAGCAAGGATCTAATTCAGATCTGATGGAGAAATTAAAACCTTTACAGACAAGCAAAAGCTGAGCGAGTTCAGCACCACTAAACCAGCTTTACAACAAATGCTAAAGGAACTTCTCTAGACAAGAAACACAAGAGAAGGAAAAGACCTATAATAACGAACCCAAAACAATTTAGAAAATGGGAATAGGAATATACATATAGATAATTACCTTAAATGTAAATGGACTAGATGCTCCCACCAAAAGACACAGATTGTCTGAATGGATACAAAAACAAGACCCTTATATATTCTGTCTACAAGAGGCCCACTTCAGACCTAGAGACACATACAGACTGAAAGTAAGGGGATGGAAAAAGATATTCCATGCAAATGGAAACCAAAAGAAAGCTGGAGTAGCAATTCTCATATCAGACAAAATAGACTTTAAAATAAAGACTATTAGAAGAGAGAAAGAAGGACACTACATAATGATCAAGGGATCGATCCAGGAAGAAGATATAACAATTGTAAATATTTATGAACCCAACATAGGAGCACCTCAGTACATAAGGCAAATACTAACAGCCACAAAAGGGGAAATTAACAGTAACACATTCATAGTAGGGGACTTTAACACCCCACTTTCACCAATGGACAGATCATCAAAAATGAAAATAAATAAGGAAACACTAGCTTTAAATGACACATTAAACAAGATGGACTTAATTGATATATAGAGGACACTCCATCCAAAAACAACAGAATACACATTTTTCTCAAGTGCTCATGGAACATTCTCCAGGATAGATCATATCTTGGGTCACAAATCAAGCCTTGGTAAATATAAGAAAATTGAAATTGTGTCAAGTATCTTTTCTGACCACAATGCCATGAGACTAGATATCAATTACAGGAAAAGATCTGTAAAAAATTAAAAAAAAAAACACATGGAGGCAAAACAATACACCACTTAATAACGAAGTTATCACTGAAGAAATCAAAGAGGAAATTAAAAAATACCTAGAAACAAATGGCAATGGAGACACAATGACCCAAAACCTGTGGAATGCAGCAAAAACAGGTCTAAGGGGGAAGTTTATAGCAATACAGCCCACCTTAAGAAGCAGGGAATATCTTGAATAAACAACCTAACCTTGCACCTCAAGCAATTAGAGAAAGAAGAACAAAAATACCCCAAAGGTGGCAGAAGGAAAGAAATCATAAAAATCAGATCAGAAATAAATGAAAAAGAAATGAAGGAAACAATAGCAAAGATCAATAAAACTAAAAGCTGGTTCTTTGAGAAGATAAACAAAATAGGTAAGCCATTAGCCAGAATCATCAAGAAAAAAAGGAAGAATACTCAAATCAATAGAATTAGAAATGAAAAAAGAGAAGTAACAACTGACACTGCAGAAATAAAAAGGATCATGAGAGATTATTACAAGCAACACTATGCCAATAAAATGGACAATCTGGAAGAAATGGATAAATTCTTAGAAATGCAAAACCTGTCAGGACTGAATCAGGAAGAAATAGAAAATATGAACAGACCAATCACAAGCACTGAAATTGAAACTGTGATTAAAAATCTTCCAAGAAACAAAAGCCCAGGAACAGATGGCTTCACAGGCGAATTCTATCAAACATTTAGAGAACAGCTAACACCTATCCTTCTCAAACTCTTCCAAAATATAGCAGAGGGAGGAACACTCCCAAATTCCTTCTATGAGGGCACCATCACCTTGATACCAAAACCAAACAAGGATGTCACAAGAAAGAAAACTACAGGCCAATATCACTGATGAACATAGATGCAAAAATTCTCAACAAAATACCAGCAAACAGAATCCAAGAGCACATTAAAAGGATCATACACCATGATCAAGTGGGGTTTATTCCAGGAGTGCAAGGATTCCTCAATATATGCAAATCTATCAATGTGATAAACCATATTAACAAATTGAAGGAGAAAAACCATATGATCATCTTAATAGATGCAGAGAAAGGTTTTGACAAAATTCAACACCCATTTATGATAAAAACCCTGCAGAAAGTAGGCATAGAGGGAACTTTCCTCAACATAATAAAGGCCATATATGACAAGCCCACAGCCAACATCATCCTCAATGGTGAAAAACTGAAAGCATTTCCACTAAGATCAGGAACAAGACAAGGTTGCCCACTCTCACCACTCTTATTCAACATAGTTTTGGAAGTTTTAGCCACAGCAATCAGAGAAGAAAAGGAAATAAGAGGAATCCAAATCGGAAAAGAAGAAGTAAAGCTGTCACTGTTTGCAGATGACATGATCCTATACATAGAGAACCCTAAAGATGCTACCAGAAAACTACTAGAGCTAATCAATGAATTTGGTAAAGTGGCAGGATACAAAATTAATGCACAGAAATCTCTGGCATTCCTATATACTAATGATGAAAAATCTGAAAGTGAAATCAAGAAAACACTCCCATTTACCATTGCAACAAAAAGAATAAAATATCTAGGAATAAACCTACCTAAGGAGACAAAAGACCTGTATGCAGAAAATTATAAGACACTGATGAAAGAAATTAAAGATGATACAAATAGATGGAGAGATATACCATGTTCTTGGATTGGAAGAATCAACATTGTGAAAATGACTCTACTACCCAAAGCAATCTATAGATTCAATGCAATCCCTATCAAACTACCACTGGCATTTTTCACAGAACTAGAACAAAAAATTTTGCAATTTGTATGGAAACACAAAAGACCCCGAATAGCCAAAGCAATCTTGAGAACGAAAGAAGGACTGGAGGAATCAGGCTCCCTGACTTCAGACTATACTACAAAGCTACAGTTATCAAGATGGTATGGTACTGGCACAAAAAACAGAAAGATAGATCAATGGAACAGGATAGAAAGCCCAGAGATAAACCCATGCACATATGGACACCTTATCTTTGATAAAGGTGGCAGTAATGTACAGTGGAGAAAGGACAGCCTCTCAATAAGTGGTGCTGGGAGAACTGGACAGGTACATGTAAAAGTATGAGATTAGATCACTCCCTAACACCATACACAAAAATAAGCTCAAAATGGATTAAAGACCTAAATGTAAGGCCAGAAACTATCAAACTCTTAGAGGAAAACATAGGCAGAACACTCTATGACATAAATCACAGCAAAATCCTTTGAGACCCACCTCCTAGAGTAATGGAAATAAAAACAAAAATAAACAAATGGGACCTAATGAAACTTCAAAGCTTTTGCACAGCAAAGGAAACCATAAACAAGACCAAAAGACAAACCTCAGAATGGGAGAAAATATTTGCAAATGAAGCAACCGACAAAGGATTAATCTCCAAAATTTACAAGCAGCTCATGCAGCTTAATAACAAGAAAACAAACAACCCAATCCAAAAATGGGCAGAAGACCTAAATAGACATTTCTCCAAAGAAGATATACAGACTGCCAACAAACACATGAGAGAATGCTCAACATCATTAATCATTAGAGAAATGCAAATCAAAACTACAATGAGATATCATCTCACACCAGTCAGAATGTCCATAATCAAAAAATCTAGAAACAATAAATGCTGGAGAGGGTGTGGAGAAAAGGGAACACTCTTGCACTGCTGGTGGGAATGTGAATTGGTTCAGCCACTATGGAGAACAGTATGGAGGTTCCTTAAAAAACTACAAATAGAACTACCATATGACCCAGCAATCCCACTACTGGGCATATACCCTGAGAAAACCAAAATTCAAAAAGAGTCATGTACCAAAATGTTCATTGCAGCTCTATCTACAATAGCCTGGAGATGGAAACAACCTAAGTGCCCATCATTGGATGAATGGATAAAGAAGATGTGGCACATATATACAATGGAATATTACTCAGCCATAAAAAGAAACGAAATTGAGCTATTTGTAATGAGGTGGATAGACCTAGAGTCTGTCATACAGAGTGCAGTAAGTCAGAAGAAAAAAGACAAATACCGTATGCTAACACATATATATGGAATTTAAGAAAAAAAATGTCATGAAGAACTTAGGGGTAAAGCAGGAATAAAGACGCAGACCTCCTAGAGAACGGACTTGAGGTTATGGGGAGGGGGAAGGGTGAGCTGTGACAGGGCGAGAGAGAGTCATGGGCATATACACACTAACAAACGTAGTAAGGTAGATAGCTAGTGGGAAGCAGCCGCATGGCACAGGGATATTGTCTCGGTGCTTTGTGACAGCCTGGAGGGGTGGGATAGGGAGGGTGGGAGGGAGGGAGACGCAAGAGGGAAGACATATGGGAACATATGTTTATGTATGACTGATTCACTTTGTTATAAAGCAGAAACTAACACACCATTGTAAAGCAATTATACCCCAATAAAGATGTTAAAAAAAAAAAAAAAAGAACCTAGGGGTAAGACAGGAATAAAGACACAGACCTACTGGAGAATGGACTTGAGGATATGGGGAGGGGGAAGGGTGAGCTGTGACAGGGCGAGAGAGAGACATGGACATATATACACTAACAAACGTAAGGTAGATAGCTAGTGGGAAGCAGCTGCATGGCACAGGGATATCGGCTTGGTGCTTTGTGACCGCCTGGAGGGGTGGGATAGGGAGGGTGGGAGGGAGGGAGATGCAAGAGGGAAGAGATATGGAACATATGTATATGTATAACTGATTCACTTTGTTATAAAGCAGAAACTAACACACCATTGTAAAGCAATTATACTCCAATAAAGATGTTAAAAAATATAAAAACAAATACAGTAAATATTCAGGGTACAATATCAACATACAAAATCCTTTGCATCTCAATACACCAACAAGGAGCCATCCAAAAAAGAAATTTTAAAAAATTGCCTTTACAGTAGCATCAAAAATAATACTTAGGAATAAACTTAACAAAGAAGGTGAAAATTTTCATACTGAAAACTACAAAATATTGATGAAAGAAATTAAAGAAGACACAATTAAATGGAAATACAACCCATATTCATGGGTTGGAAGTCTTAATATTGTTAATATGTCTGGATTAATCAAAAAGATCTATATATTTAATGCAATCTGTATCATAATCCCCATAGCGTTTTTTACAGAAACAGAGCAAACAATCTTAAAATTCATATGGAACTATGAAGGACCCCAAATAGCAAAAGCAATCTTGAGAAGGAACAAAGGTGGAAACATCACACTTCCTGATTTCAAAATATATTTTTTAAAGATACAGTAATTTAAATAGTATAGTACTGACATAGGGATAGACATATAGGTCAATGGAACAGAATAAGAATCCAAAAATAATATCACTTATATACAGTCTATTGATCTTTGGCAAAGGTGCCAAGAACAAACGATCAGAAAAGGATAGTCTCTTCAACAAATGATGTGGGGAAAACCGGATATCCACATGCAAAAGAATGAAATTGGACCCTTATCTTAAACCACACACACAAGTCAACTCTAAATGGATTAAAAATTTAAATCTAAGACTTAACCTTTAAAACTCTTAGAAGCAAACATAGGGGCAAACCTTCTTAACGTTGACCTTGGCCATCATTATTTAGATATGATATCAAGAGTATAGGAAGCTACAGGAACATACACAAATGGGACTAAATAAACTAAAAAGCTTCTGCACAGCAAAAGAAACAGTGAAATTTCAATCTATGTAATAGGAGAATATATTTGCAAACCATGTATTTGATATGAGGTTAATATCCAAAATACATAAAGAACTCATACAACTCAATAGAAAAAATGCAAATAACCCAATTTTTTAAATGGGCAAAGGACATAAATAGTTATTTCTCCAAGAAAGACGTACCAAATTGCCAACACATATGTGAAAAGGTGCTCAACATCACTAATCATCAAGGAAATGAAAAGTAAAGGGCAACAAGATGTCACCTCACACTTGTTACGATAGTGACTATCCAAAATAATAATAATAAAAAGAAGAAGAAGAAAACGATTTTCAAAGATATGGAGAAAATGAATCCCTTGTAAACTGTTGGTAAGAATGTAATTTGGTGCAGTCACTATGAAAAATAGTATGGAAGTTCCTCCAAAAATTAAAAATAGAAGTACTACATGACTCATGAATCCCACTCCCAGGTATATATCCAAAAGAATTGGATCTAACCTCTGAAGCCAGAGCCTCAGCTCCCAGCCCCACCCCGTCCTGGAGATTGAGCAGACTAGCCTCTCGGGCTCGTGAGTGGTGGTCGGCACCAATCCTCTCTGCGGGAATCTCTCTGCTTTGCCCTCTGCACCCCTGTTTCTGTGCTCTCCTCCATGGCTTTGAAGCTTCACCCCCCTTTCCAGGCCCCATCTCTGCCAGTGAAGGGGTTTCCTAGTGTGTGGAAAGTTTTCCTCCTTCACAGCTTCTTCCCAGAGGTCCTGTCCCTATTCTTTTGTCTCTGTTTTTTCTTTTGCCTACCCAAGTACGTGGGGAGTTTCTTGCCTTTTGGGAAGTCTGAGGTCTTCTGCCAGCATTCAGTAGGTGTTCTGTAGGAGTTGTTCCACATGTAGATGTATTTCCGATGTATCTGTGGGGAGGAAGGTGATCTCCACGTCTTACTCCTCTGCCATCTTGAAGGTCTCTCTGCAAACACTTTAGAATACCCTAATTTCCAAAAAAACAACTCTCCCCAGCCTTTTTTCCAGTATATTTGGGAGTTCATTGTCTCAATGGTAATCTTTGCCCCAGGTAGCCACTGGTTTTTAGTTTACCTTACAATGTTTTTGAACAATGTACTTAAATGAATATTTTGCCACTTCTCAGCCCTGAATGAGTTCAAAGTTAGGCAAAACATAGACCAAGTGCCTTGTGTCAGTCCTTCAGGTAGCCTCCTGACAGGTTAGAACAGACAATAATTTGTGAGTAAGGTATGCTCTGTGCCTTTGGAACAAGGGACCATGTTTCTACAGCTGGGAATGTGGCTGGCTGTCTTCAGGACCATCTCTGAGCTAAGGACAGGGTGGGGCAAAAGCAAGAAGAATGCCGCAAAGCTTACTTTACATTTTAAGTTGCCTATTTGTTGATTCAGCATTCACTTGGTTTCTATAAACCTTTGACTATTTTCCAGAGTTCTGACAAAGTTGGTTCTGACAGTTTCTACTTTTGTGTGTGTGTGTGTGGAGGGACTAGAGTTTGGAGCTACCTACTCTGCCATTTTACTTATGTCACTTCCCATGAGAGGACTTACTTTGAAATGGAAGAAATCTGAGACTATTTTAAGGCTGAAAGAATCAGTGGAGACATTAATACTCAATATAAAAAAGAAGAGGTGATAATTGATGAAGCAAGTTCCCAGAAGAGGTGAGAGCTAAAATGTGAAAAGTTATAAGACATAAAGTATTTCAACTATTTTGATTCATATGTGATCTTAGATAGACTTTTTTTTAATTTATAAAGGAATTAGATGGGGCATGATGAAGTAGAAAGCATTGCTGACCATATATTATTATTAATATTTTGAAAGAATTCTCAGGGGAAATGTTAAAGATTCATAGGTATGAAGAGTTCACTAAATGAGGTTTCTGAAGAAGCGAGTGTTTGAACTGAAAATTGAAGCAGCAATAGATTATATATAAAGGATTTAAAGTTTATTGAAATTCCATTTTCCATTGTAAGAATGACAAAAAATAAACCCAAAATTGGTTGTATTCAGATTTTGGGAGAGTATAGAATAAAAGGTACACTCGTGAACTCTTTGTGGAGTATAAATATTTAGAAGTCAATTCAGTTTCAATCCTAATTTAAAATGTGTTCTCCATTCGACTCAGCAATTATATTCTAGGAATCTCTATTCTTGCAAGTTTGCACAAGAATATGTGTATAAGGATGTTCATTCCAGCCTTTTTGTAAGACAACAATTCTAAGACTACTTAACGTCCAGAAATGTAAGTAGAAAATTACCCACAAACCAGATGTGTAATTGGATCCTACATACTGTAGTGTGTATGCCTCTGTGGACATCTTTTTGTAAGCACAAGTGTCTGAAAGGATCCATGCCAAACCTCTGATTGTCATTCATCCTGGGGGATGAAATGGGGAAGGAATGCTTTCACTTCTTACTTTATCAGTATTTACATACATTTATTTTCACAATGACCATGGATTACTTTGCATTTAAAAACAACAATACTTTATGATTGGAAACACAATTTCACAATGCAGAGCACGATATCTTTATGTTACCTATCATCAGCCTCAAAGGGATATATGAATTGTCAAGCCTTCTGACAAGAAGTATAATATGGCAAGATGCCTTACCCAAGCGTACATTCTATGAGAAAAAACTGGACTTAAAAAAAAAAGCGCTATATAGTTTCTCTTTAGTGAGAAGCAAATTTATCTTTTTCTTTTCTTTTCTTTTTTCTCTGTTTCTTTCTTTTTTCACCCCAAAACAGAATGAAAGGATAAAGCTTATTTGGTATGTATAAAGTTTTTTTTTTCAAAATATATCAATAGCTCTTTTTCAAAAATAGTGGTATTTTCTTAGCACTTCAGAATAGTTTTCCAGTTTCCTAAATAAATATTCTATGTGCCTGGCCTATCATTTTCCTTCAGCTGTGTTAACACATGATCTCTGACACTGAGTTTACAGAACATGGCATCTTCTGTTTCTGGTAGTTTTCCCACACATAGTGTGGCAGTGCGTGCATTCATTAAGAAATAAAACATCTAATTCCAGAATCATGTATATCTGTATGATTTTGCTCCCTGTATTCTGGTTCAAAACCTACCATTCTTACATTGTTCTAGAAATCATTGATTTCTGCCAGTAGATAATGATTCCCTAAGTTTTTTTTTTTTTTTTTTTGGTAACATTTTACTGATGATGTCATCCTATACCCAAATGATCTGGTTTTCTGAAGCAGTTCTGCTGAATAGACCAGCTAAAGAGGATTACATCATTTTCTGCAGCAATGGGAGAGGTTTTGTTTTTTTTTTAAACTTCTCCGAATTTTTTAGTTATGATTTGCAGATCTCTTCCCCATCTTTCTTGTTGCCATCCGAAGTCAGTATACATTATGCAGGGTACAAATCATTCCCAGTTCCCATTTCATTTGTGCAGTTTCTAGCAATGAAGGGCCAAACTGATTTCAGAGCCATTGAGAGGAGCAGTTGTAGACGTTGAAATTAGTTGAAGATTTGAAGTGTGCTTTGTTCCCAAGAGCTTAAATTAGTCCTCAATTTTGATTAAAATCTGTAATAGTTACAATATAAATGAAGCAACTTAACTTAAAAATGCATCAATTGTTTCTGTCCAAAAAACTGCCCAAATAAACAGAAACCTCTTTTACTTAAACATTCTCATTTTAATGCATTTGTACATATAAATCTTACACTTACAGATAATTTCAGAAGCACATTCTATGAATAGATAAATGAGCTCTTACTCCAGAAACTATGTACAATTTATGTGCACATAGGAAATTACCACACAATACTTTACTCTCTTCAGGAATCTGTACTTTGAAAATAAGAGTTCTAGCTTCAGGCAATGTCATAGATGAATGCCCTGCAAATTATTCTGCAGTAAAATTTGAAAATGTCAAAATGAGATTATCATGTTAGATGTTATAAAAATAACCATGAAATCCCTACAAATGCTACAGCACACCTATATTTCTTTGGTGTTGGCATTCTTGTTATAATTTGTATATAAGCATGGGCTTATTCTTTTTTAAAATTTATTTTATTTATTTATTTTTGGCTGCATTGGGTCTTCGCTGCTGCGTGTGGACTTTGTCTAGTTGTGGCAAGAGGGGGCTACTTCTTAGTTTCTGTGCACGAGCTTCTCATTGTGGTGGCTTTTCTTGTTGTGGAGCACAGGCTCTAGGCACGCAGGCTTTAGTAGTTGTGGCACTCGGGCTCAGTAGTTGTGGCTTGTGGACTCTAGAGTGCAGGCTCAGTAGTTGTGGCACATGGGCTTAGTTGTTTCGCAGCATGTGGGATCTTCCCTGGCCAGGGCTCAAACCCATGTCCCCTGCTTTGGCAGGCAGATTCTTAACCACTGAGCCACCAGGGAAGCCCAAGCATGGACTTATTCTTGTCAGAGCTCAAATATTATTAGAGTATTCCAATCTGACTTGCCATGCAAATTGTTAAGGTAATATCATAACTAAAAACTACATAAATCCACCAGAGTAAGGGTATTACTATTAGATAACTGTAAAAATGCAGAGGCACTCAACTCAGAAGCCATTTAAAACTATGCTGTCCCAGCTAAAATATGCTACAAGCTTTCCTTTTTTGACCAAGTTGAGCAAATAGGCATGCACATGCACTATAAAGATGACACATTTTACAAGGGATAGGCTTTTAATATTTAGGAATTAGATTTCTATATAAGGATTGTTGATGATAATCAGGTGTTCAGCCCTTGATCTGTCATCTCCCAAGTTCTAAAACATTACTCAATAAAAGACAAAACTAGCAAAAGCATTGAAATCCAAGGATTTGAGACAATTCAGTCCAAATCCCTTGTTAAGATATGGGGAGAACTCCCACTAACTCTTACACCAGTGGAGCTAGGCAGACAAACATATACATAGGTGGTCTAAATTAGTTCACCACTGAAGAAAAACAGCACAGATAGCAAATGTATAGTCTTTTGCTTTGGCCCCTCCTGTCTTACTTGCCCATAGGTTTGTAGCAGTCATCTATTCAGACAATTCCTAAAACAGCCAGAACTGCCTCATTCTCACAAGTCCAAAGGTTACTCTCTCCCTCCATCCATTAGAAAAAACAATTCCCAATATACAACATTGATATAAGGGCCATAGAAGCAGAGCACACTGGGGATTACAGCTTTTCTACATAACAGATACAGTAAAAGAAGAATGACATACAACCTAGGATATAAATTGCTCTCCTCATAGGAAACAAAAAACAAATAAGCAAATAAAAATCCACACAGTGAAGATAGGACAGTCTTTCCCTCAGTTCAATAGGGTTGTGCCTTTTGGTAGACTACTGCTCTGCCACTCACTATGTGACACTGAGCAAGTTATTTAACCCTTCTGAGCCTCAGTTTCATCTTTAAAATGAATATGACTCTCAGTCTTATGTGAACAATGAGAAATATATATTAAAGTGCCTAACATAGAATTTGGCTCATATTAAGTGCCCAATAAATATTATTTTCCCTTCTTGTGACATATATTAACCATATTTGCAGCATTGTTGTATACATAGTATATGTTGGACTTACATTTCTAGAACTGTGATCCAATAATCTCACTTCCAGGAATCTAGTTTAAGGGAATAAGCAGATTTTAGAAACTTTTAACTCATATAGAGGCTTCCTGCAACGTTATTCAGAATAGTAAAATGCAAACATTCTAAACGTGCAAAAATAGACAAGTATGATGAAATATAACAAGGCCACTAAAAATATGATTGTGAGAAGTTTTCAGGAGCATGAGAAAATGGTAAATTTATAATGTTGTTTGAAAAGTAAGATAAATATTTTATACAAGATAAAAAGGCATACAAATAGCAGGAAATAGTGAAATGTTAATATTTGCTTTGAGTGGTAGGAAGTAGGGTGATTGTATTTAGATAAAATACTTTCTTGTGATGTTCAAATTTTCTACAATAAATATGTATATATTTAACTTTTGCAATTAAAATACTATTAAAATAAATACAGGAGAGTACAAATTAATTGTCTCAGTATGATTTTGCCTGTGTGTTACTCTAAAAACCTGTATTAGTCTGCTAGGGCTGCCATAAGAAACTACTACAGACTGGGTGGCTTAAACAAAAATTTAAGTTTCTCCCAATCCTGGAGGTTATAAGTCCAAGATCAAGGTGTTGGGAGGGTTGGTTTCTTCTGAGGCCTCTCACTTTGGTTTGTATATGGCTGCCTCTCCCTATGTCTTCACGTGGTCTTCCTTCTGTACGTGTACATGTCTGTGTCTTAATTTCTTCTTACAAGGACACTATTCATATTGGATTAGGACCAGCCCTAATGATAATCATTTTAACTTCACTACTTCTTTAAAGACTCTACAGGGACTTCCCTGACAGTCCAGTGGTTAAGACTTTGCCTTCCAATGCAGGGGGTGCGGGTTCGATCCCTGGTCAGGGAGCTAAGATCCCACATGCCTTGTGGCCAAAAAAAACAAAATATAAAACAAAAGCAATATTGTAACAAATTCAATAAAGACTTTAAAATTGGTCCACACCCCAAAAAAAAAATATTAAAAAAAAAATAAAGATTCTACATACCTCCAAATACAGTCACATTCTGAGGTACTGGGAGTTAGGACTTCAACATAACGAATTTGGAGGAACACAGTTCAGCCCATTACAACACCCCTTACTAGAATATTTTTAACTACTCACCTGGACTAACTTTCTATTTCATAAAGAAGTCAATTACCATAAGCAAAGTACAGATAACATAATTTACTGGAGTAAAATGATTTGTTTTTTTATCCTAACTCTGCCACTTGGTAACTATGTAACCTTGGTCAAGATAATCAAGCACTCTGAACCTCAAGTTTCCTGACCTGAAAAATGGGGATGATAACATCTGTCTCACAGGTTTCTTGTTAGTATTCAAAGAAATACTTTAGAGGCTTCCCTGGTGGCGCAGTGGTTGGGAGTCTGCCTGCCGATGCAGGTGGCGCAGGTTCGTGCCCCGGTCCAGGAGCCTCCCACATGCCGCAGAGTGGCTGGGCCCATGAGCCATGGCCGCTGAGCCTGTGCATCCGGAGCCTGTGCTCCGCAACGGGAAAGGCCACAACAGTGAGAGGCCCGCGTACCACAAAAAAAAAAAAAAAAAAAACCTCTATATAAGCAAATATCGAAGTATCTAATAAAAGTAAATATTAAACAAATTTGACTTCCTTTTCCTTTTCTCCCTTTAGTGAGAACTGCTTAAATATCATCATCTATACTGTAGAACTTTTTCAAATTCATCCTTTCTTCCTGACCTTTTTCTCTGAAACAAAACCCTCCACCTGTGTTCTCAGTTCCACTAACTCCAGCCCCTTTTGGTAGTTGTCTCCATGAAAGTAAACTTGAATTCATATCTCAGGTCTTTCATTCACTAGCCTTGTGATCTTGGGACAGTCAGTTAACCTCTCTGAGCTCATTTCTAGTATGTAGAATGAAGATTATAATACCTACCTCATAGGCTTGTTGTGCCTGGAACTGTTACCCAGCATCTGTAAATATTTTGCTGAATTAACACTGATAATAATAACTACTAACATTTATCGAGCATTTATTATGTACCAGACAGTGTACCAAATATTTTACATATTTTATTTGATGGAATTTTACAAGAACTGTATCAAGTGCCTTAATACATTCTCCTTATTTTGTGTAAATTAGAGCAACATGGCCTTTTTCATCTGTAACCAAAGAACTTTTATTAGCAAAACAGTAAAAAAGTTTTAACATTAATATATTTTGTGATAAAATGTCCACCAAATAAAGTATAATTGTTCTTGATATATATTTCATTCCCACATTTAATACAATGCCATAGAAATATTTTCTTGTAAGAGTAAAGAACACCATTATTTATATATACATATCCCTGATGTCCTCACTTCTAACAAAAGAACAAGAGGCAGCCTGAGTGATGGGAGATCAGCACCAAAAGATTGGAAAGTTAGAAAAAGTGCAGAAGAAATGAACCATTCTTTGTCTATACAAAAATTAGTTATATTCAGATACAGACACACACACACAGAAGCAAAAGATGTTCTTTCATTGTTGTTAGACATTTTAATTTTTTCTGTATTTTTTACAACTTCTATTTTTCCTCCATTAAAATAGTCTGCTGAGGTCCATTCTCAATAATGAATATTTATTATGAAGATAGTAGACCAAATTGAATTTATAAATTAATCTCTCATTCTAAGTAAGAAGAGGTATAACCCACATATTGTGTAATTGTTATCAAGACAATAGCACCTGCCATTTTGGATATTATGTACCACCCAAACGACATTTTGTTGTGAAGGAAATGACTCATTCTCATCTCTTTCTGCACAGTGTAAATGTTTGAAGACTAAGACTGACCACAGGAACGTCTTAAGGAAAACCAAGTTGCCTTTTCTGATCATCCTCTGTCTTCACTTTGAGCCCATAATAGTATCCTAATAACACAATTCTTCAGCAATGACTAATTTCTTTTACTTCTTAAACATCTTTTATATATGCTCTTCTTCCTTCACACCATCCTCCATGCTTCAACCACAAAGATATTTCTAAAATTCAGACCTGACCATGTGCCGACCTTATTTAAAACCTATTAAACACAAGCCCCCTATGCTCACCATTGTCTTTAGGATCAAGTTCAAATTCTTCAGCTGGCAAGCAAGGTCCTCCATGTTCTCACTTCTGCATATCTCACCTGCCTTTCCTTTGTCTTACCACACTCTCATAAAAACTCTTTGCTTCAGCTCTTTTGAACATGACGCAATGCTGTCCTTCAGATGTCAGAATGACTTGTATCCTCAAATACTTTTCTAGTCAAATACTTCGTTCCAGGACTCAGGGGTGGGACAGGACAAAAGATTTAAGGAAATGCTCATTCTCAGGCTTATACAAGTGCAGGGTTAGCAACTGAGAGTGGATGCCTCCTTAAGTTTTGTGCTCTGGGTGCCTCCCATGCCTCACCTTAGTCTTAGCCTTCTCAGCTATACCCCTTAATATTGTAACCAACCCCCTGACACAACTGTTACCAAACACAACATACAGTGAGGCCAAACAAACTGAAACATCAGACTTTGGAGTAGAGAAAAGTTTATTGCAGGGCCAAGCAAGGAGAACAGGTGGCCTATGCTCAAAAAAAAAAAAAAAAAAAAAAAAAAAAAACCCAAACTCCCCAAAAGATTTCAGCAAGGCATTTTTAAAGGCCAGGTGAAGGAGGGGCATCCAAGGGTATGTGATCAGCTTGTGCATAATTCTCTGGTTGACAGTGATCAATCCTCAGGTGCCAGAAGGTCTGGGGAAAATTAAAACACTTCCTAACAACATACACAAAAATAAACTCAAAATGGATTAAAGACCTAAATGTAAGGCCAGAAACTATCAAATTCTTAGAGGAAAACATAGGCAGAACACTCTATGACATAAATCACAGCTAAATCCTTTTTGACCCACCTCCTAGAGAAATAGAAATAAAACCAGAAATAAACAAATGGGACCTAATGAAACTTAAAAGCTTTTGCACAGCAAAGGAAAACATAAGATGAAAATCCAAATCTCAGAATGGGAGAAAATATTTGCAAATGAAGCAACTAACAAAGGATTAATCTCCAAAATTTACAAGCAGCTCATGCAGCTCAATATCAAAATAACATCAATCCAATCCAAAAATGGGCAGAAGACCTAAATAGACATTTCTCCAAAGAAGATAGAGTGCCAACAAACACATGAAAGGATGATCAACATCACTAATCATTAAAGAAATGCAAATCAAAACTACAATGAGGTATCACCTCACACCAGTCAGAATGGCCATCATCAAAAAATCTAAAACTATAAATGCTGGAGAGGGTGTGGAGAAAAGGGAACCCTCTTGCACTGTTGGTAGGAATGTAAATTGATACAGCCACTATGGAGAACAGTATGGAGGTTCCTTAAAAAACTACAAATAGAACTACCATATGACCCAGCAATCCCCCTACTGGGCATATACCCTGAGAAAACCATAATTCAAAAAGAGTCATGTACCACAATGTTCATTGCAGCTCTATTTACAATAGCCAGGACGTGGAAGCAACCTAAGTGTCCATCGACAGATGAATGGATAAAGAAGATGTGGCACATATATACAATGGAATATTATTCAGCCTTAAAAGGAAATGAAATTGCGTTATTTCTATTGAGGTGGATGGAACTAGAAACTGGCATACAGAATGAAGTAAGTCAGGAAGAGAAAAAACAAGTAATGTATGCTAACACATATATATGCAATCTAAAAAAAAAATGTTTTTGATGAACCTAGGGGAAGGACAGGAATAAAGACACAGAGGCAGACAATGGACTTGAGGACATGGGGAGGGGGAAGGGTAAGCTGGGATGAAGTGAGAGAGGGGCATAGACATATATACACTACCAAATGTAAGATAGATAGCTAGTGGGTAGCAGCTGCATAGCACAGGGAGGCGAGCTCGGTGCTTTGTGACCACCTAGAGGGGTGGGAGAAGGAGCGTGGAAGGGAGACGCAAGAGGGAGGCGATATGGGGATGTATGTGTATGTATAGCTGATTCACTTTTTTATACAGCAGAAACTAACACACCATTGTAAAGCAGTTTTACTCCAGTAAAGATGTTAAAAAAATAAAAATGGTATATATTATTATCTCAACCTCCCCTCACAAGCACTTAAAAGAACCCCAGTTATAGAGTAGGTGCTGAGTACGTTTGAATCAAGGAATAACTGTTTCATGCTGTCTGTCCATGTCCTCACAATTTGATGTTTTAGATCTCCTTCTCCGTGGTGTTCTAGAGCCAGTTCATCCCAGATTACAAGAGCTTGAATGTGCACATCTCTTCTCAATTCTGTGTTCATTATTGTCTCATCATTAGCTCAAAATCAACAATGGTGGGAGTATTTACACAATGCACATTATCAAATGTTACAAATCAGGGCTTCCCCCTTCCCCTCCCATATCAGTTTATTAGCACACCACTGGCCCACCCTACTTATATACAGCGATATGAGAATGGATGGGGAAGACAGTAGAAGCAAGGTATCAATATAATGGACAATACAGTGCCTGTATCACTCTCTAGTCTTAAATCTACCACTTGTCAGTCAGGTATCAAGATAGATAACAAATAAAATGGGATAAAAATTTATATATTGTGTCCTTGATGGGACTATTGTGAAAATCAAATGTAATGGTGTATTAGAAAATTTTTGATGAACCTTAGCATGCTAATTTAAATTATTAATATGATGATGAGGCTGTGACTGCTTGTATGGTCTTTGATTCATTTTACTACCAGATTAATTGTCTGCTAAATTAATTTCTGCCTCACTAGGAGACAGGTTGGTAAAATTGGCAATGACTAATGAACTTTTACATAAAAATAAACTATACTCAAGCCACATCAATTTTCTTTTTTAATCATAGTGACCAACAGAAATCTCAGAAGCTCTCCCTCTTTACAGCTACTGGTTAAGAGAAATCACTCTTCTATCATGATATGTCTAATACCCCGTCAGAATAGTAGTTCTGAAAAGGGAAGTGGAAAGGCAATTATTTTTTGGAAGAAAGCCTCAGTTCTCCCTCATATTGTGATTTTCTAGCCACATTTATTGCAGGGTTTGTCAGATTATAAAAGAATTGTAGAATTATTGGAGAGTTGACTTTTAATTCCATTTGTCTTTGTTGCATAAATGTAGTCCCTACCTTCTCATAGTTTCTCGTTTAAAACAGGCACCAGTGATTTAGTACAGCCATACAAACACTGAACCAGATCATAAAGGGAGGGAATGTAGTTTATGTGTTAGTATAAAGAGAAACAAGATAAGCGACAGAACCAACAACAGCAAAAAGACTTTCTCATCTAGATTTTGCATTACCTGGGAGTCTGACTTCTGGTTCAATTCCCAGTTCTGTTACTGGCACAATACCCTGCCTTGGGCAAATCACTTGACCTCCTTCTGTGCTTGATTCTGTGAAGAGAATGAAGCAAAGACACAGCTAAATGTTTATGCAACATTTAGGACTCCTGGAAGCAGAATGCCACAGTGTATTGG
Organism: Delphinus delphis; assembly: GCF_949987515.2. Taxonomy (NCBI): domain Eukaryota; kingdom Metazoa; phylum Chordata; class Mammalia; order Artiodactyla; family Delphinidae; genus Delphinus; species Delphinus delphis. Next base: position 48,079,566 of record NC_082704.1, read on the forward strand.
TGGTAGAGATAAGAAAACATACTTTTAACATTTTACCTGCAATTTTGTAGATTCTCAGGGTCCACATGAGAGCATCGTATTTGAAGTTTTATACACAATTAAACGTCTTACCCTTCTAATGGCAAATAGTCAAAGTGATATCATGCTGCTCAGACTAAATCAGTTACATGCTTCTCTTCAAAGATACTTAACATTTGCCTTCTGTCAGTATCTCTTTGAGGAACATGAAAGAGCCTCATCCAATCATGGGCAAAAAATGTGTGAATCTTATTCCTGGTTGCCAATACAGTACAAATGAGCCTACTCATCCCAGGTTGATCTAACTTGACTGATGCTGGGTTTTACAGACATAAGAACACTAAGCATTTTGAAACATGCATCAGGAGCCAATAAAAAATAAGTGTCATTTATTGAGTGAATGCAATGTGCCAGTTCTTTATATAGATTATTATTCAATCCTCCCAACTACTCTGCAAAGCTGGCATTATCTCCCTTTACATGTGAAAATCCTAAGCTTAGTGCGGTAAAGGACTTGATCAAGGCTAAATAACTAGTAAATAACAGACTGTAATTCATATTAAAATCCAACCTTATTAGATTCCAAAAGTCATGCTCCTAACCAGTATACCATACTACTTCCTTGTCTGGGTTCTGCCAAGTTGAAGAAGACTCCATCTCTTGATATCTCAAAGCACTCAATTTACATATGTGGAGGGGATTGTGATCTAACTTGGAATAGCCCATCTAACTTTTAAACAGACATGTCTCTTAAGTCCTTCTGCTAGAAGTAGCTTTGACTACAGAATTTTGGACTATACTTCTTTGATTTGTTAGGACATTATAGCAAGATGCATGGCCAAGTATTGACAATATAGAGAATTGTTAGGGAATTCTTTTCTCTTTACTTAGGAGTTTTCTTCAACTTAAATTTTGTAATGAGATGGAGAAAAATATATTCACTGAAACTCCCTTCAAGGAAAGGACTGTATTTGTCCAGAAAAAAATTCACTGACAAACCAACTGGGGGTTTAATTTGAGACAGAGTTTTATGTTATATAAGTTGTTCACTGTAAGGACATCTAAGAGATGGAGCAAATGAAGGCTGGAATTCAGTCTACACTTGGCTTGCCAAGTTCTGCATTCTGGCACAAGGCTGCTGCAGCCTGGAGGAAAAGATGTCTGACTTTGCACAAAGGCACCATCCAATTGCCAAGCCTGCAATCTTGAGGTTGTATCCTCCCAGAGAGGACATGTTTTTCTAACTTACACAAGGATACTCCATAGGTTAGAGAAAAATGATGTCCCCTTTGATAATCTGGCTACCTTTTCATTCTTCATCCTCTACATTTTGAAGCTAATATCTCTTTCAGGCGTTCTACTAAAGTTTTATAAACATTGTGTCATTTGATTTTCACAACAACCTACAATTACTTCCATTTTACTGCAACATGCTCAAAGGAAAAGAATTCTTAGTGGCAGAGTCTCTATTTGAACATAGCCTTGTCTGACTCCAAAAATCATGCCCCTATTTTTAAGACTATACTGCCACCCAAACATCAATATTGGCTTTTGTCCATAGAGTAAATATCTCTATTTATTGACAAAATAAAAAGTGAAAATACAAAAATCTATCATCTGGTTGTTTTATATACTTTGAGATGCAGAGTAAGTTTGCTGCCTTACATATTTGCTCATTTTTACTAAATCAATGGTATTTTCACTCTACCATGAGCCAAATAAAGTCACTAAATGAAATTTTTGCATTTGTTGATATAAATTCATTTGTATCCAAACGTTCCTAAGAAAACTCTAATCGTAAACACACAGAATTTTAGTAAGCCCAAATGGTTCTGGGATGCTGTGTGCCCCTAATGAACACAACATGATGCTAAGTAAAAGAAATATTTTATATATATATATATATATATATATATATATATATATATATATAAACACAGTGCCTTAAAAACACTGTTTAAAATGCAAAAGCATTTGCCTAATGTCCTCTGAATTATATCAAAATTAAGATGCTTTCAAAATTTCTGCCATAGTAATTATCTTTGATAATTATTCCCCATCCAGAATCTCCAATAGTTTTTATCAAAGAAGTTTTAAAAAACCAAGGACAGACCAGTTGATCAAGATTCAGACAGTCTTCTAAGTGAGATAAAGATAATTCTTGCTTTGCAAATGGAAAGTGATTAAGATCAGAGTATTAATAAAAGGCTCAAAAACAATAAGAATCTCTGTCAAAATTCTCATGCACATTTTCTGCAAAGATTTAGAAAAAATTATATTAGATGGGATCCCATGGATGAGTAATATTAGTAGATGCAGTGTTATTTGGAATTATTACTAAATTGTTCAGATCACTAAGGCACTTTTCAGTAAATTACAACCACTTTGCCAGTGCAGTCTAGTACCCTGACACTGAATGCTTCTCAGAGCATTTCATTTGTGTGGGAAAAACCACCATAAGTCTCCCACTATATTTTGGTGTTTTCAGAAAATACTCATAATCTGTCATGTGTTAACATACATGATTTTAATTTTTACATATCATGGCTTATAAATCCATCTGTAGTGGGTAGCCATCTAGTTTCACTGCTGCTTTTGAGTTGAACTCAGTTGGTGTATATGTCTTGCTCTTTTGGTGAAACTTCATCCTAATTTTTCCCTAAATTATAATATTTAATCCCTTCTAAAAGTCTGCTTTCAAATTTACAAAAGAAGCAGTATATAAAAATAAGATACAACATATTTAATACAATTTGAAGAAAACCACATGATCAATCCTGAGACTATAATGACTGCAATTTGTTCCCTGCCCATCCATAAAATATCTCAGTGCTAGACTTATCAAAACTTTGAAATATATTATCAAGTAGAGTAAGTCTGAAGTCTGAATCTATTATATTAAAAAACATCTAGAATACACACACACACACACACACACACACACACATACAAGAAATGATCTTTTATTATGAAGTGAAAAACCGTCTAGTGCAAATTGGACAAGGGTGTATATGTATAGTTCCATGTTTTTCCCTATAATGATTTTGCCTTTTTCTTGTACACATGTTGTGTTGCATTGTAGCATATCATGAACATCTGTTGAATTTGCCAGCTCAACATTCCTTCTTCCTTCTTTAGTAATAGCACCTAATTTTCCTTTGAAGAAGAACCCTTCTGTTAACTATCGGAATTTATATAGTTTGGGTGGGTCGACACCATTCATTTCATAGTTTCTAGCCTCATTCAAACCCAAATGAATAGGCCTTGGATATGGCCAAGTCCTGAGCAATTAGGGTAGCACAACCTCTTGGGCACAGCGATTGGTTCAGTGATGGGCACATGAACCAAGCTGGGCAAATGCAAGCCTTCACTGGGACTTTTGCTGGAATTATTGAGAAAGAGGAATTTTCTTTTACTGGAATTTCAGTCAGTATAGATACCATATAGATGAGAATAAAGCTGGTATATGAAGAAAATTTGAAAGGGCAGATTACTGCTGACGTTGGTTGAAACCCTGGATCCTAACATCCCTAACAGCACTAAACCCCTTGAACTTCCCAGTTATGAGCCAATGAATTCCCCTGTCTGTTTATTCTAGTTTGAGCTGTCACATACCACCAAAAATACCTTGACAAATATACAGCATTCTCTTTCTTTAGTAGAATTCAGTTCCTTCTCTAGTCTAAATAAGTTACTTTTGGTCAAATTTTTATTTCCCTGTTTTATGAGAAACAAACGATATGATGCAATTATCCTTCTCATAGTCACGAAACCATGTTAACTCAGAAGGTTTCCTAAAAGAGATAATTTAGTTCTTTTAGCTGCCTCAAGGCAGCATCATGCTGTCACAATCCCAGGAAGACAGTGCTTAATCCTTGCCATCAGGGTCCCCAGAGAAGAAGAAATTACAACCTTTCTTTAAACTACCTTCAGTTGGTCAGGTTTCCAGCCTATGGTCTTTGGAGCTGAATACAGACGGACTAAGCATGGCAGCTTGAAATTTCTAGCCTTATTCAAACCCAAACTAATAAGCCTAGAACTTGACAATACAAAAACATCTGTCCCCAGTGACAAGATGAATTTGATTCATGAATTCCCGTATAATATCCCTACACATCAAATGGCAAAATCTTGTCTCGGGTAATCTGGTTCATTTAGTGGAAACAAGGAAACTATAAGACACATACCAGAAAAGCCTAATTTAGAGGATTATCCTAACGGTATAAAGCAAAGAAAAATCACAACTGGTTTTCCCAGATGCAGTACAAATAACAGTTCTCCAAATGCTTCAAAGTTTCCTTTTTATCCACAGAACAAAGAAAAACAGGGAGCAAATGACACATGCATGTCAAGATTCAGATTTCACCAATATGACTGATGCTTATTTCCTTTAGTCTAAGTCAAGGATTCTCAAAAAAATTCTCCCTTGGGGATGAATGCTAGATTGGCTTAAGTGATAACTTGGGAGTACTTCCATGTACAAAATGTACTCACTGCTCTTTGCACTGTTTCATTCGTTTGAAACAGTTTTGAACCAGTCTGGACTTTTATTATATTTAGAACTTTATGCAATTGTCATGTTTATAATTTCTCCTCTTTCATTCTGTCTATATTTCTTTGTCCTTTCCTCAGTCTACTGTTATTCTTACCCTACTCTCTTTGCCTAAACCTTTAATCAGTCACTTTACACTTAATAAGGAAATCGTCCAAATATATAATAATCATCTCAACTATTGTAATTCTACTGCTTATATTAAATATCACCCACTCATGATACCATTATAAAGCAGTTTTTAACCATACATCCTAATTTCCTAGGGAGAATGAAAGGTTTCACCTCACTTCTACATACACACAACTATTTTCATCCTCATTCTCATTCATTCTCTCTCTATCTCTCTCCTTCTCTCTCTGCCTTCCACCCTTCCTGCCTCCCACCATCTCTCTCTCTGTCCCCAAGAAGTTCTCTTATAAGTTGTGCTGGTAAAGATTACTTTCAAGAGATACTACTAGAAAATCTGACAAATAATGTCTTAAATATCTAAGAGTTTATTTTCCTCACATAAAAAGATATCCATAAGTAAACAGTGCAAGGTTGGTAATGCGGCCCCACTATGCCAAGTTTCTTCTCTTTCTCTGCGTTGTTATCTATAGGCAGAGGGGGAAGGGCAAAATTTTCACTGCAGCTGAGCTTCTCTCTCTCTCTCTCCCTCAGAAAAACAAAAACAATAGCTGTCTTGAAAGGCTCACGGGATAAAATTCTACTTATATCTCACTAGCCAGAACAAAGTTACATGGCATGCCTAGTGGTAAGGGGGTCTGGTAAATGTAGCTCTCCTTCATGAAAATGACAAATGCAATATGCCACTTCCCTCCCAAATTAGAGCTCTATTAGTAAGGAAGAAAAGGAGAAATGATATTAGGTAGGCAATTAGTAACACTGCTTATAAAGGTCAAAGAAAAAAAAATAGCTTAGACCTCCAAACACACAAGCAATTCAGCAAAGAATGGAATATAATTTTTACTGGAAAAAGAACTTGTCGACAGACTGGACAGGGGAAGTTTTCCTCTATTGGTTCTCTCTTCCCTCTTTCTTTAATCAATTTGTTCCACTTCTCTCTTCATCTCCATATGGCTCATGTAACTGATTAGGAGATGAGATGGCCCTGCCCTTGATTAAATTAGCAGACCAAAGTGGAAACCAGTGAAAGGAAGCATGAAATGAGTAGCTTATCCCAGATACTAGGGAAGAAAGGCATGTCTCATTTGTTTTTTTAATTGTAACTCTAGAAAATCAAGTAAGACTCAAGGAGAGACCATGGAAAAAGGGAAACACACCTCAAATTAGGTCGTGTGCCTACTATAGAGGAGAAAACTCAAGACTGAGATTAGCAGCCCTAACCATTGGCCTATGCTATTCTTGATGTATAACACTCCGAACAACTAAGTGGGTTAAATAGCAACAACAGATGTAACCGTTTCGAATTTGAGGATTTGGATATCTCATAAGCCACTTTAACATAACAGTGGGAAATATAAGAGAAGACAGACCACCTACTTCTTTGTATAGTTTTCTAATTATTATGTTGCTTCTTTCAAGTTATGGCCAATTTGTAAATAATATGAACATTTAAAAAATATTCTCTAATTTGGCCATGACTATTAGCAACATGAAAGAGGGGGACCTCACACTGGACTTCAAAGATGAATAGTGCCATGGTATGAAGAAAACAGGGCATTCCAAGTGTAGGAAACAGCTTTATAAAGGGTCCAGACTTACAGAAGACCTTGGATTTTCTGATTTAATAATTTTACATATCTGATTTCATCCACAAAAATTTGACAAATGTTTTAATATTAAATTAGCCTGACATTCTCTTACTTCCACATGCATGGGACTCTAAGCTTCAATCAAAGAGTGATGTGATAGAAAAGAAAGAAAATAGAAATGCCAGACACCAGTCCAGAATCCAAAGCATCATTATTCATTGGCAGCAGGCAGCATTCATAGCTCCAATGCTACCTGGGGTGGTCCACAAATCTGTAGGCACTACATGAAATCAAAAGAGGTTACATCCCTGCCATTTTCTGTTCCCATTAAAGTGACTGAGGATGAATTCTTTCTTTCTAACTAGTGCTCTCTGCTTAGCACAATTTATTATCCATCGTTAATTGAATATATATACATATATATATATGTATATATATATATTTTTTTTTGCCGTACACGGGCCTCTCACTGTTGTGGCCTCTCCCGTTGCAGAGCACAGGCTCCGGACAGGCAGGCTCAGCGGCCATGTCTCATGGGCCTAGCTGCTCCGCGGCATGTGAGATCTTCCCGGACTGGGGCCCGAACCCGTGTCCCGTGCATCAGTAGGTGGACTCTCAACCACTGCGCCACCAGGGGAGACCAATTAATTGAATATTTTTATAGTTGACTTTTCAAATATTTTGCATTTACAATGACTGGCCATTTCACCTGCTCCCCATAGGTTACTTAGAGTAGGCACTCAGGAAAAACTGGAACGGATACGTTGTATCATTGAAAAGGTCAATATTTTAGTTGTTGATATTTTCTACAGAATAAAATTCTCACATTTTTAATGGGTGATAGAACATTTAGAGTGACTAATGCTAAATATTTAATAATAATGATTATGACCACTGTGTTAAAATATGAACAATTCATTTCTCTGACAACAAAACACTAAGAACATATCAAAGGCATAATGAAAATAATGGCAAAGGTGCTCTTAATGGTATCTTAATGGCCTATAATGGCCTTCAGCGTCACATACCTGTGGGAGAAAAGTAAGGTTATATGGCAGATTTATAGAATACTAAGATTTGAGGAGGCATTTTTGATTTTTATCAAACCACTCTAAATTCTCTAAAGTAAAATGACAGTACGTCAGACTTCAGCACTTTGACAAACTTCATTGTAGAATAATCTGTCAGTAAGATTAATTCACTAATTTATTAAACAAACATTTCAGTGCCTATTATGAGTAGAACATTGTGCTCGCTAATTTGGGGTAATGGGTGTGAGATGGTGTTGATATCCCAGGAGTGTGGATGAGGATAAGGATGAAGTGGAAGATGGCTACATGCAGAGGTTTCTTAATGATATAACACAGAATATGCTGTGGCATGATTCAGATCTCAATGAGCATAAACCCCCTCAGCGTTTCAGCCCAAAAGTGTTTAAAATACCCCTCCTGTTACCAAACCAAACCTGGGTTCACTAGCCCACATGCAGTTAAGCCCATCTAGTGACATCGGGTTGTGGTGAAGGAAAGTGCAGGGTATATTGTAAGGTGCCATACAAGGAGTCCAGCACAGCTAGCGGTCAAAAACCCCCAAACTCCCCGATAGGTTTCAGGAAAGCACTTTTAAAGGCCCAGTGAGGGAGGGGAGTTGCAGGGTGTGTGATCAGCTCGTGCACAATTCTCTGACTTGTTGCTGGTGAGGTAACAGGGCAGTGTCACAGGGGTTAACATTGTCTATCCTTAGGCTCCAGTAGGTCTGAGGGCTAAGTGCCCATGGTTATCAAGTAGTTAACATCTTCCATTTAGTGGGGGTTTTAGCATTTATAAACAACTCAAGAAATGTACATCAGATACTATTATCTAGGTATAACAGTAAGGAGAGGAGCTAAAGCAGAGGATATGGGGAGGGGTTTGTCCTAGGAAGTCCCCATAGGGTACTGCTCCATTACACTCCTATCACCACAGTACCAAAATACTGATGAAATACAGAATATAGGCACAATACAAAGTGCTCAAGTAGACAGAGCCACAGCAGAACTGCCATTCCTAGGTGAATGAATAAAGTGAAAGTTAGTATTGGGCACAGCATGCTTGGTGGAAGCAGAGACTCGGAAGTAATTGGATAAAGTAGAAGTAAATGGATAAAGATTTGAATTAAAGAAAGATTTATACAAACTCATAAGTAAAACTGAGATTAAAGACCTTAATACAAGGACATAATCCTGGTGTGACAAGAATGGCATGCAACTCAGCAAAAACCAACAGTTTCTTGAAAAAGAAGAACCTAGGCACAACCAGACTAGAAGGTGTTGTATTTATCACATGGCTAAGACATCTCAAAAAATACTCTGTGTGGAGAGCTATATAATATGCAAAGGGACAGCCAAACTCAATTTAACAACTCTTTTGTCTTCCCAAAAAACCCACATAAATATTATTGATAGAGATAAAGAAGGACTATATAGTATTCATAGAAACAGCGAAAATCAACAAAACCATTATTTTGTTTTCAAAGAATTACATGTTTTTGGTGCATGTGGAGTCCTAGGCTGGGTTGACTCTTCTATTACAGACAAAGTTCTTGTTCCCAGGACCAACAAAATAGGGTAAGAAGTATCTTTTACATACTCTGTCACCAACAGCTAATTTTTGTTTGCATATTCTAGATGTTAGACTAGGTTCCATGCAAAAATTCTTTGTAATTTTTTTGTGCCTACCTTTTGTCCCAGCAGTGTACTTCTAGGAATCTGTCCTACAGAAAAGCCTACATATGTGTACAATTATATACAGTAAGTCCCCTACATACGAACCTTCAAGTTGCGAACTTTCAAAGTTGCAAATGTGTGTTCTCATGTCCAATCATGTGTTAGTTCACATGTCTGGCATACATTGGCACGTGTGTGCATCCTCTAGAAGTGGTTGTGCTTTTTAGTACTTTACTGTACAGTACTGTATAGAGTACAGTAGTACAGTATCTTTATTTCAAGCCCAGGATATCCAGAAGCAAGCGTAAAAGTAGTGGTGATGTAGCTGGTACTGCTAAGAAGCACCAATCAGGAACAACATTGTGACAATTTTAGAAGGACTATAACATCTACAGGGCCATAAAAAATATTCACTTTGCTTGGTGTGAAATTACAGCCATCACCATGAATGGGGTTTGGAAAAAACTTTGCCAGCAGTTTGTTCATGATTTTCATGAATTTGAGAAGGTGAATGAGGAGTCCAAAGAGGTCTTCAGCAACTTAGTGACCCTCAGCGAGAAGCTGGAGCTAGGTCTACAAGAGGACAACTTCATTGAACTCCTTGCTGTGCAACACGAGGAGCTTACTAATGAAGACCTGATGGAGTTGGAGGCCCAGAGAAAGGACAAAGAGACGAGAGGAAGAAGAAGTAACTGAAGAACTGAAGAGATTCACAATGCAGGAAATGACAAAGGGATTTTCTTTGTTGAGGGAGCACTGTTAGTTTTTGAGGCACAGGACCCGAATGTTGAATGGTACACGAAGGTTACAACAGCTGTTCAGAATGCAGTCCAGTGCTACCGTGGCATCTATGATGAGAAAAAAAGAGCTACTACCCAGACATCACTGGATCATTTTTTCAAGAGGGTAGATAGAGTTGAATCCAGCAAGGAACCAGAACCTGTGCCATCAACCTCAGGCTGTGAAGTTACAGCTTGCCCTCCGTCTCCTATTGCTGACGATCCTTCAGCTCTACCATCTCCCACCTCCTCTCCCTCCTCCAGGCAGGAACCCTTCTTGCCTATTCACTGGATGCCAGCCCCTGGATGCCAGCTGTTGTATTGTACTACTGTACTTTTCAAGGTACTGTACTGTAAGATTAAAAATGTTTTCTTTATTTTTGTGTTTGTTTATTTTTTATGTATTATTTGTGTGAAAAGTATTATAAACCTATTACAGGACAGTACTATATAGCCAATTGTTTTATTTGGGTACCTAGGGTAACTTTGTTGGACTTACAAACAAATTGGACTTATGAATGCACTCTCGGAACTGAACTCATTCGTATGTAGGGGACTTACTGTATACATACAGATTTGTGTGTGTTTTTTTTTTCTAACAACACTGTTTGTGTTAGAAAATAGGGATAGAGTGGGAACAATCTGAATGCATATCAATAAGAAATGACTAAATATTTTATGGTCTATCTATAGTTTTGAATAATGTGCAGATTTAAAAAATAATTCAGTAGATCTATATGTACTAAAATAATAAGATAATGACGGTAAATTACTAAGTGAAAATAGCAAAATTCCAAGTAGCAAAACAAATATTCTCTCTCTCTCTCCCTCTCTCACACACACACACACACATACACACACACACACACACACACACACACACACACACAAATACACATACACACCTCAAATCTAATATGTGTGAAAGAAAGGGGAGAGAGAGATCTGGGTGGTAAATGACAGATTACTTTGCACATTTTTATTTCATGAATTTGTTGTTTGACTTATTTTTAAAGAATCATATATTATTTCTGTAACTAAAATTATTTAACTGACAGAAGTTATTTTGTAAATATCCAATTCCTTTTTACGTGGTTTTTCATTGGTCTCTAAAGGAGTGTATGTCCACATGGGTGTAGCTTTATATGTGTTTACATATATGTATATTTTACACATAGCCTAAGCTCAATAAACCAATGAAACTATGGATTAATACATAAAAGAAATACTCATGGATAGAACTAAGGAAAGAATAAAATTTTCAGAATTATTGTTCTCATTTAGTGAATTAAAACAGAGTATCCATTATATTCTATTCTGAAATAGTATAATAACCCGCTTTACCTGAATATTCTATCAGACAATAAAAAACAGAAAAAGCCCCTCTTTTTGTTCAGGAGTTATTTTTGTGAATTTTCAATGAAGCATGTAGACTTATTTATGAAGATATGCTTATATACTTCTTTTGCTTCTGAATCTTATAGAGTCTATTACTTCTTCAAGAAAAATAGCACATGAAAATTATTTTTTATCATAGATGTTTTATTCTTTTTAGGGAAAAAATATTTCTTACTGTTCCTACTGTCTCACATAGTTATAAATCTTTTGAACAAATGATTTTGGGATTTCTGATTCTCTTCTAGGTTGTGGATATAGTAAACAGTGTAATATTAACGGGTCTAACTGAGATTAACTTGAATCATTTGCCTAGCATATTTCATCATTAGGTCAGTAGCATTCTTTGCTATTATCCATTCTCTGCAGTTCTATCATCCGGCACTAATTAAAACAAAATATTCTACGGGTAGGTAAGATTTCATTTTTTTTCTCCTAGTTTCTGCCTCAGAAACTTATCTACACAAATTTCTAAAATTCATGGTTTTGAAACTGCATGATTTTAACCCACTCTTATTCAAAGATTTCTAATCATCTGTTTTGATATTTTTATGTTTCCCTCTCGTACTACAAAATTGCTGCCATTTTGGGCTCTCCCAGCTATTCAGCTTTTCTTCCTTTAAGTATTTCACTTCTGCTTATCTGTAGAAACCACTATACATAAAATTAAAGGCATATTTAAACCTATAGGCAAATTACATAAGTGAAGGAAATACTGTTTTATGGGATAAAATTATTTAACTTATATATCTTACAGTATAGAAATAGTCATTGTCATTCAAGTATACAGAGCATCACTATTATTTTTTCTATTTCTTTTCTTCAAGGTTAAAATAGGAATAGAAATAAAATATGACCGTCCAATTATGAACAAAATTTTGGCCTACCAATTGGTTTACCTGCATGTGAATATTTTATCATCACCTTTTCTTAGTACAGTCCCAGTGAAAACATAGGGAAAGTTTACAGCTGTGAATTGCTAGAATATATTCTAAGCTATTATGTGAAAGAGCCATATAACAGTACAGTAGGAGGGACAGTATGTCTTCTCTAAACCCCATCAGATGGTTTCATTTTACTCAGTGGCTCTAAAACAGGGATAATGATGTAGAAGATCATGATTTTTTCTAGTTACATTTACACATTTATTGGAGGCAGCTCAGATTTTCCAATTTGTATAGGATTTCCATAGTATTATTATTCCTGAGAGAGAGGTTGATAGGAAAAAGTTTTACTTGAACAATTTACTTGTTGAGAGGAACCTTTCAGAAAAGGCAAGGGACTAGAAAGCCAAAAGCATGTCTTTAATTATAAATCACAGCGGTCAAAAAAGGTGAGCTGCGGGAGGAGTGGCAAAAGTGGGGGAGGGGCATCTTGTTTGTGCTTCAAATACCGAACACCAGGAGGGAATGATGAGGCCATCAGAAATGCCCCTTGCTGCTGGCTCTGCGACCTCTCATTTTCTCTGGAGCATGTTCAGCATCCCCATAACACACAAAGCAGATTTTCTTATTTTGTTCATGGTAAAAATACAAGCAAACAGGGTATAAGAAGAGAAGGAATTGAGCACAAAGACCAATTTGTGAAGAGAGCAATCATGCCCTTCACTTAATACGCCAAGTGGAAAAGGACTGCTGCTGTCCTTTGTTTTATTCTTTGTTTTATTCTCACTTCAATAGATGAATTTTTTTTAAGTATGAATTGTTAGTTTCTGTACATATGTTCAGAGATGATGTATATGTATTGTAGAGTAGTTAAATTTTTGGAAAAATAATACATTCTGATTTCTTCTATTGTTTATTTGCCAGAACTTTTTCTTGCTTATTTATTTATTTTTTAACATCTTTATTAGAGTATAATTGCTTTACAATGGTGTGTTAGTTTCTGCTTTATAACAAAGTGAATCAGCTATACATATACATATATCCCCATATCCCCTCCCTCTTGCGTCTCCCTGCCACCGTCCCTATCCCACCCCTGTAGGTGGTCACAAAGCACCAAGCTCATCTCATCACCAAGCTGCTTCCCACTAGCTATCTATTTTACATTTGGTAGTATATATAAGTCCATGCCACTCTCTTACTTCGTCCCAGCTTACATTTCCCCCTCCCCGTGTCCTCAAGTCCACAAGTCCATTCTCTACGTCTGCATCTTTAATGGATGCCAGGACCATCCACATTCTGAAAATACAGAAATTCCCTACATACATACAACTGTGCTTCTGGTATGTTTTTTTTTTCTTAAGTAATTTAAACATGTAAGTGATTGATTGGAAAGGAGAGGCCAGGTAGTGCCCTGGATAACCCCTAAAATTCTATTCAATTCTACTGAAACTTCATTTTGCCTTTATCATTAGAAGGCCGTGTACAGATTTCTCAGATAACCAACAGATGGCAGCGAAGACTTGCAAACTGGCACAGAAATTTTATTCGCACAAGTAATTATCCCCAAGCAGCAATTAAATGTCTAAAGGCAGAGCTGTCATTTTTAAGCCTAGCAACCTTAGAAAATCTTTAAAGTCTTTTTTCGGGCAAAAATTAATAATAAAAAAGTCTCTTTGCTTTTTAACCATCAAGCCCAGCTTTAGTTTCATAGTTATAATTTCCTTCTTGTGCATTTATGTAAGATTTACTAAAAATGATGAACATACCCATATACCTTTTTTTTATTTGCCAATTGAAACAAGAACCAAAATGTGCAAGATTTCAGTAAGCCTCATATTTCCATTTAAGTTAAAACTTCAAAGAGTGCTGTGGTAATGGGAGTTAGTTTTCAATTCGTTTTCCTGAAACTAAAGAGTACTACATTTGCCAAGAGGTTTACATTAGACTGCAATGTTAGAAAGTCTGACTTCAGGCACAAAACGATTACTGATATTTTTAATATACTCAAGGATGAACTCCTTAGAATAAAATTAGTAGGAAAAATTCATTTCCATTATCCATTTTAAATTTTCACCTTAGTTTATTATACTCAATGAGTCTCAGCTGAAACACATTTGCAAGGGAAAAAAAATCACCTCCCAAAGACCCTAATGTATTTCAAGTTGGCTCTGAGAGGGGGAACATTGCCATTAGTCTCCAGTACTACTTCACGTCAAGAAAGATATTACAGGCAGCTCTCAATTATTCAGAAATATATTATCCAGGCCTTTCGTCTGGATTTCTTTACCATCCTACTGCCTAACAAGTGAATATTTTACTTTCCTTAGCTACTAAAATATCTGGAAGTACTTGAGTCTCACCTTCCCACCTCTTTTTTTTTTTTAACATCTTTATTGGGGTATAATTGCTTTACAATGGTGTGTTAGTTTCTGCTTTATAACAAAGTGAATCAGTTATACATATACATATGTTCCCATATCTCTTCCTCACCTTCCCACTTCTTTATAGTCATTCACTACTTTCTCTGAGCTACCTCTGAACCTTGTACTTCTATTATGCCTCTTAACGAGTTGATTGGATTTGTTTACATATCTGTCTCCCCATCCTCAAACTGTGAGTTCCAGGAAAAATGATGTCTTATCCATCTCTATATTGCCATTGCTAAGCACATAGTTGAAACTCAGAAATAATTGAGTGAAACTGACTCAAGCAACTTGACTCCTTTTCAACACCTGTGTTAAATGCTTATTATATTTACAGCACTTTACTAGGAGCTTTGGGAAGATGCAAAAGAAATGGAAAACTATCTCTGCCCTGGAGATGACCACGGTCTTTAAAATACAGGCTTACTTAAGGAAAGGTACAAAAATCATCCTAGGCACAAATTAAAGTGATGGAAATAAATATGTCACGTTAAAGAGCTGCAAAATTTGGGCCAGGTATTTGGAGCAAGAGTCAACGATAGAGACCAAAGTTTAGATTTTGGTTGACAGGTGGTAGTTTAAACCTTTTTGAGAGTTGAAATCTCTGAAGTGTTAAAAGATCATAGATTAAACCGTGAAGGGTGTTCAGAATTGAAGGGCAGAAGAAAAGAGACTAGCAGACATCAAGAATGCACCAGACTGAGAAATATAAAAAAAAGACAACAACATCCTAGAAGCAAATGATGGCAAGAAGTTTTAAAGAAGGCGTGATAACAGAGTTCAAGAAGGATTGACACTGACTCTAAAGAAAGAAAGGGGACAAAAGCACAATTAACTAGCATAACATCCCTAGTGGATTTAGAGCAGCTTTTGGTGATTTGTGAAGAGAATATAGCCACTTAGCAGGGAACTGATGTAAGTTTTTTTTAATTGTTGTTACTATTTTTGTTTCTATTCTTGGGGGTATTTTGTTTGCTTTTTTTCCCTGGTTTGCTTTGTTTTAGAGAATTTTATTTAGACAAATAAACACAATTAGATATTCTGAAGTGGTGTACAGTGAAAGAGGAATCAAACCAATTACTTTATCATGTATGCCCTTCTTTACAACTGAAGTAAAAAAAAAAAGGGCCTTCAGTTTTAAGGTCAGAAAAATGGGACATTATGGGTTTTTTTTCTCCTTAATGTCACAAACAGCTACAAGAATTCTAAATGAAATAAGAGAAATTGGATGTTGGCTTACACATATTCATTCAAAACCATAGTAGGCCATTGTAATAAAAAAAAGCACAACCACTCCACCTAAGTTCTTAATACTCTTTAGATTTCACTTATAGACAACACCAAGGTTGTCCCAGTGCACACAATTATTTGTGTGTGTGTGTGTTTTGTTTTACATTTGTAGAAACTTGTTTGTGGTTAAAATGAGTCAGTGATTTCTGTTCATGTTGCTTATCCATAATAAAAATTTGATCTGTAAAAACTAATTTAAATATCTACATGAATTTTAACATACTTTTTGTAAGAAATAGAACACACAAAAGTCCTTATTTTTAGTTTTTTGTAAGACCCAGTACGAGTAACAATGTCTATTCTGGTCCCCAACTCTGTCTTTTGTGAAAGCTCTAGGTTTTCAAAGTTCCTCCCAGCTAAATCTGAGTTATCAGAGGTTATCTCATATGTATTAATGAAATAATCCTCTTATCTACCAGTTATTACTACCCATTTACTTACTCTCTTCTGTGGCTGCCAACTTCCAATGCTACAACCACAGCCACTGCAGTGTAATCTACTTCTCTGGTTCAACTCCCAACTTAGGCTAATGCACCTAGCCCTAGCCTCCAAAGGCAGTCACCCCAAGAGAGCACTCTACACTTAGCTCCCGCTTATGCTTCAATGTTGACTGTAGCATGTATGCTCACTTCCTACAAAGATCTGAGAAAAGCAAGTCCTTTAGAATTGACTCCCTTTTTATAGCAGGCTCTCTCTATGAGAACTGGGCATGAATTTGTGGGAACTGGGCTGTAGAACAATCTGAGTGCCAATGCCATGCTTCCCTCAAAATCCTCTTCTTCCCTCACGATGGGCAATTCTTTTTGAGCACATGGTGAAGTTCTCAAGACTTTGTTTTCAGGGGGATGAATTCTGTCTTAGGAATTCCCCCTCCCCATCCCTCATGCAAGTGAGACCCTAGTAGTCATAACATTGGTCCTAAAGGGCCCAGATATGTCTTTTTCCTGAGCTGAACACTACCTAGCCTATCAATCTGGGATAACTATCTACACTTAATGGGCCTCAATTTCATTCCTCTAATCTCTTTTCCCTTGATTTTCAGTGGAATTTTCATATGTAAACAATATCCAAAACAAGGTGTGGAGGTTTACAATGCAGAAAAAAATAGAATTTTGCTGATGCAACTGAGCATGTGTCCTTTAGAAAATTGTATTTAAGTAAATGTCCTTATATATTAGTGAAATTGCCAAAGTGGGGAACTTCAGTAGGAAAATCAGGATTCGTTTGCTGGAACAAAGTAGAAATTATTCAAAATGTTGCTGTATATTTTGTGAAAAACTGAAAAAAAACTCTAAAAGATATTTTAAAGGAAAATATTTTCTTAGACCTGGAAATACTGAATAAGCTAGAGTTTGCCCTTCCACTGAAGGGGTTTACTAATGGTCAAAGGAATGAGAACAGGAAACATGTTAAGCCCTGCTTTGCAATGGTATCTCCTCTAGCTTCTCAATAAACATGAATAGAAGGATGAATATAGGAATGAACAAATTTATGAATTAAAGTATGTTAACCAAATACTGTGGTTGAAATACTGATCTTTTTCTTTTTAACATCTTTATTGGAGTATAATTGCTTTACAATGATGTGTTAGTTTCTGCTTTACAACAAAGTGAATCACTTATACATATACATATGTTCCCATATCCCTTCCCTCTTGCATCTCCCTCCCTCCCACCCTCCCTCCCTATCCCACCCCTCTAGGTGGTCACAAAACACCGAGCTGATCTCCCTGTGCCATGCGGCTGCTTCCCACTAGCTATCTATTTTACGTTTGGTAGTGTACATATGTCCATGCCACTCTCTCACTTTGTCACAGCTTACCCTTCCCCCTCCCCATATCCTCAAGTCCATTCTCTAGTAGGTCTGTAAATGCTGATCTTGAGGGGTATAATGGTTATATTTTTACTGTTTTGATACTCATTCTCTTTCTGAGAGGGAAACTGCTACTCTCTCATTCTTTGTTCTTCTGGTGGGTGTGCAGATAATTAACCTACCCTCCTAGTCTGAAGCTTGAGCACAGTGACAACAGGGTGGTAAGAGTGAGACAGACATGTGAATCTGGAGCTCAGGAGAAAAATATAGGCAGAAGATATTCACCAATGCACAACTGGTAGATGAAGCTATGGACACTGAGGTAATTGTCCAAAAAAAACGTGTCAGAAGAAGAAAAGAACCAAGTACAAAAGGTCAGTATTTAAAAAGTGTGAACACATATCCTGCTAAACTTATAACTTGCCTGCATATTTTCATGTGGCAATGAATATTGAGAATCAAAACAAGTCAGTCAAGTATACTTTATAACGTATGAAAATATACTTGCTTAACTGAATGGGATGTTCTTCAATTTAAACACATTATAACACAGTGGTTAAGAACACAAGCCCTGAAGCCACATTGCCTGAGTCTACACCTCAGCTCTATTACTTAGTAACTGTATAAGGGAGCAAATTACTCAGCCTTTCTGTGTATCATTTTCCTCATCTATAAACTTGGGATGATAACATTACTGCCTCAGAAAGGTTGTTGTGAAAATTAAATAATGAATATTTGTAGAGTACTCAGAACAGTGCTTGTCAAATGTAATAAATCTGTTAGCACAGTACTCAGTACTAAATCCACAGTACTAAATTAACACAGTATTCAATAACAAGTAAATGAAAATAAATAAAAGAGAATCTTTGTGAACCAAATTTCCAACTGGATTATTTTTTTTCCTCTAAAATTTAATTATTACATTAAACTTTGGTGAAGGAATGCCTGGGTTTTCAATACTCTTTATATTAATCCAGAATGTAATTATACAATTTACACATATGATATCAGATGGATTTCAAATGATAGCAACGTATATTACTTAAAATAAGCAATTTCTGCCATAATAGAATATTCTTCTATACCAAATTTTTCAATAAAGCTGCATTTTGTTGATGTTTCTAAACTGGAATTTGTACACCTTTTAAAAACATCTTCCCAATAAATACAATTGATTGTTTCTCCTCATGGTGCATCAATTTTTGTTCATGTGGTGAATGATGCAATCAAAAAGCATTTGCTATAATGAGTTGCTGTAAAATAAACCAGCACAAAAGTAATTTGGAAAAGGAAATAGTTAAATCCATGTATAAAAAGGCATCCACGGAGTTGCGGATGCTGGGACCAGCCAGGCTGAGTGAGCAGCAGGAGAGGACTGGGCAAACAGCAGTGTCGTTCAGGGACCTGCAGTCTCAGCGCCCTTAGGTGCTGCCCAGTAGAAGCTCCTGTGGCAGGTTCTGAAACAAAAACACCTAGATGATTGTCTACAACATATATCTGTAAGAAGATTTGAATCATTTAATCTGTTTTCAGTTACAGAAGCCAAAAAAAGGGAAAATGAAGAGGAAGTTGGTGGCTGGGTCTAATATACAAGCGTCTTCTATTCTGAATACAGAATTTCCTTAAAGCATAATAGTGGATCTTTGAATGTTGAAGATGTCCTTACCAGCTTTGACAATACAGGAAATGTTTGCATGATAAAAGGTAAGAAAAAGAGTAGCAAAGGGCAGCCGGAAGGGCTGGCAATGGGGCCAGAATGAGCAGGGGTTTGGCGGCCTCACATGTTCCCATTCACTGGCAGTGACTGGTGGTAGCGGGCAGTGCATCAGGCAGAGAGAGAGCCGCCAGTGTCCTTTTCCAAGTGTTCACACAGTGGGAAGAAAACCTGAATTTGACTCGTGAAGTACTGGGCATTCAAAGATGTGAATCCTTGCAAAGGATCTTGGGACTAGACCTCTGTGAATTGGCTCTTTCAATTTGTCCACTTAAAAGGAATAAAAGGAGGACCTACAAGATGGCAGAGGAGTATGATGTGAGATCACCTTCCTCCCCACAAATACATCAAAAATACATATACATGTGGAACAACTCCTACAGAATGCCTACTGAAAGCTGGCAGAAAACCCCAGACTTCCCAAAAAGCAAGAAACTCCCCACATACCTGGATGTGTGTCTGACAGGGTCTTGGTGCTTCAGCCGGGTGTCAGGACTGAGCCTCTGAGGTGGGAAAGCTGAATTCAGAACATTGGTCCACAAGAGACCTCCTGGCTCATTGTAATATCAATCAGCAAGAGCTCTCACAGAGATCTCCATCTCAGTGCTAAGACCCAGCTTAACTCAATGACCAGCGAGCTCCAGTGCTGGACAACCCATGCCAAACAACTAGCAAGACAGGAACACAACCCCACCCATTAGCAGAAAGGCTGCCTAAAATCATAGTAAGTTCACAGACACCCCAAAACACATCATCGGATGCAATCCTGTCCATCAGAAAGACAAGATCCAGGCTCATCCACCAGAACACAGGCACCAGTCCCCTCCCCCAGGAAACATACACAACCCAATGAACCAAACTTACCCACTGGGGGCAGACCACAAAAATAATGGAAACTATGAACATGCAGATTGTGAAAAGGAGACCCCAAAAACAGTAAGTTAAAGAAAAAGAGAAGACAGAGAGATACGCAGCAGATGAAAGAGCAAGGTAAAAACCCACCAGACCAAACAAATGAAGAGGAAATAGGTAGTCTACCTGAAAAAGAATTCCGAGTAATGATAGTAAAGATGATCCAAAATCTTGGAAATAGAATGGAGAAAATACAAGAAATGTTTAACAAGGACCTAGAAGAACTAAAGACCAAACAAAGAATAATGAACAATACAATAAATGAAATTAAAAGTTCTCTAGAAGGAATCAATAGCAGAATACCTGAGACAGAAGAACGGATAAGTGACCAGGATGATAAAATAGTGGAAATAACTACCACAGAGCAGAGTAAAGAGAAAAGAATGACAAGAATTGAGGACAGTCTCAGAGACATCTGGGACAACAATAAATGAACCAACATTCAAATTATAGGGGTCACAGAAGAAGAAGAGGAAAAAATAGGGACTGAGAAAATATTTAAAGAGATTATAGCTGAAAATTTCCCTGATATAGGAAAGGAAATAGTCAGTCCAGTCCAGGAACCACAGAGAGTCTCATACAGGATAAATCCAAGGAGAAACACGCAAAGACACATATTAATTAAACAATCAAAAATTAAATACAAAGAAAAAAATATTAAAAGCAGCAAGGGAAAAGCAACAAATAACATACAAGGGAATCCCTATAAGGTTAACAGAGGTTTCAGCAGAAACTCTGCAAGCCAGAAAGGTGTGGCAGGATGTATTTAAAGTGATGAAAGGGAAAAAGCTACAACCAAGATTACTCTACCTAGCAAGGATCTCATTCAGATTCGATGGAGAAGTTAAAACCTTTACAGACAAGCAAAAGCTAAAAGAATTCAGCACCACCAAACCAGCTTTACAACAAATGCTAAAGGAACTTCTCTAGGCAAGAAACACAAGAGAAGGAAAAGACCTACAGTAACAAACCCAAAACAATTAAGAAAATAGTAATAGAAATATACATATCAATAATTACCTTAAATGTAAATAGATTAAATGCTCCAACCAAAAGACATAGAATGGCTGAATGAATACAAAAAGAAGACCTGTATATATGCTGTCTGCAAGAGACCCACTTCAGACCTAGGGACACATACATACTGAAACTGAGGGGATGGAAAAAGACATTCCAAAGCAATCTTGAGAAAGAAAAACGGAGCTGGAGGAATCAGGCTCTCTGACTTCAGACTATACTACAAAGCTACATTAATCAAGACAGTATGGTATTGGCACAAAAACAGAAATAAAGATCAATAGATAAGGATAGAAAGCCCAGAGATAAACCCAAGCACATATGGTCACCTTATCTTTGATAAAGGAGGCAAGAATATGCAATGGAGAAGAGACAGCCTCTTCAATAAGTGGTGCTGGGAAAACCGGACAGCTACATGTAAAAGAATGAAATTAGAAAACTCCCTAGAACCATACACAAAAATAAACTCAAAATAGATTAAAGACCTTAATGTAAGGACAGACACTATAAAACTCTTAGAGGAAAACATAGGCAGAACCCTCTATGACATAAATCACAGCAAGATCCCTTTTGACACACCTCCTAGAGAAATGGAAATAAAAACAAAAATAAACAAATGGGACCTAATGAAACTTCAAAGCTTTTGCACAGCAAAGGAAACGATAAACAAGACCAAAAGACAACCCTCAGAATGGGAGAAATATTTCCAAATGAAGCAAATGGCAAAGCCAAATCTCCAAAATTTACAATCAGCTCATGCAGCTCAATATCAAAAAATCAAATAACCAAATGCAAACATGGGCAGAGGACCTAAGTAGACATTTGTCTGAAGAAGATATACAGATTGCCAACAAACACATGAAAGGATGCTCAACATCACTAATCATTAGAGAAATGTAAATCAAAACTACAATGAAGTATTACCTCACACTGGCCAGTATGGCCATCATCAAAAAGTCCAGAAACAATCAATGCTGGAGAGATTGTGGAGAAAAAGGAACCCTCTTGCACTGTTGGTGGGAATGTAAATTGATACAGCCACTATGGAGAACAGTATGGAGGTTCCTTAAAAAAGTAGAAATAGTTTCTACCATACAACCATACAATTCAGCAATCCCACTACTGGGCATATACCCTGAGAAAACCATAATTCAAAAAAAGTCATGTACCACAATGTTCTTTGCAGCTCTATTTACATTAGCCAGGACATGGAAGCAACCTAAGTGTCCATCAACAGATGAATGGATAAAGAAGATGTGGCACATATATACAATGGAATATTACTCAGCCATAAAAAGAAATGAAATTGAGTTATTGTAGTGAGGTGGATGGACTTAGAGTCTGTCATACAGAGTGAAATAAGTCAGAAACAACCTAAGCATCCAATGACAAATGAATGGATAAAGAAGATATGGCACATATATATAATGGAATATTACTCAGCCATAAATAGAAATGAAATTGAGCTATTTGCATTGAGGTGGATGTATCTGGAGTCTGTCAGACAGAGTGAAATAAGTCAAAAGGGAAAAACAAATACCATATGCTAACACATATATATGGAATCCAAAAGGAAAAAAGAAAGTTTCTGAAGAAACTAGGAGCAGGACAGGAGTAAAGACGCAGATGTAGAGAATGTACTTGAGGACATAGGGAGGGGGCAGGATAAGCTGGGATGAAGTGAGAGAGTGGCATGTATATAAATGCACTATCAAAAGTAAAATAGGTAGCTAGTGGGGAGCAGCTGCA
Source organism: Delphinus delphis (assembly GCF_949987515.2). Classification (NCBI taxonomy): domain Eukaryota; kingdom Metazoa; phylum Chordata; class Mammalia; order Artiodactyla; family Delphinidae; genus Delphinus; species Delphinus delphis. The sequence goes on from NC_082704.1 coordinate 48,102,533, forward strand.
TAGCACAGGGAGATCAGTTCAGTGCTTTGTGACCACCTAGAGGGGTGGGATAGGGAGGGTGGGAGGGAGACACAAGAGGGAGGGGGTATGGGGATATATGTATACGTATAGCTGGCTCACTTTGTTATACAGCAGAAACTAACACACCATTTTAAATCAATTATACTCCATTAAAGACGTTTAAAAAAAGGCATGCATTTTGATGTAATAATGTTCTTTTCTACAAATGCGTAGTATTTCTATACAAACTTTCCATCTACTTTTTCCTGTTAAAATCCAGAAGCATCGCCTGACATTTCATTTATGTGAAAGTCCAATAATGTTAGAAATCATTTATTGGTTGGATTTATGTTGTCAAGAACAAATATTATGAAGGAAGACATTTTGAAAGTTTTGTGAGTAGCTTGATAAATATTATCAGTAAACATGTAATGGGTGACAAGAAAGTTGTTAAAACAGCTTTTCAAATAAAAGAGTTTTAAGAAGAAATCATCAGAGACCTAAGAAGGAAGATTAGTGAAATTCTGTCACAGGGGTTTTGATAGGACCAAAGAATTTGTTTTAATTGATTTGGCTGAAAAATTGTTGTTTTAAATCCTATGTTGACTTTCTTGTATCATTAAAATCCTTCTTTGCCACATATTCTCCATGTAAATTAGGACCTTTCTTTCACATGAAGAGCATAACATAAAGAAAGTATGCTTTGTTTATTGCCATGGTAAAATCTAATGCAACAGTATCATTTACTGAAAGACATATGAAAGTTTTAAATATAGTGAACTTCAAATCCAGTCCCGTTTAGTAACTTTAAGGTATAGTACTATTATGTCAAAATACTGAGAAAATCTGTGCTTTCAAAAAATTCTCAAACATCAAGACAAAACATTCCTGAAATGTGAAACAACCTGACATATAGGAGACCAGAGTTTCTATGTTTTCTTAATAAAATTTAGTTATAAATTTTCTCAGTGACTTTTAGAAAATAATTTAAAAAATTGAAAAACCTATTTACTAGGCCAAGTTCTTATTATCTCATGCCTGCCTGCTGATACAAAAAGAAAAGAGAGATAATCACGTATGGGCTTATACCAACTTTCTCTACACTTCTGTTGATTACTAAAGTCATTGAAAACCGTATCTTCTTCCCTGTCCCAGTAGATAATGTCCCCTTGTTTTACCAAGATAAACTTCTTCACCTTACTCCTAATCTCATCTTCTCCCACACACTACAGATTTATTTTTTCTTTATTTTCCTCTTTTCTGTCTCTTTTTCCTCTGAATTCAAACATGCTCAAGTATCTTTACCCTAAAAGAAAACAAAACAAGAGACAATAACAACAGAATTTTTCTTCAACTTTATTTCTTTGTCACAGTTCTTTTTATCATAACCACCAAGCTTTTGCAAGGAGAAGCCTACCTCTCACTCACTTGTCAACCCACAGGAATTTGACCACCACCTTCACAACTCTACCCAAACCATTAATCTAGCATTCAAATTAAATGATCTCTTTTTAATTCTCTCCCTATTTTATCCCTCTCATTGATATTTTATCTTGTTGAACTTGCTCTTTGAGAAAAACTTTCAATTGGCTTCCATGAGACCACTAGGTCAAGGTTTTCCTCATACATCTGTAATAGATTCCTTGGTCTCCTCCATTTATTCTTCTTTCTCTTACTGCCCGAGGGTCCATACTCTGACCTCTTCTCTCTGATTCTATATATCTCTCTGGGACCTGTCACCCATGCCTATAACTGGTATATATCATCTATATACCAATGACTCCTAAATCTCTAAGTTCTAAATTTCTCTGTGAAATACAAGACTGGATCCACATCTACCAATACCAAAAAGTTGGACATCCTTGCCTGTCTAGCCAGTACTTCAAAATTAGTCCAAAACCAAACACATTATATTTGTTAACAAATCTTCTCCTCTTTACTCCTGATGTAGACTGAATGTTTGTGTCCCTCTAAAATTCATATGTTGAAATCTTAACCTCCAAGATGATGGTATTAGAGGTGGTAACTTTGAGAGGTCATTAGGTCATGACAGCAGAACTCTCATGAACGGGATTAGTGCCCTTATAAAAGACACTTTAGAGAGAAAGCTCCTCGCCATGTGAGGTTTCAGCTAGAAGACACAGTCTATGAACCAGGAAGTGGGTCCTCACCAGACACTGAATCTGCCATTGTCTGTGTCTTGGATTTTCAGCCTCGAGAACTGAGAGTAATAAATTTCTGTTTTTTATTAGCTACTCAGTCTCTCGTATTTTGTTATAGTAGCCTAAACAGATTAAGACAACTACATATCTTAATGGAATCTCTATCCACAGAGTAACCCAAATTAGAAACATTAAAACCAGACTTGTTTTTATTCCTTGACTCACAACACATTCATTGGTTATTGGTTTATCTGAACATCCTAAAGAACAGAGACCATACTTAATTTATTGCCCCTCCACCTAGGTTAGTTCATGGATCATAGTAGGCATTATTAAAAGTTTGTTGGACTCAGTTGTTGAAATTTTACACATCATTCAAAAAGTGTTACTCAAAATAATGGGAATAAATTCTCTAAGGCTTGGACAAGATTTGAAAATGCACCCATACTTTACTGACTTAAAGTATAGAACAAAGCAAAAATTTCGGCCTTAAAATTTGGAAGGTAATCTAATCAACAACCGAATTAAGATAATCCCCCACGTTCTGACATGGAACACAACTCAGACTGACTCAAGGGAGATCAAGTAGTGATCTCCTCATGGGAAATGGACTTGCCTTTTAATTCAGTTTTCATGAGCACCTGCAAAATTATGTGTGTGTGTGTGTGTGTGTGTCTGTGTGTGTGTCTGTGTGTGTCTGTGTGTCTGTGTCTGTGTTATAGGAGAAAGATGGTGTGGAGGAGGAGAGATGAAGTAAAGGATGAACTGAGTGGAGAATAATAAGTTCTATCGAGAAAATTAAATCATAACACTTGTCTCAGGGCATAGCCTGGTGGGGAATGGGGTATGTGTGGCTGCAACGGCTGATGGCTTGATGGTGGCAACATTTGTTGTTTACTGGAGTGGCAGGCAACATTTTTTGTCCACAGACACTTTATTCCATGTTTTAGCCTCTTTCCCCATAACCAATGCTGTTTACCAATAGCAAAACCAACTTCTTTACTTTGGTCACTCTGAATATATTTATGTACTCTATTTACTCCACTATCCCCAGATCTACTTTAATAAGTAAATGCTGTTCTACATATTCTGTTCTATGTTCATCCTGCTTTTCTTTGAAACAAGATACCACATTTCACTCATCCCCAGTCTACCACTCCTCTTCCTTAGAATCTCTTCCAAAAATAAACTATCTGCACAAAGCCCATGGCACACAGGTTTTGGTTTTGGGGGTAATGTAGGCTAAGACAGGTCTCAAATCACAGGAACAAACTTTTGAAAAGAGTGGAACAGTAAAATGAAGCTAAGTTGTCTAATTATATGGTCCTGCTTCTCAATTTCACTGACCTGAGACTTCTAAAAAAAGAAATTATTTGGAAAGGAAGATAGATATAGAGATAAAGGTATATAGATACACACACACACACACACACACACACACACACCTGCATTCTAGCATTTTATAAGAACTTATTTTTCTATATATCTTTTTTTTTTTTTTTTTTTTTTTTTTTTGTGGTACATGGGCCTCTCACTGTTGTGGCCTCTCCCGTTACGGAGCACAGGCTCCGGACGCGCAGGCTCAGCGGCCATGGCTCACGGGCCCAGCCGCTCCGCGGCATGTGGGATCTTCCCGGACCGGGGCATGAACCCGTGTCCCCTGCATCGGCAGGCGGACTCTCAACCACTGCACCACCAGGGAAGCCCTCTATATATCATTTTTTCAGAAATACACACCGGTTGTAGAGCCTAGCCTCACTACAATATTGGGACTTGAGTCACATTCTTCAGAAACAAAATTCAGTCAATACATTTATTAAGTGTCCATTATATGTCAGACACTATGCTAATGTTGGCAAAACCGTGATGAGCAAGAAGTACAGGGTGCCCGTTCTCATGGATCTTATAAGTAAGAGGTCAAATTACTGAACGTAAAGTCCAATAACCTTTGTCCTTATTCTTTAGAAAGTGGTGATAATCTCCAAGGTAAATAAAAGTGGCTGAGAGTGGTCGTATACCTGTAAGCAGCTGCTCACATGACAGGATCTAGTCTTTTCAGGATTGAACACAGAGTACCCCAGGGGAAATACAGAATGGGTGTTAATAAGCACCATAATTTCTAAAAAGTAAACAGTATCAGGGAAAAAGAGGAAAGGGACACTTAACTAATTGTTAATGCCAGGTTAAGATGGTAAGATACAATGCCTGGTATGCCCTCTCTGATTTTCCCATTTAAATACTTATGTAGCTACTAAAAAAAAAAAAAAAAAAACTATGCAAAATTACAATACTGCAATCGGACTCACACAGGGATTTCTACTTACAGCAGTGCCAATGAACCTAGATTAAGAAACACCAGTGGTTGCTTCCACATGTCCTGCCTTTTGTCCCAAACAACATGGTTATTTTGGAAATGGCAAGGGGAGGTTTTAGTCTGTTCCCACAAGAAACAAACCCCAGGGAAACAAAATTTAGAGACTTATAGCAGTCAGAAAACCTGGCTACCACTTCCTTATTAGAGAGGAACTTACTTTTAAAGGTATAGGGGTGTATTTCTCTTATTCCCATCAGTGCCTTTCTCTTCAAGTCCGGACAGAGACACTGTCTCCTGTAGTCCATTGTTGACCTTATAAAAATGCTATTCCTACAGGTCACTCTTCCCCTACTCTGCCCTCAGAAAAAGAAGCTGATCAGAAATAATACAGTTTTCAAAAAACTGGCCATAGAAGGAAACGGGAAGTTACTGGAGGAAGATGCCAGAGGCAAAATGCCCAGAAGGAACAAGAAATATCATTATATAGGAAGGGCGGGATGACACCTGTCAGAGAGACACCTGCCATTGCCTGCCAATGGCAGAGTGGAGATGGGTTTCATTTGCACTTGGTTTTGAATTGCCAATCTTCAGACAATGATAGGCAGAGTCTATGAAAATGGCATCAGGCATCAAATGTCACTTGCTTCAAGAGAAACTTGGGTCTGTATTTGTCTAGCTAAACAACTGATCTTCCTATATAACACATTTTAATTTCATACAAATTCTAGTTCCTAGAAAAACATATGTTTTCTTTATGTTTGAAAGGTGGGCTCTAGTAATAGTGTCACTTGGGAAATCCTTTTTATGGTCAAGGGAGAAAAAAAATGGACAATGTGTTGCATAAGGAAATTGCTAGAGGCATTTTGTGTGGGCTGCAAGCTCATGGTAGACCAGTTTAAGATCAAAGGTGTTAAGGTGATGGAGAATAAAACTCAGTTGGTGCAGTCACCCTGAGAAGAGGGCAAACAGCCAGTGGCACCTAATCCTGATTCTTTCCTTGACTTTTCAAGTTCATATTTGCCACACATCACACGCAGAAGCTGTTTTTCACAAACATTAGTTCCACAGAAAAGCTGCATGTGTGTTTTTGTTTTTGTTTTGTCTCTGATATTTAGATGTGACTCACAGAAGAGAGAGGCCAGAAAAGCCATTTTATTGTTGCAACAATCTCTTTCTCAGTGGAATTCAGAAGCGAAAACTGAGTTTTGTAAATAGTGGAAAACAAAATTCTCAAATTTCAGTGCTTTAGAAGCTGGAAGATATGAATTCCAAATGTATCTAGAGTTTGCTTTATTGCACTGACATATAAAATAATGTTCTTTTTAAAAAATTTTTTGACATCTTTATTGGAGTATAATTGCTTTACAATGGTGAGTTAGTTTCTGCTGTATAACAAAGTGAATCAGCTATATGTATACATATATCCCCATATATCCTCCCTCTTGCGTCTCCCTCCCTTCCACCCTCCCTATCCTACCCCTCTAGGTGGTCACAAAGCACTGAGCTGATCTCCCTGTGCTATTTATTTTCTTTCTCATTGCCTATTTTTCTCAAGGTTATGCACTATATTTATAGCACTTTAGACATTATCTTACATCCTCAGAGTGGTTTCACAAACACTTCACGTGATCTTAGGTAGGACAAGGATAATTGTTTTCTCTTTTATAAATGAGGAGACAAGCTCAGAGATGTTATCTGACTTGTAAAAGATTTCATAACTAATAAGTGATAGAGCTAGGGCCAGCACCATGGTTTCTGACTCATAGTTCAATACTATTTTAAAATAACTAGAGTATGTTTCTTATTGAACAGCTATATAGCACCTGTATAGACAGAGAACTGTGTGCCCTATTAAAGTGACACCATCATTAAGATTACATGTAAGCTGATAGCTGCAATATAAATTTAGCAGGTAAGGCACCTCTCATTGAAATAGTTTAATTCTCCCTCTTAGTTTGTGGAACTTTATAAATTTATTCTTGTTTGACCATCTTGGTTTATTGACTCCAGGAGTAACCCAGAAGGACCCTATAATGATGTTGAGGAAACTAATAGCAGCTATCTTTTTTAAAGCATCAAATAACTGCCAATATTTATCAAGCATGTACTATGTGTCAGGCATTATACTAAAGGTTTCAATGCATTATCTCAGTTAATCCTTAAACAAATAATAAATTTAAGTAGTATTTCTATCTCCATTTTTTAGATGAGGAAACTAAGGCTGAGAGGTTAGGAAACCTCCCCAAGTTCATTACAGCATCTAAATGGAAGACACAGAATTTGAACCCATATGGTGTTTCAACACTCAACCACCAAAATACATGTGCTATGTGCCAAGTGTTTTATAAGCATTTATTATCTCATCTAATACTCACAACAACCCTCCAAGTTAGGTATTTATATTCCAATTTTATAGATGAGAAAACTGAGGCTCACAGACATTCAGGAGTATCATATGCTTCAAGGTCATATAGATAGTCAGTAACAACATAGGAATTTGAACCCAGCTGTCTCACCTGACCATACTTCTATTCACATCTGAGCAAATCTTCACCCAACATGGAGGGAGACTACTAGAAATAGTTTATCCTTTTCTGCCTGAAAATAGTTTAATGAAAGATTATCATTCACAGTGTTTGGTCAACAATAGAAAACCCAAAAGACATGGTAGACCTGTGGCCTTTGTAGTCCCTTTTCAATCACCTTCCCTTCCTGGTGTCTTTACTTCCAAGTACCCGTTGTCCTTATTTATTAAGGTGTCCTGATTGTCTGGAACCAAACAAAGTACATCTTTCAAGCTTCTCTCCACAATAAGTGGTCCAGATTCCATAAAATTTTGCCTGCACTATCCCCCACCTGCACTCACCCCATTTTAACCGTCAAAATTTCCTTTTCTCAGTGCCCAGTTCTGAGAATGGTACTAGGAAGAAAAACTAATTCACAATAAATTTTGTGCAACTAATAAATGTTTAATGTTATTATCCCCTAGAATATGTGCACTTTGAAAGTACTACTCAGTATGTCTTCAGTCAGAGGAAAGAATTTTGAATGTTGAAATCACAGAGGTGTGGCTGGTATGTGCATTGTTTATTAAAAGACTTTCTGTAACTGCTCTACTCACATTAACTGACTGCACTGAAGGACTAAGGAATGCAACTTGGTTCAGGAAAATCCTCTCAAATCTAACTCACCTGAATATCTTAAAGTAAATGTAAGATGAAAAGGAATATTAAATTAGTATTTTCAGACTAAAATTGCTGGGGATGTGATTTCTAAGAACTTCCTCTGCCTCAGTTGTCTCATCTTTAAAAGGAGGGCTCCCTGGTATACCAGTAATACTACTTCTCTCTAAATCTCAGGCCTGTTGCTGAGTCTGACTAGCTTTGCCAGTTGCTGAGTCTGACTAGCTTTGCCAGACTCCTTTTTATTCTCCTTTCATTCATCAAATATTTATTGAGCACTTACTGCATTCCAGACATTCTTCTAGGAGCTAAGGATGTATCAGTGAACAAAACAAAGATTTCTGCCTCATGGTGTTTACATTCCAGTGAGGAGATATGGGCAATAAAAGCAAACATCATAAATAAGTTAATTACTAGTAGCTTAGAAGATAAGTGTTATGGAAAAAAGGAGCAGGGCAAGGGGGATTGTAAGTGAACACAGGGTGGGCAGATTTCCATTTTAAATAAAATGGTCAGGGTAGGTCTCAATGAGAAGGTGGCATTTGACCAAAGGCCTAAAAGGTGGTGAGGGAGGGAGCCATGCTGATATCTGGATGAAGAGTATTCCAAGCAGAAGGGACAGCCAGGCCCTGAGACAAGAGTATTAGAAGAACAGCCAGTGTTGCTGGAACCAAGTGACCCAACGAAAGAATATCTAGTCCAGGAATTGGCAATTTTTTTTTCCATAAAGGAGCAGATAGTAAATATTTTAGGTTAATGACCACACAGTCTGTGTCACTACTCAACTCTGCCTATAAAATGAAAGCAGCCATAGGCAATATGAAAATGAATAGTTCCAATAAAACTATTTATGGACACTGAAATTTTAACTTTATATAACTTCACATGTAACTAATTTTTTTTTTCAACCGTTTAATAATGTAAAAAGCATTCTTAGCTCTTGGGTTGTATAAAAACAGACCACAGACTGGATTTGGCCTGAAGGCAGTACATTGTTGACCCAGATCCAAGGGATGAGCTCAGAAATATAATAGCACGGAAGGAAGGGGATAATAGTTTAATGGCTCTCTGAGCCTCCCCTAGCTCTTTCCTCATTTTCCCTCACAGACACCTATCCTAATAAAATTTATTTCACATGCAATCCTGTTTTGTGTTTTGGCATTTGCTTCTCAAAGGATCCAACTAGCAAAAGTGGGACCAGGAGTGGTCCAAGTAAGCAAGTAGTAAGGTAAGGATTTGGAACTGTCTTATCTACCATCTTGGGAGCAAAGAGAGCAACTGGTTAGTAGGCAGATCACATATAGTCACTGGGACAAGATGGTGACTAAATTACTAAGTATTTTACCATGATTGGCTTAAGAAAATATCCCAATGGAGAAGAATGCAATGGCAGGTGCAATGGTGTAAGCATTTGAAAATTACAGAGCAAACAATGTTGTCTTAGTCTATTTCTGCTGCTATAATAAAGTACCACAGACTGAGTAGCTTTTAAACAACAGAAATTTAGTTCTCACAGTTCTGGAAGCTGCGAGCCCAAGACCAGAGTGCCAGCATGGTAAGGCAAGGGCCCTATTCCAGGTTGCAGATTTCTCATTGTATCCTCACATGGCAAAAGGGGCAAGACAGTGCTCTTGGGCCTCTTTCATAAGGATATTAATCTTATTCTTGAGGGCTCCACCCTCATGACCTAATCACCTCCCAAAGAAAGACCACACCTCCATAATATTGGGCATATGGATTTCAACATGCATTTGGGGGGAACACAAATATTCACACCAGAGCAAATGCCTACAAAGACAGCAGAGCTGGCTGGTTAATGTTAAGTCATATTGACACCCTGCAAAAGGATAATAAGAGACTAAGGGCCATTAACAAGTGGTTAATGGCCAAGTGTTACAGCCATAGGGCCTCTGTGGTCATTTTCAAGTACTTAGCTCTTACAGTAGAAGGGGAGACACAGCTGAGTGGCAGGCTAAAGATCTAATTGTGGTCACAGAACTTTCATTGAAGGCAGGTCAGTTATGTATGTAAAAGTCAAGACCTTGGTAGGAAAAAACCTGAAATCTCTGAACCTTGAAACAGACATATCTGGATATATGCCTCTAATGATGTTGGTTCGACAGTCAGTCACTCCCTACTAGATTCTGTGGGCCTGCAGACATGGCTCAGCCTTCTTCAGTAAGACCTAGCACTTCCTCTGTGCTAGAGAATGGTGATGAGAACTATTTTCCACAAAGCAATAGGTGACCCTTCTCAGAAACTGCCTGCATCTCCACTCCTGAGTGTCAGGATGATAACAGATTCAATCCCAGCATAAGCCAGCTGAGAACGTGCTGGGCCTTCAAAGAAAAAGAGGTTATAAAGAGTTGCAAAATTTACCTGGTATGTACTGCAAGATCCAGTGAGTACTCCTGGGATAGGACTTTGAGAGTGTTTTATCCAAAGACGCTGGAAGCCTGGATATGCAAGAATTAACTTGTGGGAAATTCCTTGGGACATGGGTTATAATATCCTAGCAAATATCCCTGGGAGTGAGGAGACTTCTTTTCTGATGGTGGTTCTTAGAAGCATGGAGAAAGCAATGTCCAATGATGAAGAAGTGGAGATGACTGAGGTACCCTGGCATAAAATAGAGGAAGAAATACAAAGTCTTAGGGAGATGGGCAGACTGAAATAACTATATTCCGATAGGCCAAAGGACCGAGCTGAGGATGATGTCCCATAGAATGGCCCAGAAGACACACCATTCACCAAGGTCACCAGGACTATGATGGAGAGGGGGCACCAACAGCACTAAGAAGTTTAATGGTGGCTATCCTGTGCAGACCAGGGATGATACTAGGAGAAGTGGTCACAGAGCTGGGCTGGTTAATATCCATGAGGATGGTAGGGCCCTGAAGCGACAGAGTGGGGCAGGGCTTAACTGCCAAAAGCCAGGAGACCACAATTACCATAACAACCAGCAATGTTAGGTGGGCAGCCAAGGAAGTTTTACTCACAGTGAGTTTTGAATTTGGTTAATAGAAGCAGATGGATGAATATATAGGTGAAAAAACAGAGTGTAAAGATTTCTTAATCACACAATAATGCTCACCAGAAAACATCTGTCACAGAGAGGCAGTGAACAACCAAGTACTCAAAATAACTATACCAGTTGATATTAACCAGCCTTCATCATCAGCCAACTCAGAACTGGCACAATGGGCACATCGACATAGAGGCCACAGTGGCAGAAACTGCACATGGACCTAATAGCATGGACACTGACTTACCAAAACTAATCTAGCTACCATGGCCTCTGAACGTCCAACCAGTCAGTAGTAGGAACCAACACTGAAACCCCTGTAGGGCACTATATCTTAAGGAAACCAAATTGAATACATTTGGCTCCTTCCATCTTGGAAGGACCAGCAGTTCATCTTCAAAGGAATAGGTAGCTATTCTGGGTATGGGTCTGCTTTTCTTGCTCTCAGAGCCTCAGCCTGCACCACCACTTAGGGGTTTGCAGAATACCTGTTCATAGGCAAAAAATCCCATATACCATAGCATCTGACCAGAGGACTCACTTCGCAATGAAAGAGGTGCAATAGTGTGATCAACATACCACACTATCCAGAAGTAGCTAAACTCATAGAATTACGGACTGAGTTTATGAAGGTGTAATTGAAGCATGAAATCTAAGGCAAAACTTTGAAAGAAGGGGGTGCCATCCTTCAAGATGCAGTGTATTCATTAAATCAGAAACCCATGTATGGTTTTATGTCCCCAGTAGGAAAAATACATGGGTCCCAGAACCAAAGGACAGAATCAGGAGTGGCCTCACTTACCATCACTTCCAATGACCTACTAGGGAATTTTATGATTCTTGTCCCCACAACTCTAGGCTCTGCAGGTTTGGAGACCCTGGCCACCAAAGAGGGCGTTCTCTTGCCAGTGCACACAGTAAAAGTTCCAGTGAACTACAAGTTGCAGCTGCTTCCAGGACACATTTACTAGCACCCAGGAAACAGGAGGCAAGAAGAGGAGTCACTTATGTTGGCAGGTATCATTGAGCTTAAACAGCAGAACTTCTTTTATACACGGGTACCAAGAGGAATGTATGAAGAAACCAGCTGACCCACTGAGTGCCTCCTTTCACATCCTTGACCCATCGTAACTCTGAGGGGACAAGCCCAGAAACCGAAGGCTGAGGAGAACATGATCATCAAGAGTTCAGACCCCTTGAGAATGAAGGTTTGGATCCTATCACTAAGACCTACCAAAGTGGTATCCAAGGGGGAAGGCAATTTAGAATGGAAGAGGGAGAGGATGAGGTTCAGATGTGGCCTCAAGATCAACTGCAAAGTCGGATGCTGTAGTTCATCTCACTAGCCTCAGTATTCTAAATTTCCCCTCAGATAGAGACACATATGAAGCATAGATGAGCTGCTTCTCAGAATTGTGTGGAAGAGTAGAGCTGTGTGGGGCAAGAGGTTGACTGTGGTAGCCGAGAATACATCTAGTAGACCTCTTGCTACAGGGTGCATTATAGATTGAGAGCTCCATCTACTGTGTCTGGAAGTCCATCACCATGTTTAAGCCAAAGCCATGCTTCCCATGAGCTGATCCTAGCCAATGACTGAGTGCAGCTGAGAAAACAAAGTACTCCTGTCCCTGGGAGATGTGGGTCACTTCTAATGGGATGCTTTGGTTTCAAGATTTCTTGACAGCTTTGCCAAACTTTCCTTAGAACTGCACTACAGTTGAAGATGCTTCTGCCTGACATCCCTTCCTTCCTTTCCTCTTTTCTTAACCAAGAGTCAGACTTCCATAGTCTGTCAGTGTTCCTATGGACTGTCAGTTCTCTCAGCCTCTACCAGCTGTCTTCCCATTTTTTCTAAGGGGCATTTCCCTTGATAAATTTCTTACATGTTTGAATCCATCTTGGTGTCAGTTTTTCAGAGGACGAGGTGTAACATACTGTGTAACCAATAGGACACTGCAGAAATGATGGAGTGTGACATCTGACTGTAGGATCAAAACAGGTATTGTGGCTTCTACCTTGCTCTCTCTTGGATCATTCATTCTAAAGAATCCAGTTGTCATATCATGGGGATATCCTAGTGGTCTTAAAAGAGGTCCAAGTGGAGAAGAACTAAAGCGTCTCATTCACAGCTAGAATTGATTTGCCAGCCATGTGAGGAAGCCATCTTGGAAGAGGATCTCCAGTCCTCATCAAGCCTTCAATAGACTGCAACCCCAGTTGACATATTGAACACAGATTCATGAGACATCTTGAGAGAGAAAGACCCAGTTAAACCCCTCCCAAATTCCTGACCCATAGAAACTGTGTGCAACAATAAACATTTTCATTACTTTAAGCTGCTAAATTTAGGGGTAATCTATTGTGCATCTAATAGATAACTAATATACTCCTTGAAGTGAGATACTCTTTTCTAAAGTGATAGAAATCCAAAAATAAATGGCCATGAATGTATTTTCTTTTTCACGACTAAGGAGGCGAGAAGATGAGTTCACAGTTCCACTGTGGTATGAGTGAAAGTTGGTAGGTTAATTCCAAATTCAGTACACCTTTAATGACTGAGTTCTATGAGTGCTGTTAAAAAGGTCTCAGATAAAATTTAGATATTAGAATTGTGGATTTGAAAAAAAAAATTATTGAAGCATAATAAGCATTCCTATGTGTAATTTCCCACCAAGCTTCAGGCCCTGTTAGCTTACAATTATTCAAGGAGTATACTCTGGATTTCCAGTAATGATCATGTATTATTGATTTTTCAGAAATTGATGCCGTATCAGTAAAGCATGTCAGTAAGAAATGGTAGCTTAAAGAAGAAGGCATATTATATAGTCTTAGGATGGTAGAGTGAGAGAGAGTGAAACGAATGACTTCTTTGTATTCCTCAGAGAGCTAGAGGTAAGCTGGAAACCAGATTTCAATAGTCTTCACCACTAATCTTCTGTTGGAAAGCTTTAGTGCCATTCCTATCTAACTATCACACAAAACCTTTTATGTGTCCATGGGAAAAACGTGACATTTCACACTCAGAATTGACTGTTGCTACACAAAGAACAATGAAAGTGTAAGCAACACTGCAAAACTTCTAAATTTAAAACAAACACAATTTTAGTATAATTGATATATAAATGACTGAATTTTTTTCCTTTTTTTAACAACTTTCTTGGAGTATAATTTCTTTACAATGGTGTGTTACTTTCTGCTTTATAACAAAGTGAATCAGTTATACATATACATATGATCCCATATCTCTTCCCTCTTGCGTCTCCCTCCCTCCCACCCTCCCTATCTCACCCCTCTAGGTGGTCACAAACCACCAAGCTGATCTCCCTGTGCTATGCGGCTGCTTCCCACTAGCTATCTATTTTACGTTTGGTAGTGTATATATGTCCATGTCACTCTCTCTCTTTGTCACAGCTTACCCTTCCCCCTCCCCATACCCTCAAGTCCATTCTCTAGTAGGTCTGTGTCTTTATTCCCGTCTTACCCCTAGGTTCTTCATGACCTATTTTTTTTCTTAAATTCCATATATATGTGTTAGCATACGGTATTTGTCTTTCTCTTTCTGACTTCCTTCACTCTGTATGACAGACTCTAGGTCTATCCACGTCATTACAAATAGCTCAATTTCATTTCTTTTTAGGGCTGAGTAATATTACATTGTATATATGTGCCACATCTTCTTTATCCATTCATCCAATGATGGACACATAGGTTGTTTCCACCTCTGGGCTATTGTAAATAGAGCTGCAATGAATATTTTGGTACATGACTCTTTTTGAATTATGGTTTTCTCAGGATATATGCCCAGTAGTAGGATTGCTGGGTCATATGGTAGTTCTATTTGTAGTTTTTTAAGGAACCTCCATACTGTTCTCTGTAGTGGCTGTACCAATTCACATTCCCACCAGCAGTGCAAGAGTGTTCCCTTTTCGCCACACCCTCTCCAGCATTTATTGTTTCTAGATTTTTTGATGATGGCCATTCTGACTGGTGTGAGATGATATCTCATTGTAGTTTTGATTTGCATTTCTCTAATGATTAATGATGCTGAGCATTCTCTCATGTGTTTGTTGGCAGTCGGTATATCTTCTTTGGAAAAATGTCTATTTAGGTCTTCTGCCCATTTTTGGATTGGGTTGTTTGTTTTTTTGTTATTGAGCTGTATGAGCCGCTTGTAAATTTTGGAGATTAATCCTTTGTCAGCTGCTTCATTTGCAATTATTTTCTCCCATTCTGAGGGTTCTCTTTTGGTCTTGTTGATAGTTTCCTTTGCTCGGCAAAAGCTTTTAAGTTTCATTAGGTCCTATTTGTTTATTTTTGTTTTTATTTCCATTTCTCTAGGAGGTGGGTCTCAAAGGATTTTGCTGTGATTTATGTCATAGAGTGTTCTGCCTATGTTTTCCTCTAAGAGTTTGATAGTTTCTGGCCTTATATTTAGGTCTTTAATCCATTTTGAGCTTATTTTTGTGTATGGTGTTAGGGAGTGATCTAATCTCATACTGTTACATGTATCTGTCCAGTTTTCCCAGCACCACTTATTGAAGAGGTTGTCCTTTCTCCACTGTACATTCCTGCCTCCTTTATCAAAGATAAGGTGACCATATGTGCGTGGGTTTATCTCTGGGCTTTCTATCCTGTTCCATTGATCTATCTTTCTGTTTTTCTGCCAGTACCATACTGTGTTGATTACTGTAGCTTTGTAGTATAGTCTGAAGTCAGGGAGCATGATTCCTCCAGCTCTGCTTTTCATTCTCAAGATTGCTTTGGCTATTCGGGGTCTTTTGTGTTTCCATACAAATTGTGATTTTTTTTTGTTCTAGTTCTGTGAAAAATGCCAGTGGTACTTTGATAGGGATTGTATTGAATCTGCAGCTTGCTTTGGGTAGTAGAGTCATTTTCACAATGTTGATTCTTCCAATCCAAGATCATGGTATATTTATCCATCTATTTGTATCATCTTTAATTTCTTTCATCAGTGTCTTATAATTTTCTGCATACAGGTCTTTTGTCTCCTTAGGTAGGTTTATTCCTAGATATTTTATTCTTTTTGTTGCAATGGTAATTGGGAGTGTTGTCTTGATTTCACTTTCAGATTTTTCATTGTTAGTGTATAGGAATGCCAGAGATTTCTGTGCATTAATATTGTACCCTGCTACTTTACCAAATTCATTGATTAGCTCTAGTTGTTTTCTGGTAGCATCTTTAGGATTCTCTATGTATAGTATCATGTCATCTGCAAACAGTGACAGCTTTACTTCTTCTTTTCCAATTTGGATTCCTTTTATTTCCTTTCCTTCTCTGGTTGCTGTGGCTAAAACTTCCAAATCTATGTTGAGCAAGAGTGGTGAGAGTGGGCAACCTTGTCTTGTTCCTGATCTTAGTGGAAATGCTTTCAGTTTTTCACCATTGAGGACAATGTTGGCTGTGGGTTTTTCATATATGGCCTTTATTATGTTGAGGAAAATTCCCTCTATGCCTACTTTCTGCAGGATTTTTATCATAAATGAGTATTGAATTTTGTCAAAAGATTTCTCTGCATCTCGAGATTACCATATGGTTTTTCTCCTTCAGTTTGTTAATACGGTGTGTCACGTTGATTGATTTGCATATATTGATGAATCCTTGCATTCCTGGAATAAACCCCATTTGATGATTATGTATGATCTTTTTAATGTGCTGTTGGATTCTGTTTGCAAGTATTTTGTTCAGGATTTTTGCATCTATGTTCATCAGTAATATTGGCCTGTAGCTTTCTTTCTTTGTGACATCCTTGTCTGGTTTTGATATCAGCGTGATGGTGGCCTCATAAAATGAGTTTGGGAGTGTTCCTCCCTCTGTTATATTTTGGAAGAGTTTGAGAAGTATAAGTGTTAGCTCTTCTCTAAATGTTTGATAGAATTCACCTGTGAATCCATCTGGCCCTCGGCTTCTGTTTTTTGGAAGGTTTTTAATCACAGTTTCAATTTCAGTGCTTGTGATTGGTCTGTTCATAATTTCTATTTCTTCCTGATTCAGTCTTGGCAAGTTGTGCATTTCTAAGAATTTGTTCATTTCTTCCAGGTTGTCCATTTTATTGGCATAGAGTTGCTTGTAGTAATCTCTCATGATCCTTTCCATTTCTGCAGTGTCACCTGTTCCTTCTCCTTTTTCATTTCTAATTCTATTGATTTGAGTTTTCTCCCTTTTTCTCTTGTTGAGTCTGCTAATGGTTTATCAATATTTTTTTATCTTCTCAAGGAACCAGCTTTTAGTTTTATTGATCTTTGCTATTGTTTCCCTCATTTCTTTTTCATTTATTTCTGGTCTGATCTTTATGATTTATTTCCTTCTGCTAACTTTAGGGTTTTTTTGTTCTTCTTTCCCTAATTGCTTTAGGTGCAAGGTTAGGTTGTTTATTCGTGATGTTTCTTGTTTCTTAAGGTAGGATTGTATTGCTATAAACTTCCCTCTTAGAACTGCTTTTGCTGCATCCCATAGGTTTTGGGTCATCGTGTCTCCATTGTCATTTGTTTCTAGGTATTTTTTGATTTCCCCTTTGATTTCTTCAGTGATCACTTCGTTATTAAGTAGTGTATTGTTAAGCCTCCATGTGTTTGTATTTTTTACAGACCTTTTCCTGTAATTGATATGTAATCTCATAGCATTGTGGTAGGAAAAGATACTTGATACCATTTTAATTTTCTTAAATTTACTGAGGCTAGATTTGTGACCCAAGATATTGTCTATCCTGGAGAATGTTCCATGAGCACTTGAGAAACATATGTATTCTGTTGTTTTTGGATGGAATATCCTATAAATATCAATTACGTCCATCTTATTTAATGTATCATTTAAAGCTTGTGTTTTCTTATTTATTTTCATTTTGGATGATCTCTCCATTGGTGAAAGCAGGGTGTTAAAGTCCCGTACTATGAATGTCTTACTGTCAATTTCCCCTTTTATGGCTGTTAGTATTTGCCTTATGTATTTAGGTGCTCCTATGCTGGGTGCATAAATATTTACAATTGTTATATCTTCTTCTTGGATTGATCCCTTGATCATTATGTAGTGTCCTTCTTTGTCTCTTCTATTAGTCTTTATTTTAAATTAATTTATTTTATTTATTTTTGCTCTGTTGGGTCTTCATTTCTGTGCGAGGGCTTTCTCTAGTTGTGGCAAGTGGGGGCCACTCTTCATCGTGGTGTGCGGGACTCTCTTGTTGTGGAGCACAGGATCCAGACACGCAGGCTCAGTAGTTGTGGTGCATGGACTTAGTTGCTCTATGGCATGTGGGATCCTCCCAGACCAGGGCTCGAACCCGTGTCCCTTGCATTAACAGGCAGATTCTCAACCACGGCGCCACAGGAAAGCCCTAATCTTTATTTTAAAGTCTATTTTGTCTGATATGATAATTGCTACTCCAGCTTTCTTTTGGTTTCCATTTGCATGGAATATCTTTTTCCATCCCCTCACTTTCAGTCTGTATGTGTCTCTAGGTCTGAAGTGGGTCTCTTGTAGACAGCGTATATATGGGTCTTGTTTTTGTATCCATTCAGTCAATCTGTGTCTTTTGGTGGGAGCATTTAATCCATTTACATTTAAGGTAATTATCAATATGTATGTTCCTATTCCCATTTTCTTAATTGTTTTGGGTTCATTATTGTAGGTTTTTTCCTTCTCTTGTGTTACTTCCCTAGAGAAATTCCTTTAGCATTTGTTGTAAAGCTGGTTTGGTGGTGCTGAACTCTCAGCTTTTGTTGGTCTGTAAAGTTTTTAATTTCTCCATCAAATCTGAATGATATCCTTGCTGGGTAGAGTAATCTTGGTTGCAGGTTTTTCTCCTTTATCACTTTAAATATGTCCTGCCAGTCCTTTCTGGCTTGCAGAGTTTCTGCTGAAAGATCAACTGTTCACCTTCTGGGGATTCCCTTGTGTGTTATTTGTTGTTTTTCCCTTGCTGCTTTTAATATGCTTTCTTTGTATTTAATTTTTGACAGTTTGATTAATATGTGTCTTGGCATGTTTCTCCTTGGATTTATCCTGTATGGGACTCTCTGTGCTTCCTGGACTTGATTAACTATTTCCTTTCCCACATTAGGGAAGTTTTCTACTATAATCTCTTCAAATATTTTATCAGTCCCTTTCTTTTTCCCTTCTTCTTCTGGAACCCCTATAATTTGAATGTTGGTGCATTTAATGTTGTCCCAGAGGTCTCTGAGACTGTCCTCAGTTCTTTTCATTCTTTTTTCTTTATTCTGCTCTGCAGTAGTTATTTCCACTATTTTATCTTCCAGGTCACTTATCTAAATGACTGACATTTTAATGAATGTTTTAAAATAGTTCTGAATGATTAGGAGCCATTACCAAATTATGGAAGCTCTGTTATTTTTATTCTTATGTTAGCCGTTTCATCTTTAGCAGTGGTTCTCAGTGGGGAGGGGCATTTTGCCCCCTAGAGACATTTGTCAATAACTGGACATAGGTTTTGGTTGTCAGAGATGGGGAGAGAGTTCTATTGACATCTAGTGGGTAGAAGCCTGGGATGCTGATAAACATCCTACAATGCACAAGACAGCCCTCTACCACAAAGGATGATCTGGCCCAAAATGTCAACAGTTCCCAGTCCAAAAGCAAAGCTTACTCTCAATTGAGCTGTAGTAATTTAGCTGACAAGTATTCTATAGATTAAAATGGCAAACAAAAGTTACCACTACAAAATCTATTAGATAAAAATGTTCAGCCCCGTGGCAGAAGTTGAAAGGTATGTTAAACAAATGAAGAACTAAAATGAAAAGAAAATACCAGTTGATTTGCTTGTTTCCACAACCTGTTAGTTTACCAAAAACTTTACAATTTAAAGCCACTCAAATTTATTTCTCACAATTCTGTAGGTTAGAAGTCTGACCCAAGTTTCATTGTGCCCAAATCAGGGTGTTGGCAGGGCTGTATTGCTTTCTGGAGGCTCTAGGGGAAAATCTATCCTTTGCCTTTTCCAGTTTCTAGAGACCACCCACATTCTTTGGCTCACATTCTTTGTTTTCCTCCATCTTCAAAGCAAAGGCAAGTCAAGTCCTTCTCACATAGCATCACTCTGACCAATTCTTCTGCCTTCCTCTTCCACATGTGATTACATTGCTCCCACCTGGATGATCCACTTATTTCTAGGTTCAGGGGAGCAGGACATGGACATCTTTGGAGCGGACATTATTCTGCCTACCATAATATCTATAGAAAACTGAAATATTAGACAGTTCAGCATTTACCAATGGCAAAGAGAAAGGCAGTTTGTGTTCAACAAGCTCTGGTTTAATTAGCTGTGTTGATATTATACTTAAACACCAATGTATCATCCTTGATCTGATTAACTCCTTGGTTGTAAGTCCAATCAACTCTTATAGAGAGATACACACTGTAACTGATTAAGTTCCAGTAAATGAATAGTGCAGATCCAGTCTCTATATCCTATTGAAATTAGAAACTATCTTCAACTTTTGAACTTGGTCCTCTAATTTGCTCTAAAATTTGTTACTATTGCCATAAATGTTTCTCTATCTCTTTCATATCAGCTTGTCTAAATTCATCACATTAGGGAGGTTGATACCAGGGGGAAAATCCCTCTGTGCTGCTTTATATTTCTGGAAATAATCCCTGTAACATCTCTTTCTCTTATATTGGTCTCTGTGGACCTGAAAATATTACAAAGGTGTTTTTACTAAGGCACAAAAGTTATCTGTTACTGACTGGCATCTGAAATCATAATAAAAATATCAAAGAGGCAAAGCAATGTCTGTGGTATAAAATGACTATAACTTTTACCAGATTCCAGACCTATATGCAATTTCCTCCTTCTTACTCATCAGATAATCCAACACCAGAGGCCTCAGGATGGTCATTATTGGTAAGCTATTGTGTGATCTCAGTTCAAAAATTACCAGACTAAAAACAAATTGTCTAGGTCCAGGAGAAAAAAACAGTTCTTAGGTGCTAATAGCCCTGTTACTCAGAGTCACTGCAAAATGGATGCAGTGACAGTTCTTCCCATTTAACCATTTGTCTGTCTGAAAGTATGATTCAGACTTTCAAGGATGACTTATTGACTCTAAATATCACAAGAAACAATCATTTGGAAGTGTTTTCATGTGTTCTTCTGTATACCATTTTGAGTCTTATGGAATAAAATACTTGTCCAAAAAAACCAGGTGCTATCATAAACTCAACCCCAAATAAACGTATTTATCAGCAGAGATATTAACAAAATCACATCACATCGTGTTATTGTCAGAAGTTTATTTGTTATTCATCATCACAAATCTCTTAATTCACTCACATTAGTAAAGAGACATATTGCTCATAAAGGTTTATCACATGATTTACATTCCTATATAGGGCACTTGATGGCTAGACTTTTTTTTTTTTAAACAGAGAATAGTCGACAGAGCATAAATGCTAGTACTGATAGATACTTTTATAGTATCTGCCTCTGTGTACATACACTGAATCCAGTGATTAGGAACATGTTGGAAGAAAATATGCACACTTCATTATCTGGTATAACTGGTGTTGGGCATACGACCTAAGCTAGCTTTTATCATACTGTCAGAGCCAATGAATATCCAAGGCAGTTTCAAACCGAAATAAATGCACTTCAGCAATAACTGCTTCAGGAGACTGTGACTTTATGTAATTTGATGTTTCTATCTTGGAACAATTATGTTAGCAGCAAGTTGTTCTTACCTTGGCTAGACAGCATGACATTGGTGTCATCCATTCTGTCAGAGCGACCTTCTAGAGATATTAGTACGTTTGTCAAGGCCATTTGAGTGATCAACTTTTGACCTCTCTGGAAGAAGTCTTCACTGAACCAAATCATTTCTGTAATCATTGGTGTTAGCTCAGAGGAAGGCTTAAGGCTAAGGGCCAAAAATTTATGAAATAGTCTCCGTTTTAGGAAATAAATCTGTAACTCCCAAATGGCATTGCCTGCCAACTTACTTCAATAACAATTGACCAGTAACCTGTTGTTCTCTTATTAGGACCTTTTAAGGAAGACAGAACCAAGGACTGATACCATTACCTGAATAGGTCTGATCTTGACACAGTATCTATGTGATATATCTGTTTAAAAAATAAGATGATACTCTATTTTCTCCTTGTTCAATATTTGCTACTTTATCAAAAAGATAAACTATACTGGGGGAAGAATCATGATATCTCTATAATCTAAAGGTTTCCATTTAGTCATTTCTCCAATAAATATTTAGATTTATTTTTCCCATTTAACTACAGATATCTGATAAGATTATATTAGAAAATTAGATTGGTATTTGAATATTCATGTATTCCTAAAGAAAGACTTTGAAAAATTCAGATCAGGACAAAAGACTGAAATTTTTGTTTTACTAGCTATCCTATCTTGGCTCATAAGCCAGTATCCATTTATGTCTCATATTGGCATTATCCAATATTTATTTCAACTCTCCTCATTACATTGCCCGTTTTGCTCATTAAAATGTAAAACATATGTAAACATAGATAGTCCCCACTATAGTGCCTGGCACATAGCAGATGATCAACAAATTTTACCTATTTTTACTTTTATACATCTGTATACAACTGTTGGCTTAAAAAAATGCACAGCCTAAAAGCTGAGAATTATATTTTATTTGGCAGATTTTCTGAGGACTTAAGCCCAGAAGACAGACTCTCAGATCACTCTGAGGGAGTGCTCCAAAGAGGTAAAGGAGGAGACAGGATATATAGGAGTTTTTGCAACAAAAATCAGGTAGTCAGAACATCAAAAGATTACTGTTAAAGAAAACCAGACATCTCAAGTTAATGATTTTAGTGCTTTTCTATGTATGGGAAGATGCAAGAGTCTGGCCTCACTGAAATCATTCCTTTGATATGCACCTTAGCTATCTAGGGCCAGTATCCTTCTTTTCTCTATCCTGAATATCCACAGGGTGCACAGTTAGGGGTGGCTGCAGTGGCTGAGGGCTTGATGGCTGCAACGTCCTTTGTTTACTGATATGGCAGGCAACAATTTTCATCCACACAGCCTTAAGTTAGACATATGTCTTACCAGATGATTCATTTACAGAATAAATGCCTTGTAACATTACTATATTGTTTACCCTCAAACACTCCATCCATATCATTTCCCTAAATATATATAGAAAATGTGTTTTGAATTGGAGCAGGAAAAACAAAAAACGAAACACTACCAATTTGTTTACTTTGTCAAGCATTATGGCAAGCCCTTTACATACTGCTATAGACTGAATATTTGTCTCCCACCAGAATTTATATATTGAAAACCTAATTCCCAATGTGATGGGGATGGGACCTTTGGGAAGTAATTAGGACGTGTGGGTAGAACTCTCATGATTGGATTTGTGTCCTTATAAGAAGAGACAGAAGAGAGCTTGCTTCCTCTCTCTCTCTCTCTCTCTCTCTCTCTCTCTCTCTCTCTCTCTCTGTTTCTGTTCTCCATCCTGTGAGCACACAAACCAGGAAGAGGGCTTTCACCAGACACAGGATGTGCTGGCACCTCGATCTGGGACTTCCCAGCTTTCAGAATGGCAAGAAATAAATGTTTGTTTGAGCCACTCAGATTACGGTGATTCTGTTATAGCAACCGAAACTGACTAAGGCAAATACCTTATGTAATTTAATACTCACAGAAAAACTCAATGAGTTTGGTCCTATAATTAATGTCACTTTACAGATAAAGAAACTGAAGCACAGAAACCGTTAATAGCATGCCCACGATCACACAATTTGATCACCAGGCTGAGTATGTGACATGAACTCCTGCCCATATGACCTCTAAATCAAGCCAACCCAAAGGGAAAGTCTCACAATAATAGCCACCTTTTTCAAATCATGTCTGATAAGTTCTGTTATAATCTGAAGTGACAACTATTCCCAACTCCTCCCAAGTTAGGATAACATTAAAGTTGAAATGAAAAGACAAGTCAAAGCATGTTTTGTATTTTTTATATGCCCTGGTTGTCCCCAGTGGGGTGTTTTTACACACAAGAGTTTCAATAAGTTCATATGTCTGATATCTTTGAGGGCAGAAGTAGGTTCTATCAGACAGTCAAAACAATGTATTGAGTACCCACTCTATTCACAGCCCTATACTTAACTCTGTGGGAAGGAATAAGAAAAGTATAGACACAGTTTGTATCGGTTTGTATAAACTCAACAGTTTGACTGAATGAAAACCGTTGGAAACATTTCCCAAATATGTTTTCTTTTAAGACACTAAAACTGTGCTATCTTTTATGGTAGCCAATAGGAACATTTGGCTATTGAACACTTAAAATGTGGCTAGTGCCACAGCTGAAATATATTACTATTTTGTATCTATTGGGTTAAATTAACTATGTTCTTAAAATTAATTTCCCCAGGGCTTCCCTGGTGGTGCAGTGGTTGAGAGTCTGCCTGCCGATGCAGGGGACACGGGTTCGTGCCCCGGTCCAGGAAGATCCCACATGCCATGGAGGGGCTGGACCCGTGAGCCGTGGCCACTGAGCCTGCACGACCAGAGCCTGTGCTCCGCAACGGGAGAGGCCACAACAGTGAGAGGCCCGTGTACCGCAAAAAAAAAAAAAAGAATTTCACCAGTTTCTTTTTACATTTTTTAAAGTGGCAACTACTAGAAAATGTAAAATTACATACATAACTCATGTTCTATTTCAATTGGACAGTACTATGACTAAAACATAATGTATAACATTTAAAACTTTATTTTTGGTATTGGTAATTTCATGACCAGTTGACCAGTGCTTTCATTTGTTTCTTTTTCTTTTCTTTCTTTTTTGCTCACTTGAAGCCTGTGTAGGCATGATTGGATGGTAATAATTAGTTTCTCTTACGCATTTTGTAATAACTTTATACTCTTCAACATGTGCTACTTTCCAGAGGATTAGGCTTTTCTTCTATTTATGGAACACTCAATTACCACAAATCAGGGAAAGCAGGGGGGTAAAACAAGTGTCTTAACTACTTTCATCATGTACTATAGGTTTTTAATAGGGATGCTGGAATCTTATATTCACTTCACTACAGAACAGTCCTGATCCATAAGCCAGCCTTGGTTTTTCTAGTTTGTTACAGAGAATTGATTGTTCTTTCAGTTATGCCATGATCAGGTCATGTTGTTTTGCCTAATTACAAAGAGAACACAGTCAATATGAAAGTGAGAGAGCGATTGTTTTTAACTGAATCTGTACTCTCTTGCTTTCTCAATGGGAATACAATATATAACATAACTAAACAGTTTACTCTCCTTCATGTTATGTTTAATTCTATTAGTTTCAGGACAGTAGTCAATTATATTTGTTGTACTGAAGGATATAACTTAGTTTAACAGAAGTCTGAAGATAATGGGGCATTGTTTCATCACACACAATATTTATTGAGAACTCTGGATGTGCCAGGATCAAACAACAGAAAGAAACATACCAGAATGTTTGAAGTTTGCAGTGTATGTATGTGGAAATTCAGTAAAGACAGAAATATGCGTAGAAACCTCAATAAAATACACAACTTCATGATAGACTGTATGGTAGTGGTTAGGAGCATAGACTTTGGAATCAAAATATTTGAGTTTTAGGGCTGGCTCCACCACCTTCTAACTGTCTGAACTTTGGCAAATTACGAATCTATAAAATGTGCCCTAAAGTTTCTTATTTGTCAAATCATGTATATAATAGGACCTAATTCTGGGGCTTATTGTAGAGATTAAATGAGACAGTGTGTGTAATAAAGCATACAAAGCAGGGCCAAAGTGTATTCCTTACTCAGTGTTAGCTATTATTATTATTATTATTATTAAGTGAAAGGGAACATGGATATAATACATTTCAAGCTAAATATAACATGATCAGATCAGGACTGCAACTGGTTAGCAGAAAGCAGCTTCCTTTTGAAATATATATATATCTAAAACAATTCTCTGAATTCCTGTATTTTATAGACCTTGAACCATACAACTCAAGACCTGATGATTCACTGACTTGTATGGTTTTCTACTTGTTTATGTATGTCTCTTTTCCAGCCTATAAGAAGCATCTTAAGAAACATGTCGGGAACAAAAGAGGTAACAGAACCAGGTATCAGTGTACTTTGATAAACTCCTGAATTCAGTTTGAAAGAGTAAAACTTTCCAGCCCAACTCTTACCCTCCGAAATGGATCCTGTCCAGCCCTTCAACATATATGTACACCCATCTTACTGTAAACACCGCCAATGTGAGTGTTCTGACAACCTCATTTACAAGCTTACATGTTCCTTCAGTGTTTGAGCTTCCTGCCAGTTAAGGTGATCTTTCTGTTTTGTTAAAAATCTATCTTGAAGATAGAAATGTATCATTTAATCATTTTCCTTTCCATACAAATATCTCAAGTCTTTTCCCTACACTTTTTTTTTCATGCTGTGTTTTTTAATACATTTTCTAACTACTTTCTTTATGCTTGGCTTTTTGATCTTCTATTACCTAAAACTTCTTATTGGATTTCATTCATTTTTCATTTGTTTTTGACAGAGCCAACTTATTTTTGAGGATTATGTTATATTTGAATTTTTGGCTACTGGGCAAATCTGACAGCAGCTATACACTTAATAAGTATTTCTTCTACTTTATGAATTTTAGACTAGATCCTCATGAATGCATAAACTTAAACTACTAAAGTAGCAGTCTCATGTTTTAGTGTGCATGTAAACTACCTGGAAGTCTTATTAAAATGCAGATTCCTGGTCCCAATCCCCAAAGATTTTCACTAAAGTTTAGGCTCAGCCTCAGAAATTTGCATTTTAATAGGCAGCCCCCAACTGATTTTAATACAAGGAAGTAATTAATACAAGTAAGACACTTTAAAAATCATACTTTAAAAAGCACTATCTCCTAAAACATACCAAGTTCAAAAAAGCAAATGCACAGACACATATTAATCTTGTAAGCCTTTCTTTCTCATGCTTTCACATACACTATTCTCCCCTGGACTTCACTGGCAACTACTGTAGTGTATGAAGGAATTCGTGTTCCTCCATCACCCTGATTCTTCTTTTATTTGAAAAAAAATAGAAATGAAAAAAATCAAGAAGGTTATTGTTTGATTTTTTTGGTTTGTTTATTAGTTTTTGTTTCTTGTTTTTGTTTGTTTGGCTAACATTTAATGATTACTTAATATTTGTTAGGCATCAGGCCAGATCATTGACTATACACATGATCACATTTATTCTTCACAACGATCTTATGAAATATGTGCTATTATAAGCCCTATTTTATGGAAGAGAACTAAGTTTAAGCTTACCTTACCCTATCTGAACATCCCAAAGTCCCAAATCACAAAATTATCTACAAATGTGTCCTTTACCACAAGCATCATGATACCCACTATCCCTCAGTCTTAAATTGATAGAAGTAAATTTCCAGTACATTTCAAGATTTCAGTACAGAAAGGGGAGAATAAAATAAAATAAAGAATGAGACGAAACAGCTGTATCATAGCATATTTGTTAAATTTGGTGTGTAAAAATGCAGTTTAAGAACAGTTGTAGGTATATAAAAAGAAAGTTTGTTTCTTTAGGTTTCTAAAACAACAAACTGGGAGGGACTTGATCACAAATCAAATAATTAAAATGATTAAATAAATATTTTTTTCTTCCCTATACACAGGTCAAATCCATGTAAAATAATTCTGAGTATTCAAATGTTTTTAATTTTATTGTAATTTTATGGCATTGAACATAGTTTGCAACAAGCAGGCTAATGTGGGGATCTTATATGTTTCCACATCGTGTGGAAAACTTTGTAGTAATTTATGTGGAGACTTTGATTTCCAGCTTCGCTCTGGGGAAGGTGAAATGTGGAGATGTCCCCACATAAGGCCAAGGGGATTCCCCTGCAAGGGGACACACATTTTATGAAAGACCTGTGGCCAGGAAGAGTTGGGTAAAATTCAGTGTACAAATCCACATGCCCTTCAAAGAAGGCAAGGTCAATGCTTTCTAGTGAATCATTACCCTGTGGACTGGTACATTTGGGAAGCCTGTGTATGTAAGGGTTTGATGAAAGTAAGGCAGACACAGAAACAACTCGCCGTCAGGCACCAGGCACCTGCATGAAGCTGTGATCAGACATGTGCACACAATCTGTGTTGTGTGGATTCCATAGGATGAGTCACAGGTGAGGCTGGCAATTACGATGTAAATACACATACCACATTTATTTCCCTTGCAAAATATGAATGAGCATGACCTCCTCCGAATACTTCAGTGAATAAGGATTGAGGTCAGCAGGGAAAGCAGTGGTTTGGTTCCTTCTGGATGGAAATGTCTGCAAATTAAAGCTGGCTTCTAAACAATTCAGGGCAGTATAGTTGGAGGAGAGGGCAGAGAGGGGCTGGACTGGCTACAGTGGTCACTGAGGAAGGCGGCAGCAAAGACGTGGGCAAAGAGGGAGAAGGCAAGAGCAGGTGATGTGGGACCTAGGGAGGGCCCAAGGAGCCCTGTTCCACAAGCAGAGAAACTCCAAAGGCGCAGGGGAAGCTGGGGCTTCTCTCTAGGTCCCTCAGGCCTCGTCCTTAATCGCAAGCTGGTGCTTGTGAACAAATGGAAAAATCAGGTTGTGGAGATGCTGCTGGGCCTTGAAAAAAGTTCTGGGTGGCTGTGTTAGTGAATTCTGGAAACAGCAGAGACAAGAGGGAGTGGGCCTCAGTTCCAGTGAGCATTTCAGCTTCAGGGAGGTGACCTTAGCTGCTCCTCCTCTTCATTTCCTCCCCCTGCACAGAGGTCCATGACAAATACTGAGGTCCTCGGACCTGAGCAATCTGGTTGGGCTAAAGAGAAGCAAGACCCTCAGGAGGCTCAAGTTCAGGCCTGGGGCAGGTCCACTGGGTGACTTGCCTGGACAAGGAGGCAGCCGCTGACAAGAGCTGCCCACAGCAATACCAGAGGAGCTGGGGCTTGTGCAAACATGTATAAATGCCTCCAGGACACACAAATGATGGGTTGAGAGCCACAGTTACAGATGCCCCCAGAAGAGGAATGTTTAGGAATGGCCCACATGGAGGCCTGGAGTCTCTGTCCCAAGCAGGTGGGAGCATTGGGAAGTTGGGAAGGTATTCAGGAAGGCCTTTGAGGAGGCATAGGGGTTTCCTTCGGCCAGAGTCTCCAGGAAGCATGACTAGTCTCATTTTTCCCAGTTTGGAAGTAGGCTTGGTTTCCAGAGTATGAGCCAGTCTGGGAGCCACCCAAAGTGGGGAAGATCCCCGTATCTCTAGTTGAACATTGAGTCTGAGCCCAGGTAGAGTTTTTGAACTCTGAGGTCCCCTCTCTGGGAGGAAGACATCTAGATAAGGTAGCTACCAGAAGAAACCAACTCTGGGCAGTGCCCAAGAAGTACAGAGGGACTGTGGGCTGACCCTAGGCATCCTGCCTAATGCCCAGCTGTCCTGCTAGTGCCATGCTACGGGACAGATTTCCCTCTGATGCCAGGTCAGATGAATGGTGTCCAGGGTTTGGGGAATGTAAGACATTCCCTTGTAAGGTAAGGAACATAAGACAGAGGCTCTCCCTATCACTCTGCACCTGACTTGCTCCCAGAGACCTTCATGTAGAACTTTGACCCCAGTGTGGTCAGAAACAGCAGCTGGCCCAGGTGGGGAGCTAAGGCAAGGGATGGAAGGCAGGGGCACTGAGCATGCAGAGACATCGAATGGGGAAGCCACTCTGGGACTCGGCACTGGCTGCAGCTGAGAATGCAGAACCCCTAAAAACAGCTGTTCTCCTCGCATCCCCAATTGGACTTTTTAAGGGTGAAGCAGTGGGGAACGGGGTGGGGTCATTTGCAAACAAGATGCTGTGCACGCACCATATAACCGAACACACACACACACACACACACACACACACACACAAACACCAGCAACCTGCATCTGTCATCGTGGTGGACAAACTCATCTGTTTTAAGTGCCAGAGTAGAGGGAGGGAAAAAGAATGCCCTAGAACTTTCCCTTCCCAGAACCCCAGTTCCCAGAGCTCAGACTTCAGGGGGTGTCAGGGATGAAGGTGAGCTATAAGGAGCCCCTAGAAGTCATCTTGGCCAGGGAGCCACTGTGTTTTCCAAATAGCAGGGGGGAGGTGGGGTAGCGAGGTAAAAAGGGACAAGGCTGTCACAAAGCAGGAGAAGGTGGCAGAAAGGGGGAAGCATATCCCAGAGAGACCCAGAGCGCTAAAGACATGCCCTTCGAGCGATATGCAAAGATGCCCAAACCTTGACAAACTTGGGCTGGGGCCTCTGAGAACAGATGTTTGCAAAAGAGCTAGCTGAATCCCTCGCCCAGATCTCTCCTCCGACCCTGTAGCGTCCACTAAGTGGGCGCTCATCTCTGCAACCCAGTCCCATCTTTCCAGAGAGCGCAGCTGGAACCCACCACGCAGACATCGAAACAGCCCAGGGACGCTCAGCTCCGGATCTGGGGCAGCCTGACCGCTCCTTGTCAAGGAGAATTGGGAGGGAATGGTGTTGCGCACAGAGACACACAGGCACTCACAGACTGGTCTTGCGAGCCTGCCCGCGTGGGCCCCCTGCCTTAGTCGCCACAGCCCAGGGGCTCTGCATCCAGCCTGTAGTTCTCCTGTCTACACCGTCTGCCGGGCCTCACTGATCAACTCCGAGTTCCCCTGGCTCGTCCTGCAAAGTCCTAGCTCTGGGTTCCCAGCCCTGCCCAAGTGAACGGACAAGGGTCTAGGGCGTGGGGAAGCCACTGGGCTCAGTCGTGCAGTGCTCCCGGCTGGCCGGCATTGGTACCCTCTGATGGTGAGCCTCTGGCCTCCTGACTGGCAGAGGGCAGATCAGGGGTGGAGAGGTGGCTTGGGAGCTGAGGCAGCTGAACACTGCCCCCCATTTCTGCAGACTTCCAGAAATGTCCAGGGTGAGACAGACAGTGGTTTTGATTTGGCAGTTTGTCCAGCACGTCTATGAGCTTGGTGAAGCTTTCCCCCATTGATTTAAATTGCTATCCAGACTTTTATATATTACCTAAGTCTGCATGAATATGGCACTGGAAATGAGGAGGGAAAGCAGAGGTCAGATTTGGGTGATATTTCAGGTAGAAAACATGGGAATTGGTAATGAGAGTAGGATGAAAGAAAGCAAAGTGGAAGTTCATGTGAGGTTTGTAGCTTGTGAGACTGAATGAATGGATGACACTACTAATCAAGTTCAGTAATATAGGAAGAAGGTCATGTTTAGGATAGAAGATAATTTCTTCTGTTTTAGAATATTAAGTCAAGATAGCTTTTGAAATATTAAGTTGGATATGTAAAGTAGGCAGCTGGATATATGAGTCTAGAACTTAGTATAGAATATGAGCTGGTATTTGGACAGCCATCAGCTTGTTGATGGTAACTGAAGCCATGAGAACAATTTGGATAATCTAGGTTGAGTGTATATATATATGATCAGAGAACCCAGTAATGATCCCTGGGAAACTCCAAAATTTGAGGAATTGGTAATGAGAAGTAACAAGCAAAGTTCATTGAAAAGTATGCTCAGAGTGGTAAAAAGAAAACCAAGAAATGGTACCATATATGAAAACGGAAGGGGAGAATTTCTTGAACGGAAAGGGAATTGGCAGTATTAAACACTGCAGAGAGACCAATTTGAATGAGGACTAAAAATAAGCCACTGGCTTTGACAATTAGCATGTACCAATAAGCTTAGGAACAGTTTACATACAGTAGTTGAGGAAGAAGCAGTATTCTAATCATCATTTTGATACTAATACCATCATCTTATATATCATGTGCCTGATGTGTGCACCCTTAAATATATATTCATAACAGATCTGTGAGTTATATTACTAACAGCACTTACAGATATTGAAAACCACCCTCAGAGAGGTTAAAACAATTGCACAAGAGGTCATTCAGTTAGTGAATGCTGGGGCCAAACCAATTTCTTTATTGAGAAAGGCTTGCTTTCATTGACAAACATCATTCTCTTTCTATCTTTCTGATAGAAGTATGAGGAATAAACTCACATTTTTCTCTCCCAGTCTTTCTTTCCAGCTTCAAAAATTATGTTCTTTCCCTTTCACTACATTGTGTTTCTGGTAGACTGCTTTTTGAAGATGTTTTGTCCTAGTGCTGAGATGGGAAGGGTAGTAGTTTGAAAAAAGGTAGTCTCATGAGAGTTTAAGACGAAGGAGATTTAAGCACATTGATAAACTGGGGAGACAGAAGCAGTGGATCCAACTGAATACACAGGAATAAGGAGATTATTGATGGAGAATGCAGGAAGCTTTGGGATAGAGAACACAAGCTGACTTAATTTTAGACAAAAGGATACATATTTTTCCTCCGAGACCAGAGGGTATGACTATGTATAGTTACATTTAGAAGTAGAGGGAAGTTAATGGAGTTCCCAACTGAGCACTTTTATTTTCTCTGTGATCTAGGGGGCTTGCTGCCTTATATTTTGGGTGAGAGACATAGAGAGAGGTTAAGGGAGAATGCTAAAGCTCTGAACCAGCTGCCATGGGAAGGGTGATCAGGACCTGCCCAAGAATTAGCAAAAACACTGTTAAGCAGTAGGGGAAAACTAGTTGTGAAACCACCTATTTATAGTGGTTCCAATTTTCAGTAATGTGGCAAACTGCAAAATTGGCCCCAAACTTCCACTCCTATCTATACTCACTCCCCTTGCAATGTAACATTGCAGCCCTTCCCATCAAAAGGTGGAATATATTTCTCCACTTTTTGAATCTTGACTGGCTTTGTGATTTATTTTGGCTTATAGTATGTGGTGTAAATGACACCAGGTCAGTTCTGAGTTTAGATTTCAAGAGACCTGGCAGACTCCCCCTCTCCCTCTTGGAACTCTTCTGCCACCATGTGAACAAGGCCAGACTACTCTGATAGATAATGAGAGACAGGAGGTCTGGTTGCTCTCCACCCTCCATTACCCCAGCTGAGAGCCAGCCAACACCCAGAAGCAGGGGCATCTTAATGACACGAAGCTGACCTCAGATGCGTGAGGGAGCACAGTCAAGGACAGAAGAAGCTCTCAGCTGAGCCTGAACTAAATTGCTGACACTCAGAATCATGAACTAAATAAAAGGTTATTGCCATTGAGTTTCAGGATGCCTTTTTAAGTTTTTTATTGGAGTATAGTTTCTTTACAATGTTGTGTTAGTTTCTACTGCACAGCAAAATGAATCAGCCATACATATACATATATCCCCACCTTTTGGATTTCCCTCCCATTTAGGTCACCACAGAGCATTAATACAGTAATCAGCCAAGGGCACAATGGGATGTGATTCCCCACCCCCCAAACGCTGAGAAGTATTGCAGCAAAGTTGGTGAATAAGTAGTTGAATTTATTCAGCATCTTGGACTCTTGCAGAGGTGGGCAACAGGACAAAGGGACAAGAGAATTATAGGAGGTCCAGAACTTGTTTGTAAAGTGATCAAATACGGGGTCCAGACAGGCAAGGGATTGAAATGAAGCCATGAATTGGCTAATAGAATAGACTAAAATTAGGGGAGAGGGAAGGAGTTAAGGGACTAAAGTCACAAACATATGCCTTGACTTTTAAGACATGCCCTGAATACAAATGCTGGGGAAAGAAAACAAATTAGCAAACAAACCTTCTTTCTAAATCTAAGCTGCTCATTATCTGTTAACTATCACTTTAATTGCAAACAAGTGGTTAATATATGTGTCTGAACACTGTAACAAGAATTCCAAAAATAGATTTTTTTCAAAGATGCATTGCACTTGAAGAATTAGTGACATACCAAATATATTCAAGTTAACATAATATGAAGAAAATGTCATTCATTTGAATGCAATTTGCAGAGAACATATTAATTAGTCCTAGCTTGCCTTGAAAAGAACACATTATTGTTGCTTTGTGAAAACAGGGAAAAAATAACATAGTGTGCTATTTGATGAAATCCTTTGGTCTGAACATGAGAAAGAAGTCAAAGGATTTGTAATTTGCTCTCCATAGGCTTCTGAAAACCCTTCAACTTTCAAAATAAATTGAATTCAACAGACCCTACCTAACCACAGTTGACTGTCAATAAGCACATTTGTATGTTTATTTGCTGCGTAAGAAGCCCACTTTGTCCAGAATTACTGAAAATCATGTACTGTACTTCCAAAATGTAATTCCAAAAATGAAAGGAAATGTATCTTCCAGTAAATACCCCACAGGATTCTCTCTGCTAACTACCAGTTGTGTCATCTCTCTGAGCAGCTTGGCATGACCAAGATATTGCAATGAGGATAAGGAAACGTCTCTGGTGACTTAACGTCCAATATACAAAACTCCATCCTGTATTCACAACAGAAAATTAGTTGGCAGCCACAAAATTCATCTCCTAAGAACTGGCTGGTTTTCATATTATGAATGAGCCAGATTCATTTCCTTATTGAGGAAGTCCTCCTTATATCCATAAGTACCCATAGAATTCTATTTCTTCTAGAAATAGACTAGGGGCACTCTCTATGTCTCTAATTGTCTCAAACTCTACATTTATCTCTTTTTCTTTATCTCCAGCTCAATCTTTTGCTGCCTCAATCTCCCTCTGGCCCAACTGCTCTGCATACACACACACACACACACACACACACACACACACACAGTGGTTTGCAGTACAAAAGGCAATTATCAAATGTGGCTCGCAAATACTTGTCATCTTGAACAAGAAAGTCCCCTTAGATCATGTGTTAATCTGAAGAGTTTTATAAAACATACAGATTCCTTGGTCTCACCCTCAGAGATATCAATCCCATGCATGTGGAATTAGATGCCAGTAATCTTATCTTTTAAGTTTTTGACATGATTTTCATGGTGAGGCTTGGGATTCACTTCTTGTTGGTATAAAGAGGCCACCCATGTCCTTTGCTACACTTTCAAAATACCAGCTCCTTCAGATATTTCTCTCCATATCTGGATGGCTACCCAGGGAAGAGTTCAAAAAGTAGAGATTCAACATTCTCTTACTCTTTAGGAAAACTTATTTTCTTGGGAAAAAAAAAAACCCTCCCACAGATATACCCTTGGCAAAAGGAACAGCAGGCCTGCTTCACTACACATGTGCAAACACTTGCCTATCTACTCCATCCCTTCACTACAAAATAGGAAAAGGAAAAGGGAAAAGGAGGTAACATTTCCTGAGCACCAAAATATTTGCCAAAAAAATGGGCTAGAAGCTTTTGCATAATCTCATTTGATTTTTCTAACAAGCCTACAAATTAGATATGAGCAACCCCAATTTATGGATGAGGAAACCAATGCTCAAAGAGAAGGAATCTACTCACAGTGGCATAGCTAACATGGAGCAGAACAGAGATTCAAAGAATGTTGTCACTGACCTATATTTAGGATACCACACTGGTGGTCACAGCCTCTGAACTACCTACAAATGCATATGCACATACATACAGGTTGCTAAACACGCATTTCAAATTTTTCCCCTAAACAGTGCATACTCCATTGGAATGAACACTGAAATAAGAGTGCTGAACTCAGGTTTCTAGCTCTAGTTTTTCTTCCAATTAGCTTTTGTGACCGTTGTGAATGTTCTTACATTTTCTGGGCCTCATATTTCTCATCTATTAAATAAGGATGGGGATTACTTAGTTGTAGCAAAAATATCGCAGTAGTGTAAGGTGCTCAAAATAGTGAAACCTGGGTGAGAGGTATACAGGAACTCTGAACTATTTTCACAACTTTTTAATAAATTTGTAACTATGTATTCTAAAATAAAACATTTCTTAAATTTAAATAAATAAATTAATTAAATAAATAAGGAATGGGTATGACGTGATTTCAAAGTATCTGTCACCCTAAAACATCTTCACTTCCTCAATTCCTCTCCATCCTTGAAAGCCCAGTATGGACTATATTGCATGCATTACCTGGCATTTTTAGAACATGTCCTTCCTAAACACAGAATAACTTTGAGACAGTGAATGTTCATGTCCCCTTTTATATCTGAAATGTTTTGTCTTACATCCTGTTGTTCCTCATACATGATTTAGTACTGGTCAATAACTGTCAAACTCACCACCCCTAAAATATCTCAGTTCACTCATCTGTTCAGGATGCATTCCAGTTCTGGGGTCTTTTGCTTACTTTGTGTTTGAAATGCATATGAGGGGCAAGTTATTGTAGAGTTTCTGCTTACAGAACCACTCCTTGGAGAAAGATTTCTGTTCTTTTTCAAGACTGGCTATGCTTCAGAGCAGTGCATTGGGAGAGGGCCTCTTCCACATCAAAAGGTCTATTCTAAGCAGGACTCTGAGCATGCGGAAAGAAAAGACTATAGTGAACACACAAGTGAAATACACAGAAATGTTTAATCAGAAAGAGCACCAGAAAAAGAGTCAAGGGACCTGAACTTGAGCTCATATTCTGCTGCTACATAGATGTTTAACTTTGGATAAGGCATTTGACTTTCCAAGCTTCAATTTTACCTCTGGAAATGATTTTCCAAAGACAATGAAATATTTGAGCACAAAGTATGTACACTTGAACACCTCTGCAATCTTCTAGGTTTCCCCAGACTATTCATTATCCCTCTCTCCTCTCTACTCAAATCTCTAACACTTCTTCTTTACATCCTATTTCACTAAGGAAACAACAATCAGAACAAAACATCCACAAGCTTCCAACACACATCTCCTTATCTGCCTGCATCTGTACTCATATACTCTGACTTCTTTCCTATTACAGTGAAAGATATAAATCCAAAATAAGACCAACCACTCCATTTGTGCACTGAATCCTGAACCCCTGGTCCTTACTCAAGGGCTGTGGTCCTGCAACTATCCTTTTCTCTCCTGTATCACATATTTCTCCCTCCTCCTGGATCATTCCCATCAACAAACTTTTTCTCATGTTCTAGGATATTCCTCCTTAAATTAAAAAATAAAAACCCTTAAAATAAAAACACTTTGGGCCCCATGTCCCTCTCCAGGTACCTCCAAATTATCTTTACAGCAAAACATCTCCAAAGAGTGGTCTATATTTTCTTCCAAGGCCTCCTCAACTGGCTCAACGATTATGCTTTTGTCCTTTGTTTATTCCACCTCTTACCAGCATTTGACAGAGCGGGCCACTCCATCCTTCCCTTGGCTTTCAGACGTCACACAGTTCTGATTTCTCTCCTATTTCAATGGTTGCTCTATCTCAGAGTTCAACACATTATATATCTAACTCTACTCCCATGATGCAAAACATCATCAGTGTGCTAACAACTCCCAAATTTATATCTCCACTTTACACTTCTTTTATGAACACCACACTCATATATCCACTTGCCTACTCAATAACTGGAAAGGCATTAGAAGTTAGTGCTGCAGTATATGGGCTTCCTAGGCAACCCCCAGCCAATGACTGAACATCACAGTGTGCAAGAATCCATAATTTCTGACCAGCTGACCAGTGCAGGACCCCTCCATGAGCAGTCTTTGCATTAGAGCTCCCTGTGAGGCTTGCTGAGACTTTCTCAGAGCTGTACCCAGTCTGAGGCAACTTTCTACTGAAGGCATCCTAAGTTCGAGCCTGTCAGCCAAATGTACTCTGTCAGCAAGTTCCCTCTTGAAGAGAGATTTGATTGGTCACTTTCACGGCTCCCACAAAGGCTACATCTTTGAGCTCAGAGACACCAACACTGACAGAGAAGTGCCTCTTCTTCAGATGTCTGTTTCAGCTGGAGGAGGATCCTCTTCTAAGCTTTGAATTTATGATCATTTGGCCTTTTTCCTTTTGTTCCACCAGCTGTAGAGGTGATAGCTACTTCCTTTATTTGCTACTTGCATGATATCTCAGAATTCTCTTTCGACTCTTTCAGTTAACTAGCTAAAGTGACTAGTTAAGTACCTAGTTTAAAAATTATTTTAAATTCTCTCTGTTCAAATAAGTGGTGTTTTTCTCTCCTGCTTGGACCTTGTCTAATGCCAGCATTATCTAACGACCTTCTCTTGTGGATAATGAGGATTCAACTTTCTTTCACCAAACCTGCCCCACGTCCCCTACACAGAAGCATACTTCTCCTTATCCCCCAACCTTAGTTACATTCTATCTCTATTATATCATAAATCAGTTCAATGTTTAAACTATTTGACTATGCTAAAAGCTAGTCTCAACCCACCCTCATAGTCTATTCTTTGGTTATGTTTCCTTTCCTGACCAGAGGGCTTTGGTTTTTGTTTCAGTTAATGATTGTCTTGATTTTTGTTACACTTTTCTTCACCTCAACCAGCACACTCCCTTGATTATATAAATATTCTCTCAATATGCTCAAATATATTTTGTACTTTATTATTATCAGTGTCCTGAAGACTTCTCTACCAGAGCCTTTTGATCTCCTCTGGGAATTCTGATTGCTCCCAGGGCCTACTGTATAACAGTTGTCTGGAGAATTCCTGTCACCAGTTCCCATTACCCTGGAGCTTCTTGTAGCCACTTTTTTGTGTGTTGGATCTCATGTTTACACCCATTTTTAATCCGACCTGTCTCTAATACATAAGACAGCAGCTGTTTGACAGTGCCCATCAATATCATAAATTTTAAGGCTAAAAGAAATGCAGATGAAATGTGTGAAGATATCAGTTGAAGTAATGGGAAAGTCAAGGCAAGAAACATTTACTAACAAAATGAGAAATTATAATATGACTTTTGGACCCCTATGCATATTCCATCTTCTTCAATGTCTGGTCCACAGGAGCCTGCCTGAATAACAGGAGGAATGTGCCAGATGCTCACTCACTAGAAAAGTAACTTTAAAAAAACTGAAATGCCCACTTGGATTATGTACTCAGATTATATTCAAAGCAGTAATACCTCTACCATTGAATAAGAATGTTTCTAATTGCCTCATTATCTTGAATTTGCAGAAAATGTAATAGACCAGAGATCTGCACTTGTATATATGTTTCTGCTTGGAAATCATGATATTGGCCATGACTATGTGACAAAAGTAACTGAAACAGGAAATGTCTACTACTTGAATAACAACTAACTTGGCCCAATTGACTTTGAAACTCATTTGAAAAGAGGCTCACACAGAAGTACATTCCAGAGCCAAAGTAAAAAGAAAACAAAACAAGCAAAAAAGGTTGGGGTTGGGGGAAGGACAGGTACAAATGCCAAGGAGAAAGGTATAATATCAAGTTCAATTCACAAAAATATGATGTTATGTCATGCAAGACAAAGACAAAGGCAAACTAACTGCTTCAGATTGATTTCAACAAAGGTGTGATTGGTTTGGTTCTTGAGGAGGAAAGAGACGGAGAGAACCATCAACTGTTTTGACCAGGAGAGAGGAATTATACTTTAAACCATTGGCCTGAATTTGTGTTATAATCATGCTAAAATTACAATAAATCTTAATAATAATTCCAACTAGAAAATCTTATTAGGACTTAAAAGCTAGCCTTTTAAAACTAAACATTCTTCAAAAATGGTTTAGACCAGCTGCACCACTTTCTGTAGTTATTTTAAAAGCTACCAGGAGGGGGCAATAGCTCCAGGCCTCACTGCAGCTTCCCTCCTATTCAAACTGCAGACGGTCAAGGTTTTTTCAGGTAACAGCTCAGATTTTTCCGCAGTGCAAGTGAGTCTGCGCGGCCTTACAGCCCAGAGTTAGGCAGCATCTACTGACGTCCAAACCTTACATAACGCTGTACTGCGTTGTTGCAGTGGTTCTCAACCCTGACTCTGCATTAGCGTCATCCGGGATGCTTTAAAAAAACAAATGATGCCTGCAGAATGTCTCAGGGTGGGGCTGGTATTGGAATACTTTAAAATTTTTCTCAGTGAGGCTGTCGCAGATGAGAACAATGTGCAACCCAGTCTCAGGGTATTAGAAAACAGTATTGAGGAGTTTGAGGATTTCACATTTGTGTGAGTGCCCTTTCCCCGTTTTTTCTGCTCGTTTCAAGGGATCTTATAATGAGGGAGAAGCTTGAATCATCTTTCTATGACTATTCGTTTTATTCAGCCCAATACTTAAGATTAAGCTGCCTATATCAGTCTACTTTTTATTATGTTTATTCTCAGCTGGAAACTTAAATACTTTTTAAAGGGGCAATGCCATTTTATTATTATCTCTAATAAATTATGGCTAGAAAACCTTTAGCAGAGTTCATGTTGCAAACTGTCATTTCAGCTCAATGCCACAGACATCACCTTAATGCAAGAAGAAGCAGAGATGCAAATCCTCATGTGAACAATGATCTAGTTAATAAGGGGTATTTGCTCTAATTAACTCAGATCTCATCATTTCAATTTTAACTTCATGGATACCACAGAAATAAAATATTTTGAAACCCAGAGTGAGTCAAAAGTCTTTGTGCATAATTAAAGATTCATCTTCAAAGCCATTAAAAACAAAATTCAAAAACCAGATTCGACAGCTAGTAAAAGCAGAGGCATACCAAGGTTCTATCCCTATAGTTTGAGCAAAAATGACAGTCTGATTTACCTAGGTTATCTATTGTACTGCTAGTATATACTACATGGTAGAAAGAGGCTTTTTGTCAGACAAATGTCATTTAAAATACTGATTTTATAAATTGCTCACTATACAGTGTAGGCAAGATACTTAACCTCTCTGAGCCTCTGTTTTCTCAGGTCTAGTAATGGGGTAATCACTACATCACAGAGCTGTGTCAATGAAATGGGGCAACAAATGCAGAGAAAATGCCATATTGATAGGTTGCTCAGTACAAGGCAGTTGGTATTAGAGACTGTTCTAGTAACTGACATTTCAAAGTCTGGAATGTTCTATAGTTGCTGCAACTGCTGCTGTCCATTGCTTGCTCCCTAGGCAAGTCCAGGGTGGTTAATATCTGATAACAAGCCTTACGCTTACAATCTGGTGTTTCCTATTCAGCTGCTATTCACAGTCACAAACCACCCTTCACCAGGGCTTAATCATGATGCATCAAGGAAACTACAACCAGAGAACTAAAAAAAAAAAAAAAACAGTGAAACAAAGTCATGTTGAAATGTTAATGGGGTCATGTTCTGCATTTGCACATCTCAGAATGTTTAGCAAATGGATTTTCAATTAACATTTCACTGTCAGATTGGGGTGGGTCTGTCTTATACTATCCTTGCGACCCTTTCTCATCCAGAAGACAGGAGAGCAGCAGCATAAAATAGGAAGTATGTTATGTTCTACTGAAAGTATATATTTATCTTAACATTTACTAACATTCATCCATTATCTGGGCAAGCTCCTCACAAGCGGAGACCGTGTCTAATTCATCTTCGCATTCTGTTCAAGCTCAAGAACTGGTACCAAAGAAATGAAAATTAAGACAAGACTATCCATCCATCTAGTTGGCAAAGCCTGAAAGGTATGAAAATATCCAACTTTGGCTATAATCCAAACCTTTCTGGAATCAGCGATATGTTGAAGAAGCCTTAAAAATGTCCATGCCCTTTGACATGGCAATTGCAGTAATTAGACCTAAAGGGAGATTTAAGGAACGTTCAAAGTTATAGTTTCAGTGTTAACACAGTGTTGCTTATAATACAAAAACAAAGTAAGACTATGATGGGAGATTAGTTAAATAAGGTATAGTGCATCTATAAGATGAAATATTATATATTAATCAAAAATGATATCAAGGGAACTATTTCCTGGCTTTGAAAGATATGTTCACAATATACTAAGTGATAAAAGCAAACAACAAATAGTACAATCTCGAGGGAAGAGATATGGGAACATATGTATATGTATAACTGATTCACTTTGTTATAAAGCAGAAACTAACACACCATTGTAAAGTAATTATACCCCAATAAAGATGTTAAAAAAAATAGTACAATCTCATTTTTGTCAAAAATAAAATAATACATAACTGAAATTATTCTGGAAGACTGGGAACATATACCCTAATTTATAAACAATCAAATGTTTAAATAATGAAATGACAAGGGATTGTATTTTTATTTATACATTTCTTCATTAATTCATTTTTCTTTAACACCTTTATTAGAGTATAATTGCTTTACAATAGTGTGTTAGTTTCTGCTTTATAACAAAGTGAATCAGCTATACATATACATATATCCCCATATCTCCTCCCTCTTGCATCTCCCTCCCACCCTCCCTGTCCCACCGCTCTAGGTGGTCACAAAGCACCAAGCTGATCTCCCTGTGCTATGTGGAGGCTTCCCACTAGCAAGCTATTTTCCAATTGGTAGTGTATATATGTCCATGTCACTCTCTCACTTCGCCCCAGCTTACCCTTCCCCTCCTGGTGTCCTCAAGTCCATTCTCTACATCTGTATCTTTATTCCCATCCTGCCCCTAGGTTCATCAGAACCTGTTTTTTTCGTTAGATTCCATATATATGTGTTAGCATACGGAATTTATTTTTCTCTTTCTGACTTACTTCATGCTGTATGACAGTCTCTAGGTCCATCCACTTCACCACAAAAAACTCAATTTCGTTTCATTTTATGGCTGAATAATATTCCACTATACATATATGCCACATCTTCTTTATCCATTCATCTGTTGATGGACACTTAGGTTGCTTCCATGTATTGGCTGTTGTAAAAAGAGCTGCAATGAACATTCAGGTACATGACACTTTTTGAATTATGGTTTTCTCAGGGTATAAGTCCAGCAGTGAGATTGCTTGGTCGTATGGTAGTTGTATTTTTTGTTTTTTAAGGAACCTCCATACTGATCTCCATAGTGGCTGTATCAATTTACATTCCCACCAATAGTGCAAGAGGGTTCCCTTTTCTCCACAACCTCTCCAGCATTTATTGTTTGCAGATTTTTTAGTGATGGCCATTTTGACTGATGTGAGGTGATACCTCATGGTAGTTTTCATTTGCATTTCTCTAATGATTAGGGAGGTTGAGCATCCTTTCAAGGGTTTGTTGGCAATCTGTCTATCTTCTTTGGAGAAATGTCTATTTAGGTCTTCTGCCCATTTTTGGATTGGGTT
This sequence comes from Delphinus delphis, assembly GCF_949987515.2. Lineage (NCBI taxonomy): Eukaryota > Metazoa > Chordata > Mammalia > Artiodactyla > Delphinidae > Delphinus > Delphinus delphis. The sequence continues at coordinate 48,145,203 of NC_082704.1, forward strand.
GCTTGTTTTTTTGATATTGACCTGCATGTGCTACTTGTAAATTTTGGAGATTCATCCTATGTCAGTTGCTTCACTTGCAAATATTTTCTCCCATTCTCAGGGTGGTCTTTCCATCTTGTTTATGGTTTCCTTTGTTGTGCAAAAGCTTTTAAGTTTCATTAGGTCCAATTTGTTTATTTTTGTTTTTATTTCCATTTCTCTAGGAGGTGGGTCAAAAAGGATCTTGCTGTGATGTATGTCAGAGAGTGTTCTGCCTACATTTTCCTCTAAGAGTTTTATAGTGTCAGGCCTTACATTTAGGTCTTCAACCCATTTTGAGTTTACTTTTGCATATGGTGTTAGGGAGTGTTCTAATTTCATTCTTTTACATGTACCTGTCTAGTTTTCCCAGCACCACTTATTAAAGAGGCTGTCTTTTCTCCATTGTATATTCTTGCCTCCTTTATCAAAGATAAGGTGACCATATATGCATGGGTTAATCTCTGGGCTTTCTATCTTGTTCCATTGATCTATATTTCTGTTTTTGTGCCAGTACCATACTGTCTTGGTTATAGTAACTTTGTACTATAGTCTGAAGTCCAGGAGCCTGATTCCTCCAGCTCCATTTTTCTTTCTCAAGATTGCTTTAGCTATTCGGGATCTTTTGTGTTTCCATGTAAAATGTGAAATTTTTTGTTCTAATTCTGTGAAAATGCCAGTGGTAGTTTGATAGGGATTGCATTGAATCTGTATTGCTCTGAGTAGTGTAGTCATTTTCACAATGTTGATTCTTCCAGTCTGAGAACATGGTATATCTCTCCATCTGTTTCTATCATCTTTAATTTCTTTCATCAGTGTCTTATAGTTTTCTGCATACAGGTCTTTTGTCTCCTTAGGTAGGTTTATTCCTAGGTATTTTATTCTTTCTGTTGCAATGATAAATGGGAGTGTTTCCTTAATTTTCTTTCAGATTTTTCATCATTAGTGTATAGGAATGCAAGAGATTTCTGTGCATTAATTTTGTATCCTGCTACTTTACCAAATTCATTGATTAGTTTTAGTAGTTGTCTGGTAGCATCTTTAGGATTCTCTATGTATAATATAATGTCATCTGCAAACAGTGAGAGCTTTACCTCTTCTTTTCTGATTTGGATTCCTTTTATTTCTTTTTCTTCTCTGATTTCTGTAGCTAAAACTCCCAAAACTATGTTGAATAATTGTGGTAAGAGTGGACAACCTTGTCTTGTTCCTGATCTTAGAGGAAATGGTTTCAGTTTTTCACCATTGAGAATGGTGTTGGTTGTGGGCCTTTATTATGTTGAGGTAAGTTCCCTCTATGCCTACTTTCTGAAGAGTTTTTATCATAAATGAGTGTTGAACTTTGTCAAAAGCTTTTTCTGCATTTATTGAGATGATCATATCGTTTTTTTCCTTCAATTTGGTAACATGGTTTATCACCTTGATTGACTTGCATGTATTGAAGAATCCTTACTTTCCTGGAATAAACCCCACTTGATCATGGTGTATGATCCTTTTAATGTGCTGTTGGATTCTGTTTGCTAGTATTTTGTTGAGGATTTTTGCATCTATGTTCATCAGTGATAATGGCCTGTTATTTTGTTTCTTTGTGTCATCTTTGTCTGTTTTTGGTATCAGGGTGATGGTGGCCTCATAGAATGAGTTTGGGAGTGTTCCTTCCTCTGCTATATTTTGGAAGAGTTTGAGAAGCATAGATGTTAGCTCTTCTCTAAATGTTTGATAGAATTCACCTGTGAAGCCATCTAGTCCTGGGCTTTTGTCTGTTGGAAGATTTTTAATCACAGTTTCAATTTCAGTGTTTTTGATTGGTCTGCTTTTATTTTCTATTTCTTCCTGGTTCAGTCTCAGAAGGTTTTGCTTTTCCAAGAATTTGTCCACTTCTTCCAGGTTGTCCATTTTATTGGCATCAAATTGCTTGTAGTAATCTCTAATGATCCTTTGTATTTCTGCAGTGTCATTTGTTACTTCTCCATTTTCATTTCTAATTCTATGGATTTGAAACCTTCCCAGTTTTTTCTTGATGAGTCTGGCTAATGGAATATCAATTTTGTTTATCTTCTCAAAGAACCACCTTTTAGTTTTATTGATCTTTGCTATTGTTTCCTTCATTTCTGTTTTAATTGATTTCTGATCTGACCTTTATGATTTCTTTCCTTCTGCTAACTTTGGAGATTTTTTTGTTCTTCTTTCTCTAATTCCTTTAGGTGTAAGCTTAGGTTGTTTATTTGAGATATTTCTTATTTCCTGAGGTAGGATTGTATTGTTACAAACTTCCCTCTTAGAATTTCTTTTGCTGCATCCCATAGGTTTTGGGTCATCGTGTTTTCATTGTCATTTATTTCTAGGTATTTTTTGACTTCCCCTTTGATTTCCTCCGTGATCTCTTGGTTATTAAGTAGTATATTGTTTAGCCTCCATGTGTTGTATTTTTTACAGATCTTTTCCTGTAATTGATATCTAGTCTCATAGCATTGTGGCCGGAAAAGATACTTGATACGATTTAAATTTTCTTAAATTTGCCAAAGCTTGGTTTGTGACCCAACATATGATCTATCCTGGAGAATGTTCCATGAGCACTTGAGAAAAATGTGTATTCTGTTGGTTTTGGATGGAATGTCCTACAAATATCAATTAAGTCCATCTCATTTAATGTACCATTTAAAGCTTTTCTTTCCTTATTTACATTCATTTTTGATGATCTGTCCATTGGTGAAGGTGGGGTGTTAAAATTCCCTACTATGACTGTGTTACTGTCAGTTTCCCCTGTTATGGCTGTTAGTATTTGCCTTATGTATTGAGGTGCTCCTATGTTGTGTAAATATTTACAATTGTTATATCTTCTTCTTGGATCAATTCCTTGATCATTATGTAGTGTCTTTCTTTGTCTCTTGTAATAGTCTTTATTTTAAAGTCTATTTTGTCTGTTATGAGAATTGCCAATCCAGCTTTCTTTTGATTTCCTTTGGCATGGAATATCTTTTTCCATCCCCTCACTTTCAGTCTGTATGTGTCCCTAGGTCTGAAGTGTGTCTCTTGTAGACAGCATATATTCAGGTCTTGTTTTTTTATCCATTCAGCCAGTCTATGTCTTTTGATTGCAGCATTTAATCCATTCACATTTAAGGTAGTTATCAATATGTATTCATTCATTTCCATAATAAGCATGCATTACTTTTTATTCCATTAAATTTTAGATATTTTGAAATATTCAGATAGATAGAAAACTACAAAAAGTAATGAAATGGGCACACCTTGTAAGCTGTATCCAGAATAGATGTTAACATTTTGACAAATCTGTTTCATCTCTCTGTCTCTATCACTCTCTGTCAATGAAAATAAAAAAGTGATACAGCTAAAATCCCACTCCCCATTCTTTTCTGCTTTCTGCTTCCCAGAGGTAAGCACTACCCTCAAAGTTCATGTGTATCATTCCTGTGAACGTATAATATTTTCTACATGTATATAGATGAATTCTTATTATTTTATTTTAAATTTTCTGACAAATTATGTTATTTTCATTATTTTCATAATCATCATCATCACCTTAGCTAAGCTTTATCAAGCAGCTTCACCATTATCAATTCATTTCATTATACTATACTATCCCACTATACAAATGACTTGGATAAATTTTATATATTGTAGTGTTTAAGATGTATACAATGCCACCCCAAATTGAATCTAATTTGCACTTTATTTAATTGCTCTTAAAGCTAAGATTTTCTCTTTTGGTTAATTTATTATTTTGTTTTGTGTTTGTTATTGCTCTGTTCACTTCTTTGATATATTCAATATATTACACATCTAATGTATATATATTCAATCTTACATCAGCAAAATATCTAGATAATTAACTCCCTTTTCTTTTTACATTTGAATATATGGCATTGCATAGGTAGAGAAATAATGTCCTTCAGGTGTCATGGGTTTATAATTTTTCTCTGGGGGAAAAGTTCTTATTGATGTTTAAAATTGAAATATTCATACTGAAGAAAGTTCTTATATGGCAGTGACCTTTATATATAATATATATATATATATACATTATATATATATAATTCATTGCCAGACAAATATTAAGTCACGAAACTAGGTTTGACTCATAATGGCTTTCCAATTAAATTGTAGGAATCTATTTAATAACCTAATAACAAAAGCAAAATGAGAACTGCCCTCATCCTTCCATTTTCATTTTGATCCCAATCTCACCCCTATTCTTAGTAAAGTTTCAAGGACCAATGTCACCTTCAATTCTTGTTGAATTTATTGTTTTTATTTCTTTCACATATGGCATCACCTCTCAACCATACCTGTATCTACATGGCCTCTCAGATCTAGTCACCATGTGCCACTTAAAACCTTAAAAGAGGAGGATGGGTAGCAGTAAGCTGAGAGGAAAATGAAAGGTAATGGAGGAAATACTGATCCATTTGATCATTTTCACAGAAGTAGCCTGAGAATTGCTGGGTCTATATGAAATAATAACTTGCAAAAACTTCCATCAGATGTGAAGCTATTTAAACAAGAGAGTATTAATTCCTTATTGGCCTAATTTAAAGAAACCATACTTTAGACTCAGAAAAATAGGGAAAAAAGGATGTTTTTACCCTAACCTGAGGCACCCTAGGATTTAATAGACTTTCTCTTCTTTTTATAGTTTTTGAAGAAGACAGACAAGGAATCTAATGTGGGAATTTGCTTTTAGACTTTATCAGCTATGATGTTATGTTCTAGTCAATTAAGATAATCTTATAAAGAAATAAAATTTGTGTGTCTGTTGCTAGCCTAAAGTAACAAAACGTTTAATCTTATTTAGTCATCAACAATCACGTTAGATAATTTGTAATGATGAGTTATCTATCACTTGCTGTTATGTGGCAAGATTAACGTTTATACCTTTGGGACCTAAAATTATTTTATGTTAAAATAATTCATTTTGTGGAAAGGGATAGTTAAAGACTTTTATCTCACAGACTTTTCATTGTTCCAAGGAGCATTATAAGCTATATTCTCAATATGTCTATTTCTTATTTTTATTTTGAGTGGTACTTTTTTATAACAGTTAGTAGAAGTCTGAACTTCGGAAAAGTGATTTCCCATTCCCATTTCTTCAGTACGTTTCAGTTTAGTGAATCTCAAATTATTAAATCTATGCTTTTTCAGTTGGCTGAAGTCATCATCTTACAGAGGTTAGGAGAACAGGCATTGAAGCTGAATCACTGGTCTGCCTCTACATTGTGTGACTTTCAAGAAGTTATTTAACCTCTCCTTGCCTCAGTATATGCATCTGTAAAATGGAATTAATACCTACTTCTAGGGTTATTCAATGAGGATTAAATGGGTTAATAAGCATTAAGTATTTTGAAGAGAATGTGGCATAGAATAAATTCTACATAAGTATTAGTACTAGGTATATTCTTTTTTTTTTTTTCTTTTGCGGTACATGGGCCTCTCACTGTTGTGACCTCTCCCGTTGTGGAGCACAGGCTCCAGATGTGTAGGTTCAGCGTCCATGGCTCACGGATCCAGCCGCTCCGGGGCATGTGGGATCTTCCCGGACCGGGGCATGAACCCATGTCCCTTGCATCAGCAGGCGGACTCCCAACCACTGCACCGCCAGGGAAGCCCATCTTCATAGTACAATCTTGGTTTCTGACATTTCTTTACAGAAATCCTCAATTTGCAAGTTTGAGAGTATCTATTGAATAGAACAGAATCCTTTTAGGTACAGATTTTCTATAGTTTCAATAATTTTTCTTTTTCTATTTTATTTCTTTTCCTTTTCTTCTGTTTGTTTTGTTTTGTTATTTGATTTACTTGTAGGTCAGAATGATCAACAAGGTCGGGAAGTTTGTTGTTTGCTCCATTTTAATTTGAGGAATAAAATACGCATTAATTTTCTCCTGTGAGAACAGTGTTATTAGTTGAATTTGTTAGCCAGAATGCTAGTCACTAAATTACCGTTTGCATTGTTTATTTGCTCTTGCAAGTTTCTGGATTGTTTCTATTGTTATGCTTGTTTTCTTAGCCATGAATTTGTCTTCTTTCCAACACCCACAATTTCTGTCCTGGCATTTAGCTCTTCTGGGATTTACTCATTAACAGCTGTCAGAATTTAATCTCACTGTCAAAAACACAATGAAAATTTAATCTGCATAGCAGAAGATTCAGAAATATGAGATGTTTAGGAAAAGTCGAGAAGTTCTTAACAACATATCTTCTTAACATATCTAAGCTTGATGCTCTTCTACTTAGATTGTGAAAGTCCACTTAAGATGGAGGGAAGGATAAAAACAAGCTGCCTACAAATATTAGAGGAATGCCTATAAAGTTTGATTTTTCATTTGCTTCTTACTCAATGATGATCACTTTCCTATTACTTATTATATCTGGGAATATTGAGAAAAATTTGGAGAAATAAGAAAAATCCCTTTCACTTGACCCCTTGTGATCCCTGAATATCTCCTGCTTTTGAAATTCAACTAAAATCGTAATAATATTATTGCCTATTTATTTATGCACATACAAGAATGCAAGCACTGTGTTAGATAGATATTTTGCATACTTTAAAAAATTTATTCCCACTTTACAGAGGTCAAAACTGAGACTCTAGAGGTTAAATATCTTGCCCAAAGTCATGTAGCCTAGTAAGTAACAGAACTGCAATTCCACAGCTGGCTGTGTTCTTTCTATTTCACTTAGTAATGGTGACTTAGAGAAATTTGGAAAATATGACCTAGATCTCAGAGCATTGCATACTCACTGACATTTTCATCAGTTCTTCTCTCATGCACATAAAGACACAAATACACATGCCTCAAATGAGTTTACTACTACTGTTTTCCTACAGAAATATCTCTCTCCACTTAATCAAAAATTTAACTTTAAGCTTCAATCCATTATTTATATATATTTAAAAATATAGTGATACTACAGTAAGACAGATTATATAGAGACTATACATGTGTGTGTTTGTGTGTGCGTGTGTACACTTCCCACACACCCCCACTTCCGGTCTCCCACCAGAAGAAACAGAACACTAAACACTTCATTTTTCTCCTGGAAAGCAAGTATGATTTTCTCTGTTTTAAGAAAACTAAGTAAAACAAGGTTGTAGAACTTTTTCAAAGGCCAAACAATGATCAAACTAAATCTAAGAATCTTAATGCTGATGATAAGTCCAGTAACAAACCTTTATACACAAAACTTTACATCATCCACTTTTTCCACATGTGATGCACTGTTTTTTCCTTTTTGTCCTTAACAAAGAAAGATATCTATAGTATAGCTGGAATATAATAAAAATGGTAATATAGGTTTGAACAAATATAAAATTACATATATCCATCACTATAATATGATACAGAGTATTCTCACTGCCCTAAAAGTCCTCTGGGCTCTGCATATTTATCTCTCCTCCCTCTCCACCCCTGGAAACCACTGATCTTTTTACTGTCCCTATATATTTGCCTTTTCCAGAATGTCATATAGTTGGAATCATACAGTATGTAGCCTTCTAAGACTGGCTTCTTTCACTTAGTCATACGCATTTAAGTTTCCTCCATGTCTTTTCCTGGCTCGATAGTTCATTTCTTTTTAATAGTGAATAATATTCCACTGTCTGGATGTACCACTGTTTATGTATCCATTCACCTACTGAAGGACATCTTGGTTGCCTCCAAGAATGTACAACACCAAGAATGAACCCTAAGACAAACTATGGACTTTGGGTGATTATAAAGTGTCAATGTAGGTTCATCCTTGGTGAAAGAAAAAAAAAAAAAGTACCATTCTGGTGAGTGATGTTAATGGAGGAGGTTATGCATGTGTGAGGGCAGGAGGTTTATGGGGATTTCCCGTATACATCTGTACGTCCCTCTCACTTTTGTTGTAAACATAAAACTGCTCTAAAAATAAAGTCTTTTTTACAAAAAGGTAATATCATTGGGGAAATAGATATACAATTAAGTTAATGTTGAACAGGAAAACGATTTAAAATGTAAATAGCTACATAAAATAACATCTTTAAAATATTAATAACAGGTTGATTTCAAAGAAGCAAAAGTAATATCAAGATGTGAAATATGGACAGAGGAAATTTAATATAAATTTAAACAAAAAATATTTAATGTCTGAAACCAAAATGATATCTATTTAATAACTAGTCATCTGTGGCACATAAATTATTGCAACTAACAACCGGGGTAATTTATGCTCCCAACATTAATTTCAATTAGTATATATTCAGGTATAATGATAGATCATAAGAGAGAGAGAGAGAGAAAGAGAGGGACTATGATTTTGTTTTGCCTGTTGCAAGGGCAAGGGAGCAGGAGAGAAGAGTTCAAGAAATAGAGATTGTTCCAGAAGCCTAAGGATAGTCAGTGAGCCATTTCAGGCTACCCACATACACATCTGGTAAGATAAGCAGATCTAGCAACAGTTCCCAGCAGATCTCATTAGTGATTTTGAAAGGGATTAGATATTAATCATCACATCTACCTGCTTCTTGCAGAACACAGTCTGCTTGATACAATCTGCATGACTCATAAAGGCATGTGAGTCTTAGGTAAAATATGAAAGAAAACACATTTATGTATGGAAGCTAAGCTCTCTTCAATGCATATAGAAGGACTTTCAGTTTATAGCTCTCATTATCATTATCACTGTAGGGAGTTACTGTAAACACTTCCATTGACTGTCCAATGATATAACAATATATCATGTGTTTTGATTTAAGAAAACTAGGGCATATAAAGTTATTACAAATGAGATTTAATTCAAAACAATAAATCTTGTAAATGGATAGCTTTTAAATGCAAGCCAGATTTTCTGAGAAATTGATGTTTCCAATGATAGGCGACAAGCAGTTTATAACTTTGGTCCAGTCTGAAAATTTGGGGAAATATTTATTTTAGTGTAAGGAATCTGGGGATATAGCTAAAGTAATCCCCACTCCTCAGTAGGCTGCCAAAGCAGCACAGACTTCTCACCATGCAGGGTTTATTTTCAGCACAGGAAAAGACTGAACCAACAACCCTGGCTGTCAGAAAGACAGCAGGGGAGGAACCATGATGGAAACATTTTTAAAATCGTAAACACCCCCTACTCACTATACATTTGACAGTAAACTGTCCCCTGCAGGGAACAAGATTATTTGAAGTGTGGTCCTCCAAAAAAAAATGGATAGAGATCATTCCCAGTTGTACTTCTAGTGTTCTAAAATTGATTGCAGCTGCCTACTTATTGGATAGAGACTGAATTTGGCAGTTGCAATCAAGGTTGCCAAACATATTATAGAGTATTAAATAGAAAAATGCAAGTCAAGAATTTTAAAACCAAGGAAAGGAAGGAAGGATAGAAGGGAGGGAGGGAGGGAGAAAGGAAGGAAGGAAGGAAGGAAAACAGTCAAGGATATATGAGCTGCTTTTTGCTTTGTGTGATAAGGACAAGCTATTCAAATACTGTAAAAAGAAGAGGAATTGAGAAAATAAAACCTAAAAATGGTAAATACACAATGAATCATCTCAATTTATCAGCCAAATCAATTGTGCATTACTTGCACACTAAGAAACAAATCAGTAAAAGTTCAGGGATATAATCAGTAAAAATTCAGGAATTGTTGGATGAAAAGGCATAGTGGGGGGACTTTTCTTGGAATTGCTTTTGCATAGTAAACACTCTCTTTACTTATATTGTATGTTCAATGTTGACCACTGCCACTTAATTATATATTATGGATCAATAAAAATAACAAAGTTTTCTAAAGACACTTTTATTAACACTCAACATATGTTTGAAAAAAATGGCTCTACTCATTTAAAAGACAGCCCCAAGGGATAGCCAGGGAGGAGGATGTTAGCCAAAGGCTTTTCTACCCCAATCCACCTTTGATAAAATAACAGAGATAAGATGAAAATAGTCAATTGTCAATTTTTCTATTGTTATAACTTTGCTGTCCTTTTAATCCAAATTTGTTTTGCTGATTTAACAACATGGATATTCCTTAGGCTAATATAAGCATTATATATAAATACTATATACAATATATTGTGTATATATAGTCAGTTCTGCGACAATGCTATAACATAGTGTATGTGTTCCAAACATCACTGCACTATACAAATCGTGCAATAAAAACTGCAGGGCTCATGGGAAAATAGGGTTAAGTGAAGTCTTTAAGTGTTGTGTGCTTATTCTTATTTTTCCCATGAGCCTTATGGTTTTTACTGCATGATATGTATAGTGCAGTGATTTCTTTTTTTTATATATAAATTTATTTATTTATTTATGTTTGACTGCATTGGGATTTCGTTGCTGCGCGTGGGCTTTCCTCTAGTTACGGAGACCGGGGGCAACTCTTTGTTGCCGTGCATGGGCTTCTCACTGCGGTGGCTTCTCTTGTTGTGGAGCACAGGCTCTAGGTGCGCAGGCTTCAGTAGTTGTGGCATGTGGGCTCAGTAGTTGTGGCTCACTGTCTCTAGAGCACAGGCTCGGTAGTTGTGGCACACGGGCTTAGTTGCTCCGCAGCATGTGGAATCTTCCCGGACCAGGGCTCAAACCCGTGTTCCCTGCATTAGCGGGCAGATTCTTAACCACTGCGCCACCAGGGTAGTCCATATGGTGCAGTGATTTCTAGGAACACTTATGTATTGGAATAAATTCAAGTTTTGAAAACAAGAATTATAGCAAAAACTCCTGGATATATATAGAATATATCCAACCCAGGAAAAAGGCCCTCCTTTCCCTACCCTAGGATTTCAAACCTAGCATGCTCATTCATCCATCAATGTCTTTTATTGAAATAATAATCATCACAGTTTTGAGTAAACACTAAGGTCACTTCTTTCTTATAAGCAGAGTACCCAGAAGGCTAGTAAATAGATAGCATCTTTAAAGTAGAATGACCCAAACGTTTCTCTTCTGATTTATTACCAAGTAAGTGATATTCTATTGACACAGAACGGTATATACCTTAATCCAAATTGCTCCACAGGGACGCTGAATAAAATATAGATTTGTGAATGGTCAGTTCTTATTTCATATACAGATTTTTCTTAATATATAATTTCATTCCGTCAGATGGGCTTAAAATTGTACATGGATCTTGCATCACACTAAGCTTATTTAGAATAAAATTAGCTTAAATCTAATACTCCAATTTTAGAGCCTCACAGGGGAAGGGAGGATGAAAGAACTGAGAGTGTTCATGCGCAAGATGCGAGCAAATGATAACATTAATTTTAAAAGCTTAAATTACACAGGGCGAGAGAAAAAAAATACCCTTATCAACTTCCATAGTTTAAATGACAGGAGTTAATATAATTTGTTCAGTTATATCTTTGCAGCTGTTTTCCCTAAAAGGGAGGATAGCTTTTTAGAAAAAGCTTTATGGTAATCAATGCTAAGAGGTAAAGCAACAAGAACCATCAGCTATTGCTAGTAGGTGTATACAATGATACAACCACTTTGGAAAACTGACTGGAAGCTTGTAATAAAATAAACATATACCTACCTTATGAACCAGCAATTCTACTCCTAGGTTTATATCCAAGAAAAGGGAAAATATATGTCTGAAAAAAACAAAACAAAACAAAGCATTTTGTTCAAGAATTTTATGGGAGTTCCTTGGCGGTCCAGTGGTTAGGACTCAGCACTTTCACTGCCGTGACCCTGGTTTGATTCCTGGTCGGGGAACTAAGATCCCACAGGTCACATGCTACAGCCAAGAAAAAGAAAAATGTGTTCTAAATAACAATTTTTTTTAAAAAAGTATGTTTATAGCAGCTTTATTTACAATAGCTAAAAACTAAAGATAACCCAAATATCATGATATGGGAAAATGGGTAAAAACTATGATATATTCATGTCATAAAATACTCCTCAGCAATAACAAGAAATGAACAACAAAAAGCAAAGTGATGAATCTTGTAGATATTATGTTGAGCAAAATGAGCCAGACACAAGAGTACATTTCATATGATTACATGGATATAAACTGAAGAACAGGTAAAACTAATCTACGGTGGTAGAAATTAGAATAGTGGTTGCTGCTGCTATGTGATAATAAATCACTATGACCTAGAAATCTATTAGACAAATGTAAGTATGTGATGTGAGGTTGTGAAAGGAGTGTATCAATTCATGAGAAGTTGAAGGCCTGAAAAGTGGTCAGAAATGATGTTTTCTACAAAACTTAAGCCACATGGTAAGGGAGAGATTGCATCTGGAGGAGAAAAGAAAGATGGCAACCTGGAGATGAAGTAGTTAGTTAAAGCATCCTTTTTCTTTTCAAAAAAAAAAAGTCTCTGGGTGGTCTGTACTTGATTTCTGGGTTTCAGGGTAATTAAGGGAGGCCTTTGAATAACCTATTTGTCTCAGCAATCTTAGAGAGGCAAGAAGGAGATAACCCATGAGGCTGAAGAGATAAATGGTTAAATACCAACAGGCCACACTCCAGAGATAATGCAGTTACCCCGGAATGACAGCTCTTGTTTTTAGCCTTTGTGAGATGGAAGGCACTTAAAAGACAGGTATCTGGCAAGCTAGTGAAGAGATCTTGCCAGCTTCATATACTAGCTATAGACATGATATGGTAATATATTACTTATGATGAGGTCTTTAAAGAGGTGATTAAGTTAAAATGAGCCCATTAGAGTGGGTCCTAACCAAATATGGCTGGGTTTTTTATTATAAAACAAGGAGACAACAGGGGTGTGTGTGTACAGAGGAACTACCATGTGAAGAGGCAGCAAGAGAGGGGCCATCTGTAAGCCAAGGAGAGAGGCCTTAGAGGAAACCAACCTTGCTGGTACCTTGACCTTAGACTTCCAGCCTCCATAAGTATTAGAAAAATATTTCTTTGTTTGGGGCTCCAAGTCTGTGGCATTTTGTTATGACAGCCTTAGAAAACTAATGCAGATAGTACATATATACAAGATATAAAAAATGATTGAGTACAACTCATCTTTTGAGATTGGAGATTAAAAAATTGGTACAGCCATTATGGAGAACAGTATGGAGGTTCATTAAAAAACTAAAAATAGGACTACCATATGACCCAGCAACCCCACTCCTGGGCATATATCTGGAGAAAACCATAATTCAAAAAGATACATGCACCCCAATGTTCATTGCAGCACTATTTAGTCAAGACATGGAAGCAACCTAAATGTCTATCAACAGATGAATGGTTAAAGAAGATGTAGTACATATATATAACGTAATATTACTCAGCCATAAAAAAGGATGAAATAATGTCATTTGCAATGACATGGATGCACCTAGAGATTGTCATACTGAGTGAAGTAAGTCAGACAGAGAAAGACAAATATCACATGATATCGCTTATACGTGGAATCTAAAAAAATGATACAAATGAACTTATTTATACAAATAAGTTTGTATTTATACAAAACAGAAATTGAGTCACAGATGTAGAAAACAAACTTATGGGGACTTTCCTGGTGGTCCAGTGATTAAGAATCCTCCTTCCAATGCAGGGGACGTGGGTTCAATCCCTGGTTGGGGAACTAAGATCCCACATGCTGCAGGGCAACTAAGCCCATGCACCACAGCTAGAGAGCCCAAGCACCGCAAGTACTGAGCCCGCACACTCTGGAGCCCACACACCACAACTAGAGAGAAGCCCAAGCATCTCAACGAAGAGCCTGCACATCACAACGAAAGATCCCGCATGCCACAACCAAGACCCAAAGCAGCCAATAAATAAATAAATAAATTAATTAATTAATTAAAATATATATTTTAAAAAATAACACAAAACAAATTTATGGTTACCAAGGGGGAAAGGGGGTGATATAAATTGGGAGATTGGGATTGACATATACACACTACTATATATAAAATAGATACTAATAAGCACCTACTGTATAGCACAGGGAACTCTTCTCAATACTCTGTAGTGACCTACATGGCAAAATAATCTATAAAAGAGTGGATTTATGTATACCTATAACTGATTCACTTTGCTATACAGCAGAAACTAACACAACATTGCAAATCAACTATACTCCAACAAAAATTAATTAAAAAATAAATACAATTTTAAAAAATTAGCCAAGCTAAAAATAAATAAATAAATAAAAGGTCCTTCAGTTGGGAGGTAAAATCAGAGGGCTTCTGAGAAGGAGAATATTGTTTCTTCTGAAAGCAGCTTAAACAGGATTTAGAATATTGTATAATTTCAAATACAGAGATCTCATTTCTTTCACAATATTTGTTATTCAGACACCATCTCTTAAAAATTGATAAATTTCAAATTTACAAGTAAAATGAACATTTCTATAAATGATTAAATTTGAAACAAATAGCAATTCTAATCAGTCTTGAGCCCCTTAACTAAATAAACAAATAAGAAAACTAGTTTGAAACAAATAGCTAATAAACTTTTAAAGTCAATACAAAGTTGCTACGCCTAACTCTGTGAGGATCCTTTTAAACTAAAAATTACTAGATTGGGAAGAGAGAAAGTGAAGTTAAAGTGAGGAATTTTTTATAATTTCCCCAGAAGTCCTATGTGTCTAGAAACCCAGTAGGCGGACAGGTTATTAGAAGTCCCAGAGAGAATTTTAAACCGTGCAGGTTCACTGCAAATCCAGACACATTTTGATTATTTCTAGCTGAAGGGTCAACCTGCCATGGTTGTTTCTTTGCAGGAGGGTCTAAGCATGAACTTCATGGGAGGGAGAATACCTGGGCACGTTGAAGTAGAAAGTTAGTCCCTCAAAACTGTGATCCTTAAACTCTTGGGAATAAAACCTCTCTGGCCACCCATCTTGTCTCCTTCACAGGAAATCTGGTTAAAAAATGAGCTGGTCCTGAGAGGAGAGAGTATTGGGGTACACAAACTTTACCCAAAACAATGGTTTTTGGATAGTGAAGAAGTATAACAGCATATAAGAGTTTGTATTCTACGTTTACAAGGCCTTGTTGCTAGAGATTAGGGGATGTGGAGAGAAGTTTTAAGAAAACAATAGAAAAAAGTAGATCATCTGTGACCTAATAATAAAAGAAAAACCTCCAATTAATAGCATGCATTTACTGAGCACCTACTGTGCACCAGGCATCTTGCAAGGTGCTGCACATACTAAGACCAAGAAGGCATAGTTCCTGAGTTTATTTCTTGAAACAGATCTAACATGACTTTCCCCAAGAGAAATTGAATAAAGATAACCATGAACTATTGACCCCCTTATAATTTTCATCTATTTTCCTGCCCTCTGGACACTTCAAGAAAAATCTGTTTTTAGCAGTAAAACAGTAAAGGAAGTAGGAAGCCAATGAAGTTTCAGAGATGTTTTAAAATATACATTCAAACTACAGTGATACTACATTCTTTACTTCATACCCTTTTAATACAAGCCACCTTTAGCACTCATTTATTCATTCAGGAATCATCTATTGAGATTCAATTGTGTGGTCAGGCATGGGGCTGGGCACTGAGTATATGATCAAGAACTTAATGGAGCTCATAGTCAAGATTAAAAGAAAAAGTCAATGGCAACATGCTAAACCAAGACATCATTTATAGGTATAAAAAAAGTAACCCTTGACCATTAGAAATTTAAATTTCAATTTATAAATTTTATTATATTCTCTAAATATATTTTGTTTGAGTTATATTCTATGGAACTGGATGATTCCTTTAAAAAGAAACACTTAGTAGCTGAAATCAGAACTGTTAACTGAACCAGCTGTTAGATAATCAAATTGTTCACAACTATTCATTTCCCTCCCTGTAACAGAGTCATGCATTCCCATGCTCACCGTGTCACTTGCAAGGCCTACTTGAAGGTGAAGTGCACTTCCCCACCCAGTTATCAGGGGTGGCCATATGATTTGCTTTGGTCAATGGAATGTGGGTAGACATGATATATGCCATGTCCTAGAAGAGGCTTTCAGTGGGATCATATGCTTGGCTCTGCCTCTCGCTATTGCCCTTGCCATCAGAATGACGTGTATAAGATATGGGGTGTTCTTTTAGCTAAGGTCTGAGAATTAGAAACAAATGCTGACCTCCAGCCAAAATATAACATGAAGAAGAAATAAGTCCCTGCAATTTGGGGACTGTTTATTACTACAGTAAAGCTGACTAACACCTGACTTTTACTTAAATTTCAGTTGACATAATCCAGAGTAGTTTCACAAGTTAATATGCTAAGGTAGAGGAAAGGAGGGGAGAAGCTCATCCTTCTTCAGAAAAGACCAACAGACCAGAAAATCGAAATTTAAAATGACTATGTGATCCATGCTAATCAAGGTCGTTGAAAAATATTAATGGGAATAAGTAAATAGTTAGCTAATGATTTTTTAGCTTTCAAAATTATACCAACTCATCTGTTTTCTTTAAATGCTTAGTATTTAGGTATTTTGCAATAAATGATGGAGGTCCAGTTTAAAAGTTTAATTTTGCTAATTTAAGATTTAATATAGTTTTTTAATAAAATTAGTTTTATATCCATTATAGGGAGCCCCTAAGTACATTGATTACAGCAGTGTTTCTCAGTGTATGGTTGAAAGACCACCTGCATAGTAATCACTGGAGATGCTTACTAAAAATGTAACTTCACAGCCACCCCTCCCTTCAGCCTTTCTGAATCAGAATCTGGCAGTGAGTGGACAGAAAGCTCTTAAAACATTTTAAGAAACTCTCCAGTATTTCTGATGCAAACTTGAGTTTGAAAATCACTGTTTTAATTTTCCTATTATTGTTCAGATCAGTGTTAGTGAATTCAGCTATCCCCCAACTTCAACCTAAGTGCAGTTTCAATTGTTTTGACTAGAAAACATCTTGAGTTGAATTAGCATAGATAATGTTGTAAAACGTAAAGTTTTGCTTATAGATAAAAAATATGGTGCTTGTAATTGTTATTAATAATTATGCCAGGGGTGAAAAAAGGAAGAGTCTGGGAAGCTTCTCTTTGAATTTTTTGTGGAAAAGTGGAACCACTTAAATTATTTAGATGTCCAAGGAACGTCTTAACTCGTTTTAATAACCCAGCAAAAGTACACTATGAGCCCTGCCAAATGAAGTCCTCATTCCCTGAAAGTACCTCCTTGTTGATTTGTGAAATATTTTCATTATTCCTTTAATGATTGAATATAATTCACTCCTCAAATGCACTGACCTCCTAAATTATAATCAGGGACTTAGACTTGCAGAAATTTGAAGTTAGAAAGGACTTTAGAGATTACCTAGCTCAGTGAGCTCATCTAATAGATGAATAAACTGAGATTTGGAGAGATACAGGATAGATTAACTGTAGACTAGCTACAAAATTATTCACTACAATAATACTGATAATATTTTTATAGCCACGCACTAGGAATAAAAGTCCAGTAAATCTAGACCACAGAATTCTAGAAAGCTTTATTCCTCAGGATAAAACCAGGAATCTGAATTTATTCAACAAATAAGTAATAAGCGTCTACTCTGTGCCAGGGACTTTGTTAATCTCTTAGCAGGCAAGGATAAATAAAAGATAATTCCTGCCCTCTGAGAAATGATAATTGGTTAGAGAATAACGGTTATTACTCAATGCATGACAGGGACTGTTATTCTCTGTTTATAGATGGAGAAACTGAAGCACAGAGAGGTTATGCAACCTGCCTGAAGTCTCACAGCTAGCCTAGCAAGGGGTTGTATTAATTTACTAACACTTCCATAACAAAATACCACAAACGGAGTGGCTTAGAACAATAAAAATGTATTGTCTCACAGTTCTGGAGGTTAGATTCTGAGATCAAGGTACCAGAAGGATTGGTTCCTTCTGAGAACTGTGAGGAAGAAGTTGGTTCCATGCCTCTCTCCTAGTATCTCATGGTTTCATAATCTTTGGCCTTCCTCCACTTCTGCTGCAGCACCACAGTTTCTGCCTTCATCTTCACATGGCATTCTCTCTGTGTGTATGTCTATGTCCAAATTTCCCCATTTTTATAAATACACCAGTCATATTGGATTAGGGACTGTTGGTTTGCAACCTCGGGAGTCCCCAGGTGAAATTTGAAACTGGTCCACAAACTTGGAGGACAAGAAGAGACTGAAGAAAGAGTTAGACCACCCCAGATTGGTAGGTGGCAGTTTTAATAAGCAAAGGAACTTACATATGAGGTTTGTCTTGGGCAGCCACAAGACAAGTGGATCTCTGCACCCACAAGCAAGAATCTTAAAAGTTTATATAAAGGCCTTAATGGGATTGTCACATGCCCAGTCCAAATGGTCTCAACAATACCTTATTCTCTCAAGGCTGCGTTCTTGAGATGGCTCCGAGCTTATGAATGGTGGGCAGAACATAGATTCCAAGGACAAGAGAGGGGATAAGGAGCCTCCAATTTTCCCGGTCCAATTCATGAGTCAACAAGCAGTCACATCCTCTCGATGACCTCCTCCAACAGCCCCCCCCACTTCAGTATGACCTCACCTTAACTAACTCCATCTGCAATAACTCTATTACCAATTAAGGTCACATTCTCAAGCACTGGGTGTTAGGACATCAACATATAAATTTGGGGGACATAATTTAACTCATAAAAATCTACCCTCTAGCCTTCAAAAACTCATGTCCTTGTCACATGCAAAATACATTCACTACATTCCTACATTCCCAAAAGTCTTAACCAATTCCAGTATCAACCAGAAGTTGAAAAACTCATTCAAATATCATCTGCATCAGGTATGGCTGAGACTCAGGGTAAAATTCATCCTGAGGCAAAATTCCTCTCCATCTGTGAACCTGTAAAACCAGATAACAAGTTGTCTATTCCCAAAATACAATAGTAGGACAGGCACAGAATAGAGCTTCCCATTCCCAAATGGAGAAATCAGAAGGAAAATGGGGGTCACAAACCCCCAGCAAGTCAGAAAACTAGCTTGTAAATTCCATTCGCACTTAAGGCTTAAGAATAATCATCTTTGGCTTGAAGCTCTGTCCTCTGGACCCACTAGGGTTTCAGTCCTGCCTCCTCTGTGCCAGGTACAGACCTGGTATCCTCAGCCCTGAGTGGCAGCCTGCCCCATGGAACAAAGCTAGTCTCTGAACCACCTTTGGGGTCCTTTTGCTGAAGGATAACACAGTTTTCAGCCAAATATCTTTATAGACCTATTTCCTTCCTATATAATCTCAGAAGTCCAGCAACTTCATTTCCACCCCTCTGTCCCCTTCAGTCCAAGCTGGAAACATTTCTCCTGAGATGGTGATTGGATACAAAAGGCACATGCCTAGTCTCTTTAGCAAATGGTTGTCCGGTCACACCCTTAGTGTTCTTCCCACAGCACACTTTTTCCTTTTTTTGGATAATATGGATAGGTTGAGAATTTTCCAGACTTTCAAGTTCTGGTTCCTCCTTGTTTAATATTTTCTTCAATCTTTCTCTCTCCTCTCACATATACTACAAGTGACAAGGAGAAATCAGGCAACACCTTCAACACTTTGCTTAGAAGTCTCATCAGCTAAATACCTAAGTTCATCACTTATAATTTCTACTTTCCATTGAACAAAACACAATTCATCCAAGTTCTCTGCAACTTTAAAATAAGGATTGCTTTTCCTCCAGTTTCCAATAACATTTTCCTCATTTCTACCTAAGATCTCACCAAAAGTACCTTTAACATTCATTTTTCTAGCAGCATTTTCGTCATGATGATATATGCATTCTCTAAGATGATAGGCACTTTCTCTATAAATCTCTTTTCATTCTGAACCTTCATTAGAAAATCCTTTGACATCCATATTTCTATTAAGAAGCTCTTCAAGGAAATCTAGGCTCCTTCCATCAAGAACCTCAAAACACTTCTATCCTCTACTCATCACCCAGTTCCAAAGTCACTTCCACATTTTTAGATATTTGTTACAGCCACACTCCACTGCAGCACCAAAATCTTAGTTCACTAGGGCTGCAGTAACAAAGTACCACAAAGTGATCACTTAGAGCAACAGAAAATTATTTTCTCACAGTTCTGGAGGCTAGAAGTCTGAGATCAAGGTGTTGATAGGGCTGGTTCTTTCTAAGGGCTGTGAGAAAGAAATCTGTTCCATGCTGCTCTCCTAGCTTCTGGTGGTTTGCTGGCAATCTTTGGTATTCCTTGGTTTATAGAAGCATCACCCCAATCTTACCTTCATCTTCATATTGTGTTGTCTGTTTGAGCATGTCTTTGTCCAAATTTCCCCTTTTTCATAAGGTCATGAGTCATATTGGATTAGTATGACTAATTGCAGTATGACTTCATCTTAAGTAGTTATTTCTACAATGACATTATTCCCAAATAACATCATGATCTGGGGCACTGGGGGGTCGGATTTCAACATATGAATTTTGAATTGACACAATCCAACTCACAATAGGGGTAAAGGCAGGATTTCATTTCAAACAACCTAGCTCCAGAGTTTGTACATGTAACCATTCTGCTAGGTATGTGCTATAGTAAAAGTCATAAGAACTATATGGACCCAGATAACAAAGCAATTAATTCCATCTAGTGAACAGTGGTTGGGGATTGGAGTATGCTTTCCAAAGAGGTAATGGTTGAGTTGAATTATGAATTATGAGTCAGAGTTCACCGTACAGAAAGAAATGCATGAGCAAATGCACATAAGTGAAAATGTACTTGGTACACCACCACCTCTCACTCATACTACTGCAACAGCCACTAATTGGTCTCCTTGTTTCAGTTCTTGCCCCACTGTGGTCAATTATCCATCAGCATCCAGAGTAATCTTTTTCACAAAGGCAAGTCAGATCATGTAATTTCCCTCCAATAATTTCTCATCATACCTAGAACAATCCGAAGTATTCACCAGACCCTCAGGAGCTACTTGATCTGACATTTACCTACCTTTCCAACATCAGTTCCTACCACTCCTGACCTAGCTTTTTATGCCATAGTTATACTGACCTGTCCCCTGGCTGTTCCCAATTTCAGAATATTGTTCTCCCAGATTTTCACATTACAAGTTTCTCTTCATTATTCAGGGTTCAACTCAAATGCCATCTGCTCAAAGAGGTCTTCTCTGATCATCCGATCTAAGTAGTATCCCAGTCATTCTCTATCTCATCTTACTTTATTTTTTTCCCTCGTGGCACTGGGCTGTGGCACATAAATAAATAATCCTGTACTTACTTGTTTATTGTCCGTCTCCCTTCTCCAGAATGTAAGCTTAGTGAAAGCACAGACTTTGTCTTATTCATGGCTCTATCTCTAGCACCTAAATCATGTCTGACACTTTATAAATGTTAAATAAATTCCACTATTCAAGAACATTTTGACAGAGTTATACTGGCAGAAACCACAGTAGAATAAGAGGAGTAAATGAGAGTAAAGAAGTAGAGTAGTGAGCACAGACCACTTTTGCAAGGAATCTATATGTTGAAGAAGAGAAATTGGCTAACAGCTAATAAGAGAAGTCAGGATTAGGGGAGATTTTATTTTTGGTTCTTGGTTGTAATTGTCATCACAGATAAGAACATACAGAAGCTGATTAGGAGAAAATGAAGAGAGAGAGAGAGGGAAAGGGGAGAAGGGAAAAGAAGGGGGAGGGAAAAGAAGAGAAGGAAAAGAGAGAGAGGGAGAAAAGGAGAGAGAGAGGTTAGATACATAGGAAAAAGAGGATAATTGATTAAAGTCCTGGTAGAAATGGAGGGTATGAATTCAAGAGCACCATGAATAGATTATCTTTGGAAGAGAGTAGGGGCACATCTTCCACTGAGCCAAAATTAAATGAGGCAGATAGATGTGAAAGTAAGACATATTTGAAGGCTAAGGGAAGGGATGTTGAAAAATATCACTGAGGTAAGCTGCTAAACCCTCTGCTAAAATGAAGGGCTGAAAGGGCAGGGATCTTAATGAAATTGGTAAGATTTTGCATAGCTATTGTGAGCTACAGGAAAGGGAACCAATTAGGAATGAGTAAAAGAGTTGTTTAGCTGTCTTGACAGCTGAAGTTGGGGATCATATATTTGTAATGGATCCAATCTAAAAGAATATATGCTTTTCCTCCAGTAGGACTCTTTATCCCTGAAGAAGAAGAGGGAAAAAAATTGAATGTTGCAGAGTTGGTGATTAGCAGGACAAGGTCAACAGAAGATTAAGACAGCTGGAAAGAATATAGTTGAAGTATTTGACCATTTTAACTTGTTCGTGAAAGAAGTAGAGCTAGGAGAAAGCCAACGATCAAGAGATCTGCAAGGTGGTATACTAGAAGTAAGGGATTGGGAAAAACAGCGTTTTGTGGTCAGAGAATTGGAGGCTAAAATTTGAAGAATGAAACAAATATGAGCTGAGGGAAGGATGGATTTCAGAGGTAGTGAGAATTTGGGGGAAGATATTAGAAATGCTCTCTATCCTGATTGTGATAGTGGTTTTATGGCTGTATACAACTGTCAAAACTCATCAATTTGTACATTTTAAATGGATGTGGTTTACTGTATATGAGTTATTTCTCATTCTAGTTGATATGAGAAAAGTATTGTTTTTAATTGAAAAAAATTTAGATAATGGAAAAGTTCGGGTTGTAGCCATGGTGCTAAAATGTAATGCTGGTGAAGGTCACTAGAAAATAAACTTAGAAATTGTAGGGCCAGGTACTGGCAGTTACCAAAGATGAATGGGGGTACTGTGTAAGCCAGATTTATAAGTGCACAATGCCCATCTAGTAACCTGGATGCAAGGTTGTTGAAGGAAGCATTTTCTCTTTTTTTCTTCATCTTTTATATTTTTCTTCCAGTTTTGTTGAGCTATAATTGACAAAGAGTACTGTGTAAGTTTAAGGTGTACAGCATAATAATTTGACTTACATGCATCAAGAAATGATTACCACAATAAGTTTAGTGAACATCTATCATTTCATATAAATGTAACATTAAGGAAAGGGAAATTTTTTTTCCTTGTGATAAGAACACTTAGGATTTTCTCTCTTAAAAAAACTTTCATATATAACATAAAGCAGTGTTAATGATATTTATCATGTTGTACATTATATCTCTATTACTTACTTATCTTATAACTGGAAGTTTCTACCTTTTGAGTGCCTTCATCCAATTCCCCCTCCCCCCAACCCCCACCTCTGATAACCACAAATCTCTTTTTCTAAGAGTTTGTTTGTATGTTTTTCATATACAATTGACCTACACCACTATGTTTGTTCCTGGTACACAACATAGTGGTTTGATATTTCTATACATTTCAATATGATCACCAGGATAAATTTAGTTGTCATTTGTTACCATGCAAAGATGTCACATAATTATTGACTGTATTCCCCACATTCTACATTTCATACCCATAACTCATTTATTTTGTAACTGAAAGTTTGTACCTCTTAATCATCCTCACCTATTTTTCTCCTCCTGTCACCACCTTCCCTGTGGCAATGACGTGTTCTCTGTATCTATAACTCTGTTTGCGTTTAGTTATGTCTGTTCATTTGTTTTGTTTTTTATGCTCCACAGATAGGTGAAATCATACAGTATTTCTCTTTCTCTCTTTTGGAATTGGTGTTGCCCCACAGGTGCACAGGGCAGAGTCTTGGGGTGGTTGGGGGCTCAGGGAACCCTAAGGCAGCTAGCTGCTTGGCCTGGGGCATCCAGGACTGGTGCTGACCAACTGGTGGGCGGGGCAGATCCACTAATAAGCTAAAGAGAGGATTCCAAAATGGCGCTTGCCAGCACCAGTGTCTTCGAGGTGAGATGAGCTCTCAAAAATGGCTGCTGCCAGCATCTATGTCCACAGGATGAGTCCCAGTTGCCACCTGACTTTCTGGGAGACTCTCCAAGATCAACAGGTGAGTCTGATCCAGCTCCTTTCAAATTACTGCTTCTGCCCTGGGTCCCAGAGCCCATGAGATTTTGTGTGTGCTCCTTTCAAGAGTGGAGTCTCTATTTCCCACAGCCCTTTGGGTCTCCTGAAACTAAGTCCCACTGGCCTTTAAAGCCAAACGTTCTGAGGGCTCATCCTCCTGGTGCAAGACTCCTGGGCTGGGGATACTAATGTGCAACTTGGACCCTTGGCTCCTTTGGGAGAACTTCTGCAATTGTAATTATCCTCCCGTTTGTGGGTTGCCTACACAGTAGTACAGGTCTTGACTATAATGTGTCTCTGTCCCTCCTACCCAACTCCTTCTGGTTCCTTCTTTATATCCTTAGTCGCAGAAGATCTTTTCTGCTATTCTTCTGTTCATTCTCATTGATATTTGCCTGTTGTAATTTTGGTGTGCTTATGGGAGGATATGAACTCAGGGTCTTCTTACTATGCCATCTTGGCCACTCTAATCACAAAAGAATTGAAGGAAGCATTTTAATTGTTCACTTATTATATTATGTTTTTTTGTTAGGTGTTGGTTTAGTTCCAGTTGGCAAATCCAGATTGTATAGGTACAATACTGTCAAATTTATTTATAAGAATTGCAAACACAGGCAATAAAGGATCAAATTAGAGGTGAAGTATTAAAATCAGGATTATTATCATGCCTTGAAAAGATGAAAACCATTCTATGGATCAATACAAAATACGATTTACCTGACTATATTCCTTGGAACAAAAGTTCTCTTTCTTTGGGATGTTGCTGTTTCTAATCACATTGCTATTTTAAGTCTTACCTTTAATACCCATATTCCTATCAAAACAAAAATTAAACAAAAATTAAAATTCCACTCTTTCTTAGGACACTTTCTTAGGCTTCCTCAATTCATTCTCACAATGAATTCAAAAGAGATAATGTGAAACTTGGAGTACAAAGAAAGAAGTAAATCAGTTGGCAAAAATAGAATTTCTCTCTCTTGTTTTTTTTTTAAACTCTAAGCATGTTTCTGACCAGAAAATACCAGATTTTTCATGCATGTCATTAAGATACCTCTCTTATAATTCACAATTCATTTGAAAAAAAAATAGTATTTCCACCCAAGGAATAAAAATTTAAAAGCTGCATTCCAGGTATAAAAATAAAATGACTTTATTTATTTATTTATTTATTTATTTATTTATTTAAACATCTTTATTGGAGTATAATTGCTTTATAATGGTATGTTAGCTTCTGCTTTATAACAAAGTGAATCAGTTATACCTATACATATATCCCCATATCTCTTCCCTCTTGCACCTCCCTCCCTCCCAGCCGCCCTATCCCACCCGTCTAGGTGGTCACAAAGCATTGAGCTGATCTCCCTGTGCTATGTGGCTGCTTCCCACTAGCTATCTATTTTACATTTGGTAGTATATATTAGTCCATACCACTCTCTCACTTCATCCCAGCTTACCCTTCCCCCTCCCAGTGTCCTCAAGTCGATTCTCTACATCTGCTACATCTGCGTCTTTATTCCTATGCTACCCCTAGGTTCTTCAGAACCTTTTTTTTTTTTTTCAGATTCCATATACATGTGTTAGCATACAGTATTTGTTTTTCTCTTTCTGACTTACTTCACTCTGTATGACAGTCTCTAGCTCCATCCACCTAATTACAAATAACTCAATTTCGTTTCTTTTTATGGCTGAGTAATATTCCATTGTACATATGTGCCACATCTTCTTTATCCATTCATCTGTTGATGGACACTTAGGTTGCTTCCATGTCCTGGCTATTGTAAATTGAGCTGGAATGAACATTGTGCTACATGACACTTTTTTTTGTGTGTGTGTGTGTGGTACGCGGGCCTCTCACTGTTGTGGCCTTTCCCGTTGTGGAGCACAGGCTCCAGACACGCAGGCTCAGTGGCCATGGCTCACGGGCCTAGCCCCTCCACGGCATGTGGGATCTTCCCAGACTGGGGCACGAAGCCATGACCCCTGCATTGGCAGGCGGACTCTCAACCACTGCGTCACCAGGGAAGCCCCCATGACTCTTTTTGAATTATGGTTTTCTCATGGTATATGTCCATTAGTGGGATTGCTAGGTCGTACAGAAGTTCTATTTTTAGTTTTCTAAGGAAACTCCATACTGTTCTTCATAGTGGCTGTATCAATTTACATTCCCACCAACCGTGCAAGATGGTTCCCTTTTCTGCACACCCTCTCTAGCATTTATTGTTTGTAGATTTTTTGCTGATGGCCATTCTGACCAGTGTGAGATGATATCTCATTGTAGTTTTCATTTGCATTTCTCTAATTATTAATGATGTTGAGCATTCTTTAATGTGTTTGTTGACAATCTGTATATATTCTTTGGACAAATGTCTATTTAGGTCTTCTGCCCAGTTTTGGATTGGATTGTTTTTTTTTTGTTTTGTTTTGTTTTGTTTTGTTTGATATTGAGCTACATGAGCTGCTTGTAAATTTTAGAGATTAATCCTTTGTCAGTTGCTTCAATTGCAAATATTTTCTCCCCTTCTGAGGGTTGTCTTTTTGTCTTTTTTATGGTTTCCATTGCTGTGCAAAAGCTTTTAAGTTTCATCAGGTCCCATTGTTTTTTTTGTTTGTTTGTTTGTTTTTTTTTCATTTCTCTAAGAGGTGGGTCCAAAAGGATCTTGCTGTGATTTATGTCATAGAGTATGCTGCCTATGTTTTCCTATAAGGGTTTGATAGTGTCTGGCCTTACATTTAAGTCTTTAATCCATTTTGAGTTTACTTTTGTGAATGTTGTTAGGGAGTGTTCTGATTTCATTAGTTTACATGTAGCTGTCCAGTTTTCCCAGCACCACTTTTGAAGAGGCTGTCTGTTCTCCACTGTATATTCTTGCATCCTTTATCAAAGATAAGGTGACCATATGTGCATGGCTTTATCTCAGGGCATTCTTTCCTGTTCCACTGATCTATATTTCTGTTTTTGTACCACTACCATACTGTCTTGATTACTATAGCTTTGTAGTATAGTCTGAAGTCAGGGCGCATGATTCCTCCAGCTTCACTTTTCGTTCTCAAGATTGCTTTGGCTATTCAGGGTCTTTTGTGTTTCCATACAAATTGTGAATTTTTTTGTTCTAGTTCTGTGAAAAATGCCAGTGGTAGTTTGATAAGGATGGTATTGAATCTGTAGATTGCTTTGGGTAGTAGAGTCATTTTCACAATGTTGATTCTTCCAATCCAAGAACATGTTATAGCTCTCCATCTGTTTGTATCATCTTTAATTTCTTTCATCAGTGTCTTATACTTTTCTTCATACAGGTCTTTTGTCTTCTTCGGTAGGTTTATTCCTAGATATTTTATTCTTTTTGTTGCAATGGTAAATGGAAGGGTTTTCTTAATTTCACTTTCAGATTTTTCATCATTAATGTATAGATAAGAAAGAGATTTCTGTGCATTAATTTTGTATCCTGCTACTTTACCAAATTCATTGATTAGCTTTAGTTGTTTTCTGGTAGCATCTTTAGGATTCCTTATGTATAGTATCATGTCATCTGCAAACACTGGCAGCTTTACGTCTTCTTTTCTGATTGGGATTCCTTTTATTTCTTTTTCTTCTCTGATTGCTGTGGCGAAAACTTCCAAAACTGTGTTGAATAATAGTGGTGAGTGTGGGCAACCTTGTATTTTTCCTGATCTTAGTGGAAGTGGTTTCTGTTTTTCACCATTGAGGACGATGTTGGCTGTGGGTTTGTCATATATGGCCTTTATTATGTTGAGGAAAGTTCCCTCTATACCTACTTTCTGGTGGGTTTTTATCATAAATGGGTGTTGAAGTTTGTCAAAAGGTTTCTCTGCCTCTATTGAGATTATCATATGGTTTTTCTCCTTCAATTTGTTAATATGGTGTATCACATTGATTCATTTGCATATATTGCAGAATCCTTGCATTCCTGGAATAAACTCCACTTGTTCATGGTGTATGATTCTTTTAATGTGCTGTTGGATTCTGTTTGCTAGTATTTGGTTGAAGATTTTTCCGTCTATGTTCATCGGTGATATTGGCCTGTAATATTCTTTCTTTGTGACATCCTTGTCTGGTTCTGGTATCAGGGTGATAGTGGCCTCGTAGAATGAGTTTGGGAGTGTTCCTCTCTCTGCTATATTTTTGGAAGAGTTTGAGAAGATGGGTGTTAGCTCTTCTCTAAATATTTGATAGAATTCGCCTGTGAACCCATCTAGTCCTGGGCTTTTGTTTGTGGGAAGATTTTTAATCAAGGTTTCAATTTCAGTGTTTATGATTGGTCTGTTCATATTTTCTATTTCTTCCTGGTTCAGTCTCAGAACGTTGTGCCTTTCTAAGAATTTGTCCATTTCTTCCAGGTTGTCCGTTTTATTGGCATATATTTGCTTGTAGTAATCTCTCATGATCCTTTGTATTTCTGTAGTGTCAGTTGTTACTTCTCCTTTTTCATTTCTAATTCTATTCATTTGAGTCTTCTTCCTTTTTTTCTTGATGAGTCTGACTAATGGTTTATCAATTTTGTGTATCTCCTCAAAGAACCAGCTTTTAGGTTTATTGATCGTTGCTATTGTTTCCTTCATTTCATTTTCATTTATTTCTGATCTGGCCTTTATGATTTCTTTCCTTCTGCTAACTTTGTGATTTTTTTTGTTCTTCTTTCTCTAATTGTTTTAGGTGTAAGCTTAGGTTGTTTATTTGAGATGTCCTTGTTTCTTAAGGTAAGATTGTATTGGTATAAACTTCCCTCTTAGTACTGCTTTTGCTGCATCCCATAGGTTTTGGGTCGTGTGTTTTCATTGTCATTTGTTTCTAGGTATTTTTTGATTTCCCCTTTGATTTCTTCAGTGATCTCTTGGGTATTAAGTAGTGTATTGTTTAGCCTCCATGTGTTTGTATTTTTTACAGATTTTTTCCTGTAATTGATATCTACTCTCATAGCATTGTGGTCGGAAAAGATACTTGATACGATTTCAGTTTTCTTAAATTTTCCAAAGCTTGATTTGTGACCCACAGTATAACCTGTCCTGGAGAATGTTCCATGAGCACTTGAGAAGAATGAGTATTCTTTTTTTTGGAGGGGTGGAATATCCTATAAATATCTATTAAGTCCATCTTTTTTAATGTATCATTTAAAAGTTGTGTTTCCTTATTTATTTTCATTTTGGATGATCTGTCCATTGGTGAAAGTGGGATGTTAAAGTCCCCTACTATGATTGTGTTACTGTTGATTTCCCCTTTTATGGCTGTTTGTGTTTGCCTTATGTATTGAGGTGCTCCTATGTTGGGTGCATAAATATTTACAATTGTTAAATCTTCTTGGATTGATCCCTTGATCATTATGTAGTATCCTTCATGTCTCTTGTAATAGTCCTTTTTTAAAGTCTATTTTATCTGATATGAGAATTGCTACTCCAGCTTTCTTTTTTTTTTTAGCATCTTTATTGGAGTATAATTGCTTTACAATGGAGTGTTAGTTTCTGCTTTATAACAGGGTTAATCAGTTATACATATACATATATTCCCATATCTCTTCTCTCTTGCATCTCCCTCCCTCCCACCCTCCCTATCTCACCCCTCTAGGTGGTCACAAACCACAGAGCTGACCTCCTTGTGCTGTGCGGCTGCTTCCCACTAGCTATCTATTTTACGTTTGGTAGTGTATATAAGTCCATGTCACCCTCCCACTTTTCACAGCTTACCCTTCCCCCTCCCTATATCCTCAAGTCCATTCTCTAGTAGGTCTGTGTCTTTATTCCCGTTTTACCCCTAGGTTCTTCATGATCTTTTTTTTTTTCTTAGGTTCCATATATATGTTTTAGCATATGGTATTTGTCTTTTGTTTCCTGACTTACTTCACACTGTATGACAGATTCTAGGTACATCCACCTCACTACAAATAACTCAATTTTGTTTCTTTTCATGGCTGAGTAATATTCCACTGTATATATGTGCCACATCTTCTTTATCCATTCATCTGTTGATGGACACTTAGGTTGCTTCCATGTCCTGGCTATTGTAAATACAGCTGCAATGAACATTTTGGTACATAACTCTCTTTTTGTTTGTTTTGTTTTGCTTTTTTTGTGGTATACGGGCCTCTCACTGTTGTGGCCTCTCCCTTTGCAGAGCACAGGCTCTGGACACGCAGGCTCAGCAGCCATGGCTCACAGGCCCAGCCACTCCGCAGCATGTGGGATCTTCCCGGCAGGGCACAAACCCGTGTCCCCTGCATCAGTAGGTGGACTCTCAACCACTGCGCCACCAGTGAAGCCCCATAAATCTTTTTGAATTATGGTTTTCTCAGGGTATCTGCCTGGTAGTGGGATTGCTGGGTTATATGGTAATTCTAATTTTATTTTTTTAAGGAACCTCCATACTGTTCTCCATATTGGATGTATCAATTTACATTCCCACCAACAGTGCAAGAGTGTTCCCTTTTCTCCACACCCTCTCCAGCATTTACTGTTTCTATATTTTTTGATGGTGGCCATTCTGACCAGTGTGAGATGATATCTCATTGTAGTTTTGATTTGCATTTCTCTAATGATTAATGATGTTGCACTTTCTTTCATGTTCCAGCTTTCTTTTGATTTCCATTTGCATGGAGTATCTTCTTCCATCCTTCACTTTCAGTCTCTATGTGTCCCTAGGTATGAGGTGGGTCTCTTGTAGACAGCATATATACAGGTCTTGTTTTTGTATCCATTCAGGCAGTCTATTTATTTTGTTTGGAGCATTTAATCCATTTACATTTAAGGTAAATATCAATATGTATGTTCCTATTACCATTTTCTTAATTGTTTTGGGTTCATTATTGTAGGTCTTTTCCTTCTCTTGTGTTTCCTGCCTAGAGAAGTTCCTTTAGCCTTTGTTGTAAGGCTGGTTTGGTTTGGTGGTGCTGAATTCCCCTGGGTTTTGCTTATCTGTAAAGGTTTTAATATCTCCGCGAAATCTGAATGAGATCCTTGCTGGGCAGATTAATCTTGGTTGTAAGTTTTTCCCCTTCATCACTTTAAATATGTCCTGCCACGCCTTTCTGGCTTGCAGAGTTTCTGCTGAACGATCAGCTGTTAACATTATGGGGATTCCCTTGTATGTTATTTGTTGTTATTCCCTTGCTGCTTTTAATATTTTTCTTTGTATTTAATTTTTGATAGTTTGATTAATATGTGTCTTGGTGTGTTTCTCCTTGGATTTATCCTGTATAGTGCTCTCTGTGCTTCCTGGACTTGATTAACTCTTTCCTTTCCCATATTAGGGAAGTTTTCAACTATAATCTTTTCAAATATTTTCTCAGTACCTTTCTTTTTCTCTTCTGCTTATGGGACCCCTATAATTCAAATGTTGGTGCATTTAATGTTGTCCCAGAGGAAATGACTTCATTTTTAGTAAAATGTACACACACATAAATACACACACACACATTCCACATAAAGAAATATCAGATATAGTATAAGGAGGAAAATGAAGAGGTCATCTCATAATGATTATTAAAAATTTGAAGAAGAACCTCATTCCATTGTCAATTTTATTGTGTACCACGAGGTCTGAATAATTACCTACACAATTTCCCCCTCTTCCTGAACACACAATTGCACACACACACACACACACAGACACACACACAAACATATTTTTCACCAAATTACTCTTAAAGCAAAGAGTCCATCTAAGCAAAAACACCTAGACAAAAAAAGTGCACTAAACTAGTGTGTATCTTCATACTGTACACATTTGCTTTACATTATCTATGTGAGCAGAAAGAGAAAAAAATGACAAGATAGAAAGGTAAGGAATTGAAACTTAGTGGGATCATCTAAATTCTGTTGCAGCAGTTGTTAAAGTCAACCACCAGTTTTAACATAAAATATAATATTTTAGAAACCACATATTTATTCATAGCTAGGATGTCAGGTAAAACTCTGAAACAATCAAGAAAAGATTAAGTAAACATCACTAAAATAAGGTACAGTTTCCTATACCAACACTGAATTATATAAAAATATTGTACTTTGAAGTTTCATTGTAATCTAAGATAAAAATAGGGCTCAGTGGTAAAACTGGCCTTAATAATCATACTTGCATCCTTTCACTCACTAATCTATCAATTCATTCATCAGACACTTATTAAGCAACTACCATATGCTTCCTGTGATAGTCTGTGCATCTACAGAGATGAATAAACCAAGTTCAAAATGCAGTAGGGTGACAAGTCAAGAAAAGAAACAATTGTAAATGTGATATGCAAAAACAATTGTGAAGTTTCACACACTGAAAATTCTTATCATCTCTTTCTAAGGCAAAGTAAAAAGAACAACATTAATGAATTTTGAATACTATATTCTGATTTCAAAATTATTTTTAAAATAAAGACACAATGACAAAACATCAACTATAATACCATGATCCAGAGATAATCAATGTTTACATTCTGTGTATATATACTTCCTATCATTCAATGGGTATAGATACATATACATATGTATTATATAAAGTTTATATGTGTTCATGTACATATATATGTATTATACAAAATCTGAATCACACCATATATAGTTTTTACAATTTTCTTTTTAAATTATTTGTATATTGTAAATATCTCCCATTGTTAAATGTTTTCTTAAAACATTTTTTTTAAATGATTGCATAAGATTTTATAATATGCGTGTATTATAAGCTATTTAGCCATTCCCTATGTTAGGCATGTAAGTCCTTTCCGATTTTCATCTAACATAAGCAAGACTTAGAGAAATATTCATCTACATCTTTGTGCCCAGCTCTGATTATTTATTCACAATAATTTTCTAGAAGTACAAATTAGGGGACAAAACAATAAGGAAGATTATTTTCATTTTTTTATATTGAAGTATAGTTGATTTACAATATTAGTTTCAGGTGTACAACATAGTGATTCGATATTTTTATAGATTATATTCCATTTAAAGTGATTAAAAATAATGTCTATATTTTTCTGTACTGTACAATATAGCCTTGTTGCTTATTTATTTTATATATAGTAGCTGTTTCTCTTAATCCCATACTCTGATCTCTCCCCTCACCCCTTCCCCCTCTGCACTGGTAACCACTAGTATATTATCAATATCTGTGAGTCTCCTTCTGTTTTGTTATATATATTCATTTTTTTTTATTTTTTAGTTTCCACATATAAGTGATAACATACAGTATTTGTCTTTCTCTGATTTATTTCACTAAGCATAATACTCTCTAGGCCCATCCACATTGTTGCAAATGGCAGAATATAATTCATTTTATTACTGTGTAATATTCCATTGTATATATATATATATATATATATATATATATATATATATATATATATATACACACAACATCTTCTTTACTAATTCATCTGTTTTTGATGGTCACCTATGTTGCTACCATATCTTGGCTATTGTAAATAATGATGCTATGAACATTGGGGTGGATGTATCTTTTCAAATTAGCATATTCATTTTCTTCAGATATATACCCAGTAGTGGAAATGCTGGATCATATGGTTGTTCTATTTTTAGTTTTTGGAGGAACCTCCATGTTGTGTTCCATAGTGGCTGCACCAATTTACAATCCCAACAACAATGTACTAGGGTTCCCTTTTTCCATGTCCTCGCCAACATTTGTTATTTGCAGACTTCTTGATGAAAGCCATTTTCACAGGTGTGAGGTGATGTCTCACTGCAGTTTTATTTGCCCTTCTTCCATGATTAGCTATGTTCAGCATTTTTTTCATGTGCCTGTTGACCATCGGTATGTCTTCTTTGGAGAAATGTCTGTCTATATAAGTCTTCTGCCCATTTTTTAATCAGATTGTTTGTTTTTTTTGACGTTAAGTTGTATGAGCTGTGTATATATGTTGGATATTAATTACTTATCAGTCATATAATTTGAAAATATTTTCTCCCATTCAGTAGGTTGTCTTTTCGTGTTGTTTTATCTCTTTTATTCCTCACAATTATTTTGGTTATATAATGCTATTATTTCATTTTTGGCAAAAGAAAAACCTAGCATGACCAGCCATCTTAGTTTGCTCACAACTGTTCCAATTTTAGCCTTAAAATCCAGAATCCCTGGATACCCCTCAGTCACCAGCAAATTGGGATGATTGGTCACCCTAGAATTAAAGGTTGGAGCACTTATGTGATTCACTCAAAGTAGCACACCAGGTAATTGGTGGAGCTGAGATTTAAATTCAGTTCAGACTACAAAGCCCATATTTTAACATTGGGTACATTCATATGAACAATGTGGTAATATAAATTACTACAGGAAAACATGCTGGAACAGCTGGATGACCATGGACAAAATAAAATTAGATCAATACCTAACCCTTTACACTAGAATAAATTATTGATCAATAAACAATTTAAATATAAACTGTGGATGATAACATAAATGAATACATGTGTAATCTTGAAGTAAATATGGACATTCTAAACATGACACAAATGCTAGAAACCAGAAATGAAAGAATGAATAAATATGATTGCATTAAAAACACATATCGATAACTTAAAACATCCAACAAAAATTTTTTTAAAAAATGGATAAATGGGGAAAATATTTGCAACATAGATGGTAAATGATTAATGACCTAAATATATTAAAAAACCTCAAAAATTAATAGGAAATATCTAAACTCCATAACAGAACAATGGACAAAAGACATTAATAAGCACTTCAGAAAATAAGTACAAATGGCTAAAAACTCATGAGTAAAATGTCATACCTTTAGTAGTGACAAAATTATGCAAAATAATACAAAATACTATTTTTCCTGAAGCAGATTAACAAAGTTTAAAAATAATTAATAATACCTAGTGTTGATGATTGTACGGGGAAAATGGGCCCTCTCATACAAACATGGTATGAGTATAAAAATAGCAAAACATGTAAAAGCATTTTGACAATATAAATCAGAAGCCTTAAAATGCATATTTTTAATCCAAAAAAAATCACTTTTGAAGACACTATCATAGGGAAATAATTTGACAAATATACAAAACTATATGTACAAAATGCTCATTCTAGCATTATTTATAATAGCATATAACTTAAAACAACTTAATATCTATCCATTGGTATTAGTTACATAAATTATGGCACATCTTTGCAATGCAATACTACATAGCCATTAAAAATCATTCATTCAATCATCCATTCATCAAATATTTATTGAATGGCAGGCATATTACTAGTTTCTGGGGATACAGTTTTTAAAAAGTCTATATATTTATCTTCCTATAGTTACTATCTATGCAGAAAGTAAACAGAAAATAGACAAAAGAACTGTAACCTGCAATAAGAACTTGATGGAAATAAACAAGAGGCTGGGAGAAGTTAGCAGAAGGACTTAAATCCATATTTATTTATATGCAGGGCTTAACTTCCCCCAAGTAGACACGTGTCAAGGATTCAACTACATGGAATATTCAAATTTGTTTCAAGACATGTTTAATATGTGCTATAATCAATCAAGCTCCTTATGATCTCTCTTACAGTCTAGAGAGCAGAGCACACATGCCAGTTAAAATGTGTCTTTCCAAAAGGGTGGTGAATTCAGAGTCTCTATCCTATAATCAACAGAGATATCACCACCAAACTCTGCTGGAATAGTCAGACCATGTGAATTCTGCTCTCATACAGCTGTCTCTGGACTTCAACATCGACCACCTGCTCAGATTCTTCACCTTTTCTCTCCCTTTATGTTGATCTCTGTTTACTTGCAGGGCATCTCCTTCTAGTATATTGAAACATATGAAATTACTGATATTTATCCATTTTGGACCAACCGAAATGACAATTTCATATGATCAACTTCTTATTAAAATAAAAATCCTCCATGTCAAAATCCTGAAATACTTTTTTTTGGACTCACCAAGACAAATGTCTTGCTCCTCTGCTGCCCACACTGCAGTTGCTACAAATGAGCCATGAGCTGACGTCAGTAATGGACTCCACTTACAACACTAACGTCTCAACTATATATTTTCTCCTAAATTCTGACATTTAGAATAACATGCTATAATTTTATACTTTATTTCCATCATATCACTTATCTGTTTAGCCATCCTACAAGAGAAGAAGATGGGAGGAAAAGGTATTCAGTTGAATATTATTCAAGAAAGCTCTATCTCTTTCAGCCATTTTTGAGGGGAATACTAGCAAACTTTAATTGTGTGAACTTAAAAGATATTTGCATGACCTCTGCAACAATCTAGAAAATGAAGAAGGTATTCATCAAATTTATTGTACAAACTGTAATATTTATAGAGACTTCAGTATAGCTAGCCACTATTGCTACAAACCTTGGAGTCTGACAAGTTCAAATCCATGAACAAATTTCTGAGTTAGTGTCCTCACGTGTAAAGTAAGGGTAAGAATAGGACCTGCCTCATAGGATTATTAGGATAATTAAATGAGATAATACATATAAAATGTACTTAATACAGGCAGACACATAATAAATGCTCAACTAAAAGTAGTTTTCTAGCCTCTTAAAAAAACATTTTTTATTCTTTAGCCTAATTCCCTAATTATAAGATAGAACCTAGACAACAGAATTGCAAAATGGGCAGCATTTTGCATTTTGAGGTGGGAAAAAAAACATAGAAAATTCTTTACTCTAAATTCTCCATGAAGGGGCCCAGTGATTCCACATTTGGCCAATGCTTCTACTTGCCTTTCAATCCTAGTGAAAGTGAATTACGCAGCCAATTGAAGTAAAGACTGAATGACAGAGCAGAAGAGAGTTTCCCCACCCCCAATTGAATCCATGGAACATTATTTTCTCTGTGCAAAGGAGAAACATTTAGCGTTATTCTGAGTGAAATATATATCACAGTTTATAAATTGACCTTGTAAGATTTTTAAAAGTGTACCCTCCCCATTAGGCCTTGAAAATATCGAGTGGATATACTTATAATTGAAGCCACTTCACTTGGGCTTACCACAGCTCAAGTAACTTTTCCTGGCCAGCAGGTAAAACAGCTGCTGAATGTCAGGGTGTCAGAGATTCAGCCTTGGGTCATCCTCAGCTAAGGTGAAGCAGATGCCCAGCAGCTGTCTAAAGCAGCTCAGTAGCCAAATGAGGGTGAACCAGCATAGCAAACAAAGGACAAAACTTGAAGTTTTCTAAGATTCCAAGATGTCAATCTCTAAGCCAGGTCAGCAAACTCTCTGAACTCTTGGAAGTTTTTACTTGAAAAGACTCTCAAGTATTTGTTCCAAAGTTTTAAGGGGCGGCATAGCCAATGGCACCTGCAACTGACAAGGACCCATCCTTCAAGATGTGCCAAAGGCCTACTCTGAGCACTTTGGGCACCAGAATGTTAACTGCAATTATCATTTTAGAAGGCTCTTTCTTAATATTGGATTGACTTCTTCATAAAGACAGAAAAATTATATTTGCCTAAGTCTAGATCCTGTCAAGATTCTACTTTTCTTTTCTCAACTAATTCTGAAATTATTCCCCCATGCAGACAGCAAGTCAATAAAGCCCAGTAGAAAAGATCCTATGCCGCAGAGATCAGATCCCAATTCGGCACTTACAAGGCATAAGACATTGGGCAAATTGCCTTAGTTTAAAAAATCTGTAAAGTAAATATAATAGCATACCTACTTCATAGGGTTATTGTGACCATTAATATGTAACTTGATAGAGTGCTTAGCCTATATAACTCTGCTTAAAAAATATTGGTTCTTTTATTATTTTAAAATTACGTTTTATTATACTTGATCCCAACCAGATCCTCTCTTGTTAACCAGCTCCGCATCATTCCTTGTTGTTTTTTGGCTGAATCCTACTACAGTCCATGTTGGTTACAATCAGCAGAGAACTCTATGCACAGTTGCTCAAAGGATAGGGTCTTTATTAAATGTTTCTACCACTCTGGCCACTTATGTCCTCATTAGCTATTGCACAGATTCATATTGCTGGAACTTAAGGTGGGGATGTGGCTCCCTTCCAATCAGCACTCTGAAAAAAAAAAAAAGCCAGTTGCTATCCAGAAAAACCTTTTCTCTGTCTCATCTCCAGGCTAAATGGAAAGAGGAGTTTAATAGTTTGCCCTGTCTTTGGCTGTATGCCACCCAAAAACATTCAACCATTACTAAATTAGAAATGACTTCATGGTGCTTACTTCAGCAGCATATACACTGTAATTGGAATGATTCAGAGAATATTAACATGGCCTCTGCACAAGGATGACATAACAACTCATGAAGCATTTCATAATTTTAAAACAGGCACTTTCATATATTGTGCTGAAAGTGAAAATGATAAAACCCCTATAACAGTGAATCCAGCTATATCTTCCCAAATTGCAAATGTATTTACCCCTTGATCCAGCAATCCTGAGTTTAGAACTCTATCCTTCACATATATGAAATGATGTATTTACATTGCAGACAGAAAAAATTAAGATGTTCTCTATACATTGATATAGAGAAATATTCAAAATATGTAATAAAAAATACTGTTTCGAGATATGAAACAGATTAACTTTTGTATAAGGGGCATGAGAATATATATTTACATTTGCTTGTATTTGCATAAAGAAACAGAATAAACTAATAAAAATAATTACCTATATATGGATAGAAAATTATAGCCAGCAGGACTGCTGCCTATTTTTAGAAATAAAATCTTGTTGGAACACAGCCATACCATTTGTTTCTGTATTGTCTATGGCTGCTTTTGCACTGCAATGGCAGAACTGAGTAATTGCAACAGAGTCCACATGGCTTGCAAGCCTAAAATATTTATTACTTGGGCCTTTACAGAAAAAGTTTGCCAACTCCTGACTATAGGGTAGTAGGAATGGATAGGAACAGGGATGGAAGTAAGGCTTCTCAATGTACACACTCTTTTATATGTCTTTGGTTTTTGAACTTTTGAATGAGTGTATTGCCTTTTTATAAAAATAAAATAAAAACAAAATCAATGAAATCTTGTTTGAATCTTCTGGGTAGGAAACAGACAACAATAAACCTAGAGCAGGGATTTGTGTTTGGGCTTTGAGCAGCCCAAACAAATTTAACAAATATTTGTGAAATTAAAAAATAATCGGGCTTCCCTGGTGGCACGGCGGTTGAGAGTCTGCCTGCTGATGCTGGGGACATGGGTTCGTGCCCCGGTCTGGGAAGATCCCACATGCCGCAGAGTGGCTGGGCCCGTGAGCCATGGCCACTGAGCCTGCGCGTCCGGAGTCTGTGCTCCGCAACGGGAGAGGCCACAACAGTGAGAGGCCCGTGCACCACAAAAAAATAAAAAAATCAACTTAGAAAATTCATTTAAAATGAAAAAATTACATTATGGTTACTCCCTGTGTTGCACTCTCAAAAAATCACCCACATATACAATAGCCTGGAGTGTTCTTGTTTGGCTACTTCATACACATATATGGAGTCTACTAAGAGCCAGGCACTGTGCTAGGCAGGTAGTGAGAACTATATTTGTTGATA
This sequence comes from Delphinus delphis, assembly GCF_949987515.2. Taxonomy (NCBI): domain Eukaryota; kingdom Metazoa; phylum Chordata; class Mammalia; order Artiodactyla; family Delphinidae; genus Delphinus; species Delphinus delphis. The sequence goes on from NC_082704.1 coordinate 48,184,514, forward strand.
TTATGATTAGACACTTTTAATCTAATATATATTGAGCTCTTATTATGTGTTACATGCTGTTTTCAGTGCTTTATATACATCATCTCATTTAATCCTCACAAAATCCCAAATTTATAACTTCAGCCCAGTCTTCTTTCCTGAACTCCAGACTCACATAGCCAAACTGCCTACTCAGCTTCTCCATTTGGCTGTCTAATAGACATCTCAGACTCAATTCCCCCAAAAGTGAACTGGATATTTCTTCCCACAATGTAACTGCTCCATCCACAGCTTTCTATATCTCATTGGACAGCAATTTCATCCTTCCAGTTGCTCAAGCTGAAACACTCAGAGTCTTCCTTTAACCTCTCTCTTCCTCTCATATGACACATCTCATTCTCCACCTCTAAAATTATCTAGAATCTGACAACATCTCATCATATCCACTACCACCACCCTATTCTGATGCTCTGGGCCATCATCATCTCACACTCAACCTTGTCACTGATTTCCTTGTTTCTCCTCTTGCCCCTTTACAATCTATGTCCAACATAGCAACCAGACTTATCCCTTTAAATGTAAGGTTGGTCATATCACTCCTCTTCTCAGTACCAGATAATGTCTCCCTTTTTCATTCCCAGTAGAGGCCATTATCCAAGCCTCTATTCATCTGAGGCCTACTCTGATCATACTCTTTAAAAGAAAAATTCTGTCCTCTCAATTCCTACCCCAACTACTCCTCCTCTTACTCTGTTCTATAATTTATTTTTCTGTATCATTTTCCTCTTTTAACCCTATATCATTTCTTTATGTCTGTCTTTTTGTTTATTGTCTGTCTTTGTGGTAAAAAGTAGACTCTCAAATATTTGTCAAATTAATAAACAATTTCTTGGGATGTAGGGATTATTTCTTCCTCCATTGTACAGAAGAGGAAAAAAGGCTCAGACAGGTTAACTGATTTGCTCAGAAAATTAATCAGGAACAGGGCAAGGAATTAAACCAGAAACCTCAGACCCTAAAGTTCATAGTCTTAACCACCCAACAACTTCCTGCAATTTATGGTTTAATGCAGGCTATGCCCACCTCTGTGTATATTGCTCAGGCACAAGGGTAGCTGCAAAGCAGGATCAGCAGTTGTCATGGAACTGGAATATAGCTCTCCAGAGAATAAAGCAAGCAAATGGGAAAAACACATGGGTGATAAAATGGTGCCATTCACGTTGACAGTTTCTGATATAGCCTTACCTGGATAATGGCAAAAAGCCATACTTGAAGGGTTTTACCATCAACCTACATTTTCTTCTTCACTTACTCTGCACAATTGTGTTAATGATACTTAGGCCAAGTCAAATAAAACATTTCCAACTGCCTGAGTTACAGAGTCATTTCATGAGTAAATATCCATTAACGTTTCATGCCAAGGCATGGTAGGATTGTTTAGGCAGAGTCCTTTGGGTAAAAGAGCCCCAGGAAGTAGAAACCTTTGTCAAAATGTGAATTGTGACTAAGTCTTCAGTATCTCCTCTTCAGGTGGGCTTCAACTTCTAATGCAGCCTAAGGGGCAGAGAGTGTACTGAAAGAATTCACAAATTTTCCACAGAATTCCTGTGACCTAGTAATTCTGCTCTCTTACAAATGCCTACTAAATGTTTTATTTTGCTTAGTGAAAACATTTAGAGGATGGTGGCACTCAGAATATGCTTATAGCCCAGTTCCTCCTGGGATAGGCTGATGGTGGGCTCTGGGGGAATTTGCCTTTCCCAGTTCCATATAATTTGTCATGGTCTGCTCAATGCCCAGTGGGAGTAAACCAGGTCAGAGCCTTTTAAACTGGGCCCTAGGGCCCCTAAGGAGCTTACTAAATTCCGTGTAATATTTTACAGGTAAACTTTAGACCTCAGATCCTTTTGTAAAAGTGCTGATTTTTTAAAATAACTTTTTGTGATTGCTGATTCTGTATCCAGTCGTTCCCTTTTCTCAAAATTATAGTCTTTTCTTTTCTCTGTAGTGTAAGAAAGAGAATACAGTGGCTTAGAAAACTGATTCTAGAGCCAGAATGCTCAGATTCAAATCCTGACTCAGTCATTCACTATGAGTTCATAAGGTTGTTAGTTAACCTCATTAATCTGTTCACTCATTGGTAAAATGGGCTATTTTGAGAAATCAATGGGATCAAATTCGCAGTTAATATTGTAATGTATGTAAACGTTTAGTATGATACTGACATATAGTACTCTTATTTTTGTATGCTCCCAAGTATGAGATTATATAAAGGGCTCAGAGTCTGCAAGACTAGTTCTGGAATCCCAGCTTTGCCATGGACCACTGTAGAACTTTAAGTTAAGCAACTTTATTTCCTCCCACCAAATTTTTTTCATCATAAAATGAAAGGATTGAATTAAGTAATCTGAAGGTTCTTCTAGTTCTAACATTGAATAATGTTCTATAATATTCTATAATAAGGACCAATCCAGAAAAAAGTTATACGGTAGTTTTCAGTTCTAGGCCTAAAATGTTTAACTTCATAAGTAATACTGTGAAAAGAAAATTTTCATTCTAAAACATGTAAGATCTATTCTTAATTTTACTCCCTTAATATTTGCCTTCTTATTGTAGATCACAGCCCCCCCAAAAAATGTCTCATTTTTGCAAACCAGCATGTATTTTGTTTCATGACAATTTGCTTCCTATAAAGAGATTGCATTATCAAACTTTACCACTCATAGTTTAACACATTTTCCTCTTTAATATAAAGGTTATTTTACTTCAGAAAAGTACAACTCTTTTAATTAGAAAACAATTGAATGATGTTTTATATTGTCTCATAGGGATAAAGAATTTCCCATTTATCTAGTACTTGGGGAGAAATCACAGTTGGGTTGAGGCAGTGCTCATTTCACTTAGTGAAAGTAACCTGATCCAACTAGAAACAGAAATGGGGAGAAGACTGTCCTACGTAGATCTAAATGTCCAAACGATTCAGAGCTGGTCAGCTTAAAGAATGAAAATCTGTGTATTACTTAGTTTTGCTGTGGTAACAAATGACTCAAGAATCTCAGTGGTTTGTAATGACAAAGGTTTATTTCTTGCTTGTGTTACATGTTAGTTGCAGGTTGGCGGCAATGCTGTGCTGCCTCATGTGACTTCTTCCAGGATCCAGGCTGAGGAGCAGCTCCCAATCTGGACCTACTACTCTCTGGCAGGGGGAAGGCAAGAGAGCTTATAAAACCACCTGATGGCTCTTGGAGCTTTTCCTTAGGACTGGCATACTGTCTGTGGTGATCATATTTGTTTAGCCAAAACAAATCATATGGCCAAACCTGAAGTCAACAGGGCAAGGACATATACTTCCTGCACAGAAAGGTATTGCAAGTCACATGGAAAGGAGTAAGGATACAAACTCCTCTTACAAGGAAAGGGCCAGGGAGTAATTAGGAATAATGATACTATTAGGATAATAATTAGTATTAGTACTATTAGTAATTAGGATAATGATACTGCTTTCTGAGTCAGAAATGTTTATTTTTCTTTCTTCTACATGCAAAATAGACTCATAAATCTGGTCGTGTTTCTCTTTGCTAGCTTGGTAAACTCCATGAGGACAAGGCTATGTCTACCTTACTAATGTATCCTTAGCGTTGTGCTTGAAACATAGTAGCTGCTCAAAAATATTGTTTAATTAATGAACGAAGGAATAAACTGAAATAGCCTGAATGAATAGCATATTTCCTTTTTGTCTGGAAAGGGACAGAGAAAGTACCCATGAATTGATGACAGACTCCATAAAGCTGAAGCAGGGCTCAGAAGTGGATTTAATGACCTGGGCCTATGAAAGACACTAGGTTTTTCTCTGAGCTGATACGACTGTGTTCTGTAGAACTGGGGAGAAATCAATTTGATTAAAATGAAGCTTATGGTTTGTAGTGCTATTTAGAGCTGATTAATGATGAACTCCTCTCATCAGAAATGTAATACCCTGACATTCTTTCCTGGGTTGCAAATAAGTTTCCATGTAGCCGGCTGACATCTCCTTGACAAACCCAGAAGACAGAAAGCTTTCTTGGCCGACTTGCTACTCATTAAACTTTAGTACCCACCCACTCACAAAGAAATCTTTGAAATTAGTACATGAGAGTTTTCTATTTTGATGGCTTGATGCTATTCGGGAGAAAAATAAGATTTTATCCACAACATGAAAAGAAACTGCCATTATTTCAAGAGAAACACTGTCTTTGTGATACCTTGAATTTTAAGGCATTTTCCTCCCACTTTTTTCTGAGCTTTTGAATATGTATGAATCATCAATATATCCAGGGAGGCAGGAATCACCATCGTCTTTGTAATGATGATAATGCCAAGGGAGACAAAATGACTTGCTGACGGCAGAGTGAGTCAGCGAGTCAGCAGCTGAGTCAGAAGCAAAGCCCTGGTTTCCTAATTCGCAGGCTGGCGGTCTTAATGCCCAGGCTTCTGGCTTCATCTCATGTCCCCTGGCACTGCTGGGGCAGCTTGGAGGGGTGATATTATTCTGCTTTGTTGCAGCTCTGGTGGGTTCCTTCTGCCTCAATGTATTTGCTAACAAAAATTACACATTAGTAATCCTGAAAACTAACAAAAGAGAGGGTGGGAATGAAGTCATGCAGATGCATATTCATATAATCATTTGCCATGTTATTATAGCTCCTTTGAGTACACAAATTCTGATGGCAGCACATAGCCAGAGCACGTACTCTGCAAGTGCCCTGTAGCCTGAAAAGTGAGTGTGTGAAGGCAAGAGAAACAGAGAGCTCTGAAATGTTAGTTCATCTCCTTCCCACTTTTTCAAAAAAACTTCTCTCTCTCTTTATACATGAGGACAGTTGAAACACAAAGAAGGTTTGCTGCTGGCCATTTTGACCAAGCCAGAAATGCACTTCTCCTAATATTATGCTATAATAATTAGTTCATTCCCATTACACCCCTTGGCTATTCAATCCTGAATGAAGGAAGGAAAATTTGTAGCGGAAAATAGGAGGCTGTTTTTGCATTCTTATTACAGAGCAGAAAAATGAGTGTCATGTTTCCTCCATCATCAATTTTTTTCTCTCTACTGGATCTTTCCTGCCAATAATTAAACATGTGTTATTTCAAAAGAAGGAAGGAAGGAACTAATGAACGAACGGATCTTGACCCCACTTCCTACTCCAACTATGCCTAATTTTTCTCTTTCATTTTACAGCAAAACTCCTCAAAAGTGTGAGCTATACCAGCTGTTTCCAGTTTCTTCTCATTTTATCTTGAGCCCATTTCAAGCAGGCTTTGCTAAGATCTGTTTATTAAATTGACTGTGTCACAGTTACTAATAAGCTCCATATTGCTAAATTCAGTGAGTGATCAATATTCAGTGTTTGGTCATCTTAATTGAGCTTTCTGCAGCATTTGACACAGTTGGTGGTCCTTCTGCCTCTAAATACTGTTTTTTGATTTGTTTCCAGGATGTCTTACACTTTTAGTTTTCTTCCTACCTCATTGCCCACTCCTTCTCAGTCTCCTTTCTTACTTTTCCTTATCACCCATATCTTAAAACACTGACATGCTAAAGGGTTCAGTATGTGGTCTTCTTCTCCTTTCTAAACTCATGTCTTTAAAAATGTTCCATATTGAATAACTCCCAAATGAGTTACCTCCAGCCCAGACATCTGTGAAATTCAGGCTAATACTGTTAATTGCAATGCCATTCTTCTAGTTTCTTAGACCAAATCCTTAGAGTGATTTTTACTCTGTTTCTTTTACACACTAAATCCAAATCCATCAGCAAGCAAATCCTTTCAGCTCTACCTTCAAAATATAGTATATCCAGAATCTTACCATCTTTCATCACCTCCACACTGCCAGTACTCTGGTCCTTCATTATTGATATAGCATCCTAACTGATCTTCCTGCTTCCACCTTTGTTTTCTTTCAGTCTCTTCTCAGCACAGCAGTGAGAATAACCCTGTCAAAACTGAAGCCAGCTCATGTCATGGCCCTGCTTCAGAGTCTTCCAGTGAAAAGGGGAAAAGTTTTTAAACGTTTCGAAAGGCTTCTAATATTACTCCAAGTAAAAGCCAAGGTAAATTGATACAGGGTCTAGCCTCCCATTACCTAATATCATCTCTTACTACTCTTCCCACTGCTCACTCTACTCCAACTGTTCCCAAAAATGTGCGCCAGATATGGATCTGCTTAATGGCTTTGCACTTATTATTTTCTCTACCTGGGAAACTCTTCATCCAAATATCTACATGATTCACCTCCATACTACATCTGTGTCTTTATTCAACAGTTAACTTCTCACAATGGAATATTACTCATCTATCAAAAAGAATGAAATACTGTCATTTGCAGCAACATGGGTGGACCTAGAGATTATCATACTAAGTGAAGTCAGACAGAGAAAGACAAATATTATATATCACTTATATGTAGAATCTAAAAAATAATACAAATGAATCTATATACAAAACAGAAACAAACTCACAGACATAGAAAACAAACTTATGCTTACCAAAGGAGAAAGGGAGGGAGTGGAGGGATAAATTAGGAGTATGGGATTAACAGACACAAACAACTATACATAAAGTAGGTAAGCAACAAGAGTTTACTGTATATCACAGGGAACCATAATATCTTATAATAATCGATAACAGAAAATAATCTGAAAGAAAATATATATATATATGTCTATATAAAACCGAATCACTTTGCTGTATACCTGAAACTAACACAATATTGTAAATCAACTATAATTCAACTGAAAAAAAATTTAGAAACCAACTTCTCAGTGAGGCCTTCTCTGGCTACCTGATATAAAGTTTTTAAATTTCCTTTTTCTCTTTGTACTTATTACCACCTAGAATATTATATGTTTTATTTTTATGTTATTTTCTGTCTTTCTCCACTAGTCTCAGAGAGATAGAGATATTGTTTTTGTTTTGTTTCCTGCTGGCACATAAAACTTTATTCATGCTAGTGAACGAGTGATTGGATGAATGAATGAATTTAGTGGTAATAACAAACTAATATTTTATATGTAGATAGCAATTAGCTCCTACTGAATAATTAATCATCCCCAAATTTAGTGAGTTAAAACAACTATTTAGCTCATGATTTTATGGATCAATAATTTTGTCTGAACGCAAACTAGACAGTTCTTCTGGTCTTGGCTGGTCTAACTAATGTATTTTAGTCAGCTGCAAGTCAGCTAAGGAGTTTTCCTTCTTAGACTTAGCTCGCTGTCAGCAAAGAAAACATTGGCAACTAAGCCGCATGCCTGTCATCATTGAGAAGGTTACTCCGAACTGTTCACCTGGGACCTGGACAGGGTTCCGAGAGAGAGCAGAAGTGTGCAAGGTCTCTTAAGACCTAGGCTAGGAACAGCCACAACATCATTTCAGCCACATTTTATTAATCGAAGAAAGTACAAGAATAGCCCAGATTCAAGGGGTGGGTAAATAAGATCCTCCCTTTAATGGAAGGAGTTACAAAATCACATTGCAAAGAGGCATGGATACGGGGAGGGGGGTGATTTCAGCCATTTTTACAAACAATCTAAAACTGTAGGCTACCAAGGGAAGATCAGAAATCCTGTCTAGAGAGCTTTCTGAAACAGAAACAGATGACCAACTCAACTGAGTGGTTCAGCCTAAAACAAGAATTAATAATCTCTCAGTATCCATGTATCTTTCAACAAGATCAACCTTTCTATTTAAGTAATCTATCTTCCACTTTTTACGTCATTTACGACTCAGGATCGATATTGTGAAACAACATAATAGAAAAGAATAAGAACAGTGATTTTTAAAACTGAGTATTCCATTTTTAGATTCATTTTTCTGTACACATTTATGTGGGAGACAATTCTCCATGGGTCTCTCATGTTTCTACAAGTCTTCTGAGCACTATAAGTTTTCATTCTGGACCATCTTTTCAAGTACATTTATATAGCAAATGGCTTTGGAAGATAAAGATACTGACTCCTTCCAGAGCAAAGAGCAGGTTTGTTTACTCTCTAGTGTAATAAAGATATTATCTCCTTCTAGGAGATATTGGAGATATTATCTCCTTCAGTCAGGTTTGTTTGCAGCCCACTGTAAAAGATTCTGGTTCCCTGAACTCAGTGTTCTTCAACTGTGACATAAATGCACTACATGTACAGAATTCACCTAGGACCACTCCATATTGCCCCCATGGAACTTGAGGGCAAGAGGAACTGACGTGAGCATGAAGATCATACTGCCTACTGTGCTGTGAAAAATGAAGTCCTTTGAATCTGACCCAGTAGTCTTTTTTTTTCTGCCAGTATCCATGAAATGTAGCAAGCTAACTGGTTAGCTTGCAAGTATGGTAAAAAAAATCCCAGAACTTTCACAGTTCTTAATTTTTAAAAAATAATTTGCATTCTTTAAATAATTATACATTTAAATCATATGGGTACATACCAGGTTGTTTACAAATATGGTGAACATAAAAACATCATCACTTTTCTTTGAGTCTCTACAGTATAATCTATTATGGTTTGGCTACTTACGGGAACAAATATCTTACATGAAAGTGAACTGTTCTAGATTTTTTTCTGCATGTAGTTTACTCTCCAAAGTAATGTGCACTTTTTAAAATCACAAAGTTCCACAGAAGTAAAACTTCTTGTTTAAAAAAAAATTCCATTTTCACTTCAGCAGTACACATACTAAAGTTAATATGATACAAAGAAGATTATTAAGGTCTGTACTCAAGGATGATATGAAAATTTATGAAATGTTTCATATTTGGGGGAAGAAAATGAATAAAAGAATGTCTTGATAATATAAATAAATATATAAAATAATATACAATATAAAATAATAAATATATATATATATAATATAAAAGAATAAAAGAAAAAGGAAGATTAAACAGTTGGGTTAAATATAAAACTAATAATAAGATGGTAGATAAAAGCCAGATATATCAATAATCATTTTAAATGCACTGATGTCCTAATTAAAAGACTAAAATTGTCAAAGTGGATTAAAAATTACATGTTTTTTAAATGGAAATCAAGGGGTACTTATATTAAATAAAAGGACACAGATGTGTAAAAGTAAAAAAGATGATGAAAGACATACCATTTAAGTAGTAATCAAAAGAAAACTGGTATAGCTATAATATGATGATGAAAAAAAGACTATGGTAAGAAATATTACTGGAGAAATATATGTGCAGCACATAATAATAAAAAGTCAGTCCAAAACCCCACTTGAGGGACGACATTCTGCAAATACCTGACCAATACTCTTCAGAACTGTCAAGTTCATCAAAAACAAAAAAAGTCTGAGAGACGGTCATAGCCAAAAGGAATCTAAGGAGACATGATAAGCAAATGTAATGTAGTATCCTGGATGAGATACTGGAACAGAGAAAGTACATCAGGGGAAAACTAAGGAAATATGAATAAAGTACAGTGTTTAGGCTATAATAATGAATCAATATAGGTTCATGAATTATAACAAATGTACCATTGTATTATAAGATTTTAATAAGAATTATAACAAATGTACCATTGTATTATAAGATTTTAATAAGAGGGCATCCTGAATGGGATAAACACTCAGTGCTATCTTCCCAATTTTTCTATTAATTTAAAAGTATTCTAAAATGAAAATTTCATTTAAAAATATATAACATAGATAATTTATATCTATTATTTAAAAAAACTAAAAATCCATAAAAAGCAGACAATCCAAAAGAAAAATGAACAAAATTTTTGAATATATACTTACAAACAGAAAATTCAAGTGGGGAAAAAATATGAAAACTTGCCCTATCTCATTAGCCCTTCAGGTTATTTAAATCAAAATCACAATATAATAACACTATCCACCCATGAGAATGATTAAAATGAAAAAACAAAAGTAGCTGTTCCCAAGGGTTAGAGCAACTGGAACTTTCATACGTTGCTGCAGGAGTGTTATTGGCATAACACTTGAAAAAGTGTTTACTAAAACTGAATATACACATACTGTATGATGCAGTAATTCCACTCCTCCGGTATATACCATCGAAATGCTTACATATACTCACCAAAAGACACATATGAGAATGTTCATAACAGCACTACTTGTAATAACCCCAGTTGGAAGCAAACTTTTGATTCTGATTTTCAGAGCACTCAACTTTGATTAGAGAATCTACCCAACTTATTTTGCTCCTGATATTACTTCCGGTTTGTGATCTCCTCTTAACCCTGGATTTTCATTAGTGTCTCTGCATCCAGCCTAAGAACTTTCCCTTAACCGAAATGAACAGTTCTTCAAAGGATAATCAGGGGATTTCTTTGGGCTAAATCAGAGGAGTAAAAGGAGTTAGGTTGAGGTACTGCTGTAAGAAATAGGCTCATGAGATTTCTTCAACTAAGTAGAAAACCAGCACCATGGATGATGTCAGAAGTAAAGACAAAACAGTTACAAATCTTGTTTGCTTTAAAAAACCTTTGTGCAAGGCTGAGAACATAAGCTGATCAGTTACTTTCACGCTTTCTTTAGGTACTGTTTCAAACAGAGCAACAAAAATCTAACCCCACATAATGAAATAATATAATGTCATATGCTCACTTCATATACATTTGGCTATAATTCACTCGAGTAACACATTATGAATGCAAATGAATCATTTTAATTTGTAATGAAGTGGTAAACAGTAAAGAGCACATTTATGGTCATGCTTTGTGGGACTTAACATGGGTAAAGAATGGAAAGAGGAAAAAGTTCTCCAGTGCCTACTACAGTGTCTGGCACAGAGTAGGTGATTTAAAAATATATGTTGACAACTGGAAGAATCCTCTGTTTGTAAAAGGAAAGAAGAGGCAGCGTCTGATGAAAGGGTTCTTTTTTTATGAACATACTACTCATACTGCTCACAGTAACTGATGGCTAGTCTCTGCAAAGTACATTCTTTTGAATAGATAAATCAAATATTTGTAAAATGGCATCCTGCTTATTCTCTCTAAAGGATGATTAAAAACAAACCCCCTCTTTTCAAGGTGTAATTATGTACAATTGTCAAAAACTTTTGCAAATATAATTTATAACTTATATTTAAATTTTCATGTTAAATTAATGGAAGTTGCTACTTAAAAAGAAATAGCAAAAAAGTTTGTTAGGGCTTTGAATAAATTTCTCCCTCCTTAGAAAATGTGTCATTGGTAAAAGGTCAAATTTAATATTGACCAGTAAATTAGTTTTCTTTTGCTTTTAGAGATTATAACAATGGATTTATCTGAAAATATAGATTGAGACGGTATTAACTACATCCTTTTTAGATCCATAGAATAATTTTGGGGGAGAATTACTCATTTTCTTCTTACTAGTATTACCAGATTAATTAATCATCTGAAAAATCAGTATGCTTATTTGTTCCGGTGGTTGACCATATTCATTAGAAATATCCATGCCAAAAGGAATTTTCTTCTAGAAAGCATATTTATATTGGACTCAGTGATACAGTGTTTAGCTGGTGATTTTGTTTTATGTATGCATTATTCTTTAACTGCAACTCAAATGTGCATTATACCCATTGTCAATAGGTAGAAATTACTTGTCTGTCGAGTTTATTGTAGAAGCATTTAAAATGCAAAAAAGATTAAATCATAAATTTATGTTTCCCTAGAACCCAGTGAACCATAAAAATAATACAAAGTTTGCTGAAAGTCTGCCAGACATCAACATTTAGAATTAAGCTCGACATTTCTGTCCTTTACTCATTAAATTTCTGGCCATGCACTTCATACGGTATATACAGTGGGTCATTGTGAAGTATCAAGCCAAGTATAAAATCTGTAATAGTTTTCAGAAGTGAAGAAAATTCAGTCTCCCATGGAAAAGAATAAAATGGGATGCCCCAAAAATAGATAAAAAGGAACTTCCCTGGTGGTGCAGTGGTTAAGAATCCACCTGCCAATGCAGGGGACATGGGTTCGAGCCCTGGTCTGGGAAGATCCCACATGCCACAGAGCAACTAAGCCCGTGCACCACAACTACTGAACCCGCGTGCACAGCTACTGAAGGCCGTACGCCTAGAGCCCATGCTCCACAACAAGAGAAGCCACCTCAATGAGAAGCCCGTGCACCACAATGAAGAGTAGCCACTGCTCACCAAAACTAGAGAAAGCCCATGCACAGCAATGAAAACCCAACACAGCCAAAAATTTAAAATAAATAAATAAATTATTTTATTTAAAAAAAGAAAAAAAGCTGACAATACAGATTATAATTAATTTGGAGCTCTTCCAAATTCAGTGAAATAATTGATAGGAAAACATCAAAAATCCCAAAATAAAGATAAGATTGGACTTTATTCTAAAAGATATGTTGAGGAAGAGAGGGGGAAGATGGTGGAAGAGTAAGATGCGGAGGTCACCGTCCTCCCCACAGATACATCAGAAATACATCTACACGTGGAACAAGTCCTACAGAACACCTACTGAACGCTGGCAGAAGACCTCAGACCTCCCAAAAGGCAAGAAACTCCCCACGTACCTCGGTAGGGCAAAAGACAAAAGAATAAACAGAGACAAAAGAATAGGGACGGGACCAGCACCAGTGGCAGGGAGCTGTGAAGGAGGAAAGGTTTCCACACACTAGGAAGCCCCTTCATGGGCGGCTACTGCAGGAGGTGGAGGGGGGATGCTACGGAGCCGTGGAGGAGAGCACAAGAACAGGTGCGTGGAGGGCAAAGCGGAGAGATTCCCCCACAAAGGATCGGTTCCAACCAGCACTCACCAGCCTGAGAGGCTGGTCTGCTCACCCACCGGGGTGGGCGAGGCTGGGAGCTGAGGCTCCGGATTTGGTCAGAGTGCAGGGAGAGGACTGGGGCTGGCTGCGTGAACACAGCCTGCAGGGGGTTAGTGAACCACGGTAAGCCGGGAGGGAGTCCGGGGAAATGTCCGGACCTGCCAAAGCGGCAAGAGACTTTTTCTTCCCTCTTTGTTTCCTGGTATGTGAGGAGAGGGGATTAAGAGCACTGCTTAACGAGCTCGAGAGACGGGCGGGAGCCACGGCTAACAGCACGGACCACAGAGACGGGCATGAGACACTAAGGCTGCTGCTGCCGCCACCAAGAAACCTGTGTGTGAGCACAGATCACTATCCACACCTCCCCTCTGGGGAGCCTGTGCAGCCCGCCACAGCCAGCGTCCAGGGATCCAGAGACAACTTCCCTGCGAGAACGCACGGCGCGCTCAGGCTGGTGCAACGTCACGCCGGCCTCTGTCCCCGCAGCCTCGCCCCGCACTGCATACCCCTCCCTCCTCCTGGGCTGAGTGAGCCAGAGTTCCCGAATCAGCGGCTCATTTAACCCCATCCTGTCTGAGCAAAGAACAGACGCCATCCAGTGACCTACACACAGAGGTGGAGCCAAATCCAAAGCTGAGACCCGGGAGCTGTGTGAACAAAGAAGAGAAAGGGAAATCTCTCCCAGCAGCCTCAGGAGCACCGGATTAAATCTCCACAATCAACTTGATGTACCCTGCATCTGTGGAATACTTGAATAGACAACGAATCATCCCAAATTGAGGAGGTGGACTTTGAGAGCAAGATTTATTATTTTTTCCCCTTTTCCTCTTTTTATGAGTGTGTATGTGTATGCTTCTGTGTGAGAGTTTGTCTGTATAGCTTTGCTTTCACTATTTGTCCTAGGGTTCTATCCATCCGTTTTTTTGTTTGTTTTAGTTTAAAAAATTTTTTTCTTAATAATTATGTTTTATTTTAATAACTTTATTTTATCTTACTTTATTTTATTTTACTTTATCCTCCTTCTTTCTTTCTTTCTACTTTTTCTCCCTTTAATTCTGAGCCGTGTGGATGAAAGGCTCTTGGTGCTGCAGCCAGGACTCAGTGCTGTGCCTCTGAGGTGGGAGAGCCAACTTCAGAACACTCGTCCACAAGAGACATCCCAGCTCCATGAGATATCAAATGGTGAAAATCTCCCAGAGATCTCCATCTCAACACCAGCACCCAGCTTCACTCAACGACCAGCAAGCTACAGTGCTGGACACCCTATGCCAAACAACTAGCAAGACAGGAACACAACCCCACCCATTAGCAGAGAGGCTGCCTAAAATCATAATAAGTCCACAGACACCCCAAAAAAGACCACCAGACGTGGACCTGCCCACCAGAAAGACAAGATCCAGCCTCATCCACCAGAACACAGGCACTAGTCCCCTCCACCAGGAAGCCTAAACAACCCACTGAACCAACTTTAGCCACTGGGGACAGATACCAAAAACAACGGGAACTCAGCCTGCAAAAAGAAAACCCCAAACACAGTAAGATCAGCAAAATGAGAAGACAGAAAAACACACAGCAGATGAAGGAGCAAGATAAAAACCCACCAGACCTAACAAATGAAGAGGAAATAGGCAGTCTACCTGAAAAAGACTTCAGAATAATGATAGTAAAGATGATCCAACATCTTGGAAGTAGAATAGACAAAATGCAAGAAACATTTAACAAGGACCTAGAAGAACTAAAGATGAAACAAGCAATGATGAACAACACAATAAATAAAATTAAAAATAATGTAGAAGGGATCAATAGCAGAATAACTGAAGCAGAAGAATGGATACATGACCTGGAAGATAAAATATTGGAAATAACTACTGCAGAGCAGAATAAAGAAAAAAGAATGAAAAGAACCGTGGACAGTCTCAGAGACCTCTGGGACAACATTAAATGCACCAACATTCGAATTAGAGGGTTTCATGAAGAAGAAGAGAAAAAGAAAGGGACTGAGAAAATATTTGAAGAGATTATAGTTGAAAATTTCCCTAATATGGGAAAGGAAATAAGTAGTCAAGTCCAGGAAGCACAGAGAGTCCCATACAGGATAAATCCAAGGAGAAATACACCAAGACACAAATTAATCAAACTGTCAAAAATTAAATACAAAGAAAACATATTAAAAGCAGCATGGGAAAACACACACACACACACACACACACACACACACACACACACACGGGAATCCCCATAAGTTTAAGAGCTGCTCTTTCAGCAGAAACTCTGCAAGCCCGAAGGGACTGGCAGGACATATTTAAAGTGATGAAGGAGAAAAACCTACAACCAAGATTACTCTACCAGCAATGATCTCATTCAGATTTGATGGAGAAATTAAAAGCTTTATAGACAAGCAAAAGCTGAGAGAGTTCAGCACCACTAAACCAACTTTACAACAAATGCTAAAGGCCCTTCTCTAGGAAAGAAACACAAGAGAGGGAAAAGACCTACAATAACAAGCCCAAAACAATTAAGAAAATGGGAATAGGAACATACATATCGATAATTACCTTAAGGGTAAATGGATTAAATGCTCCCACCAAAAGACACAGACTGGCTGAGTGGATACAAAAACAACACCCATACATATGTGGTCTACAAGAGATGCACTTCAGACCTAGAGACACATACAGACTGAAAGTAAGGGGGTGGAAAAAGATATTCCTTGCAAATGGAAACCAAAAGAAAGTTGGAGTAACAATTCTCATATCAGACAAAATAAACCTTAAAATAAAGACTATTAGAAGAGACAAAGAAGGACACTACATAATGATCAAGGGATCAATCCAAGAAGAAGATATAACAATTGTAAATATTTATGCACCCAACATAGGAGCACCTCAATACATAAGGCAAATACTAACAGCCACAAAAGGGGAAATTGACAGTAACACATTCATAGTAGGGGACTTAAACACCCCACTTTCACCCATGGACAGATCATCCAAAATGAAAATAAATAAGGAAACACAAGCTTTAAATGATACATTAAACAAGATGGATGTAATTGGTATTTATAGGACATTCCATCCAAAAACAACAGGATACGCATTTTTCACAAGTGCTTATGGAACATTCTCCAGGATAGATCATGTCTTGGGTCACAAATCAAGCCTTGGTAAATTTAAGAAAATTGAAATTGTATCAAGTATCTTTTCTGACCACAACACTATGAGACTAGATATCAATTATAGGAACAGGTCTGTAAAAAATACAAACACATGGAGGCTAAACAATACACTACTTAATAACGAAGTGATCACTGAAGAAATCAAAGAGGAAATAAAAAAGTACCTAGAAACAAATGACAATGGAGACATGATTACCCAAAACCTATGGTATGCAGCAAAAGCAGTTCTAAGAGGGAAGTTTATAGCAATACAAGCCCACCTTAAGAAACAGGAAACATCTCGAATACACAATCTAACCTTGCACCTAAAGCAATTAGAGAAAGAAGAACAAAAAAAACCCGAAGTTAGCAGAAGGAAATAAATCATAAAGGTCAGATCAGAAATAAATGAAAAAGAAATGAAGGACACGATAGCAAAGATTAATAAAACTAAAAGCTGGTTCTTTGAGAAGATAAACAAAATTTATAAACCATTAGCCAGACTCATCAAGGAAAAAAGGGAGAAAGGGCTTCTCTGGTGGTGCAGTGGTTGAGAGTCCACCTGCCGATGCAGGGGACATGGGTTCGTGCCCCAGTCCAGGAAGATCCCACATGCCACGCAGCAGCTGGGCCCATGTCCATGGCCACTGATCCTGCGTGTCCGGAGCCTGTGCTCTGCAGCGGGAGGGGCCACAACAGTGAGAGGCCCGAGTACCGCCCAAAAAAAAAGGGAGAAGACTCAAATCAATAAAATTAGAAATGAAAAATTAGAAGTAACAACTGACACTGCAGAAATGCAAAAGATCATGAGAGATTACTACAAGTAACTCTATGTCAATAAAATGGACAACCTGGAAGAAATGGAGAAATTCTTAGAAATGTACCACCTGCCAAGACTGAATCAGGAAGAAATAGAAAATATGTATAGACCAATCACAAGCACTGAAATTGAAACTGTGACTAAAAATCCTCCAAAAAACAAAAGCCGAGGACCAGATGGCTTCACAGGAGAATTCTATCAAACATTTAGAGAAGAGCTAACACCTATCATTCTCAAACTCTTCCAAAATATAGCAGAGGAAGGAACACTCCCAAACTCATTCTATGAGGCCACCATCACGCTGATATCAAAACCAGACAAGGATGTCACAAAGAAAGAAAGCTACAGGCCAATATTACTGATGAACATAGATGCAAAAATCCTGAACAAAATACTTGCAAACAGAATCCAACAGCACATTAAAAGGATCATACACCATAATCAAGTGGGGTTTATTCCAGGAATGCAAGGATTCTTCAATATACGCAAATCAATCAATCTGATACACCATATTAGCAAATTGAAGAAAAAAAACCACATGGTCATCTCAATAGATGCAGAAAAAGTTTTCGACAAAATTCAACACCCATTTATGATAAAAACTCTACAGGAGGTAGGCATAGAGGGAACTTTCCTTAACATAATAAAGACCATATATGACAAACCCACAGCCAACCTCGTGCTCAATGGTGAAAAACTGAAAGCATTTCCACTAAGATCAGGATCAAGACAAGGTTGTCCACTCTCACCACTCTTATTCAACATAGTTTTGGAAGTTTAGGCCACAGCAATCTGAGAAGAAAAGGAAATAAAAGGAATAAAAATCATAAAAGAAGAAGGAAAGCTGTCACTGTCTGCAGATGACATGGTACTATACATAGAGAATCCTAAATATGGTACAAGAAAACTACTAGAGCTAATCAATGAATTTGGTAAAGTAGCAGGATACAAAATTAATTCACAGAAATCTCTGGCATTCCTGTACACTAATGATGAAAAATCTGAAAGTAAAATCAAGAAAACACTCCCATTTACCATTGCAACAAATAGAATAAAATATCTAGGAATAAACCTACCTAAGGAGACAAAAGACCTGTATGCAGAAAATTATAAGACACTGATGAAAGAAATTAAAGATGATACAAATAGATGGAGAGATATACCATGTTCTTGGATTGGAAGTATCAACATTATGAAAATTACTCTACTACCCAAAGCAAGCTGCAGATTCAATACAATCCCTATCAAAGTACCACTGGCATTTTTCACAGAACTACAACAAAAAATTTCACAATTAGTATGGAAACACAAAAGACCCCAAATAGCCAAAGCAATCTTGAGAACGAAAAATGAAGCTGGAGGAATCAGGCCCCCTGACTTCAGACTATACTACAAAGCTACAGTAATCAAGACAGTATGGTACTGGCACAAAAACAGAAATATAGATCAATGGAACAGTATAGAAAACCCAGAGATAAACCCACGCACATATGGTCACCTTTTCTTTGATAAAGGAGGCAGGAATGTACAGTGGAGAAAGGACAGCATCTTCAATAAGTGGTGCTGGGAAAACTGGACTGGTACATGTAAAAGTATGAGATTAGATCACTCCCTAACACCATACACAAAAAAAAGCTCAAACAGGATTAAAGACTTAAATGTAAGTCCAGAAACTATCAAACTCTTAGAGGAAAACATAGGCAGAACCCTCTATGACATAAATCACAGCAAGATCCTTTTGGATCCACCTCCTAGAGAAATGGAAATAAAAACAAAAATAAACAAATGGGACCTAATGAAACTTCAAAGCTTTTGCACAGCAAAGGAAACCATAAACAAGACCAAAAGACAACCCTCAGAATGGGAGAAAATATTTGCAAGTGAAGCAACTGACAAAGGATTAATCTGCAAAATTTACAAGCAGCACATTGAGCTCAATAACAAAAAAACAAACAACCCAGTCCAAAACTGGGCAGCAGACCTAATTAGACATTTCTCCAAAGAAGATATACAGACTGCCAACAAACACATGAAAGAATGCTCAACATCATTAATCATTAGAGAAATGCAAATCAAAAGTACAATGAGATATCACCTCATACTGGTCAGAATGGCCATCATCAAAAAGTCTAGAAACAATAAATGCTGGAGAGAGTGTGGAGAAAAGGGAACACTCTTGCACTGCTGGTGGGAATGTGAATTGGTACAGCCACTATGGAGAACAGTTTTTTCCTTAAAAAACTACAAATAGAACTACCATATGACCCAGCAACACCACTACTGGGCATATACCCTGAGAAAACCATAACTCAATAAGAGACATGAACCAAAATGTTCATTGCAGCTCTATTTACAATAGCACAGAGATGGAAACAACGTAAGTGTCCATCATTGGATGAATGGATAAAGAAGATGTGGCACATATATACAATGGAATATTACTCGCCATGAAAAAAAACGAAATTGAGTTATTTGTTGTGAGTTGGATGGACCTAGAGTCTGTCATACAGAGTGAAGTAAATCAGAAAAAGAAAGACAAATACCGTATGCTAACACATATATAGGGTATACAAGAAAAACAAATGTCATGAAGAACCTGGGGTAAGGCGGGAATAAAGACACAAACCTACTAGAGAATGGACTTGAGGATATGGGGAAGGGAAAGGGTGAGCTGTGACAAACGAGAGAGAGGCATGGACATATATACACTACCAAACTTAAGGTAGATAGCTAGTGGGAAGCAGCCACATAGCACAGGGAGATCAGCTCGGTGCTTTGTGACCGCCTGGAGGGGTGGGATAGGGAGAGTGGGAGGGAGGGAGATGCAAGAGGGAAGAGACATTGGAACATATGTATATGTATAACTGATTCACTTTGTTATAAAGAAGAAACTAACACACCATTGTAAAGCAATTATACTCCAATAAAGATGTAAACAACAACAAAAGAAGATATGTTGAGTAACTTAGCTTCAAAAGAAAAAAATGTATGATTTGAGGTTGCAAATTGCAATTTGGCAAAGTGTGTCATCCAGTGACAAAGAACAAGATAAATTTACTATACTAGAAGAGGAAGAAAGAAGGAGGAGGAGGAGGAGGAGGAGGAGGAGGAGGAGGAGGAGGAGAAAAGTAGTATAACATCTGATTTACAGCAACTTTTAGACTTCTATTGTTAAATGAATGCAGTCTAGCCTATATTTTAAAGCTCCATCTGTGGCAAATAATGAAAGATGAAAGATACAGAATGAAGGAGAACAGTGATCTTGAGCTGTAGCATCAAAACATGCCTAATAAATCAATAGTCTTTTTTTTCTTATGCATCCTCTCAAATTGCACACTGAGTCATAGCAGCTGGGCTATGATCCAAATCAGATAGTCAGACAGCCCAAAACACCAGATCAACAGATTTCTGAACCAGTATTATTCAGCATATAGACATAGTCATTAGACCAATGAGACATGAAGCTTGTATTTACAGAATGATAAGTTCCAGACGAAAGCTGGAAGAATTTGATGTGACTCACAGATGTTTTGCTTATTTGACACACATCTGGATATTTGGAAACATCCAAATGATTAACTAGATCCTTTAGTTTCCTTGCAGGTGTTCTGTACCATATAAACAGTCTTCAGGCCTTCCTTAAGTTTAGACATTCCCTATAATTCACAAATATTATGCATGTATATATATATATATGTATATATATATATATATATATATATATATATATATATATGCATACATATAACACAGCAAAACAGGGAGCAATACCTTCCCAGGGGACGTTTGGCAATGTCTAGAGATGTTTTAATTATCATACATGGAGGATGCTACCGGCTTTGAGTAGTGGAGGCCAGGGATTCTGCTAAATATCCTACAATGCACAGGACAGCCCCCCACAACAAAGAATATTAGCTGAGGAGCTAGTTATTTTAAATTAATTTGTCATTCTATATCCAGATGTTTTCAGATTATAAATCAAAGAGTCAACAATGGAGAGCAAACTTTACTGTAGACTGTTGTTTGGTAACCCCAGTATTAAACTAAACAATTAGAAAGAACCAGATGAATCAAACGTCAAGTTGTGCCTAGATTAGGATGAGTGGTGTGCTGGAGTCAACTGATACTGGCTTGTACTGTTAAATTTTCAGGAATTTTGCAAGCCAAATGTATCACATTGATATTCTGAAACTGTCCATGTTGAGAGTATTTACATGGGGGAAATCAGCAAACAGTACAACCAGGATTTTTCCACACCTGCCAGGGAGGCAGTTGTCAATCATTTGCCAGCACACCAACTGGTTAGGATACAGAGCATGAGTGACGCCATAATATTATTGACCATCTACTTAATTGTATGAAAAACTATTTTTACAAGACTAATTTAAAATATTATTTATCAGTATTTTTAGAATATTCTCTTCTAATCATGCTTTATACTTACATATAAAATATCAATGTATTCCCACTGACAAGGCCAACATCCAACTATACCATAAATACTAACAGAAGCTTTAATTGACCACTTTCTGCAAAATAAAGCTAATGAAAATATTCTGCACTTTATTAGCCAAAGGCTAATTGTATAAATTCATACCATTAACTGACATGACCAGAGTCTTAGAAAAGTGAAGTGTATTTTAGTTAAGAAAAAGAGATTATTCTTAAAAAGCTCAAAGTTGACAGATTCAAGAAATAAATGAGGCTTTGATGTAGCTAAATTAACTTTCTCCCTAAAGGAAAGGTCAGCAGCATTAGAATGCCAATTTTACTCAAAAAACTAAAGCTCCAGTTATCTTGGTTGGGAATGAATAGAGGAGAGTTATAATTTTTTCTCCTGATTTGCCATATTAGCTTCTTTGGTTTCAGGCAGATATTAATTTCCAAATCTCATAACACATCTGTGAAATACCAAGGCATCATTAATTCTATTGCCTACCATAAAGGAAGGGTAACTGATAACAAAATTAGAAATCAAGTAAGAATATGATCAGCAGTATAGCATAGTGGTTAGGAGTCTGAATTTGCATATTACATCAGCATGATTTTGAAAACTATATTTACCTCATATCTAAGATACCACCCATTTCAAGATGCTTCATTATTTCATGTACCACTAAGATAGAAAGAAATAAAATGGGCAGTTATACTTGCTGGAGCCAAAGACTTTAAAGATGTACCCCAAGTTCAGAGATGTTAAAATGTGTTTTTAAAATGTATCTTGGAGGAGAGATCAATTAAGATGGTGGAGTAGGAGGTCGTGGAACTCACCTCCCCTCACAAACACATCAAAAATACATCTACATGTGAAACAGTCCTCACTGAAAGCTAACTAGAAACTGGCAGAAAGACTCCTGTATGGCCAAGGCTGTAAGAAAGATACACATGTAATCTGGTAGGAAGGGAGGTAAAGCAATCAGATCAGGACCTGTGCCCCTTCTTGGCCTAATCTCCTCTAAGCTAATCTTACAGTAGTTAAAACAACACTTCCAATACTGAGGCAAAAGCCATCATGCCAGAAGTAGACCTCTAGCCAAATGCAGTATATGGGGACATTCTATAGCTACTTAGGCCAATTATTGGCATTTCTAAAGTCTTTCAATGATCTAGTCTTACAAAATTGATTTTTCACAACTGGAAACCTGCCTATTACCTCATTTCCCTTGTGGAACTACTATACTTCTGTAAGCTGAACATATTTTCAGATCTCTAGGCTATCAAGTAGCTCATTTTCTTTGTTTTGTATAAAGTAGTCTGTTTTAGCTTGCTGTAAATTTCTTCCATTTAATATGTTTTGTAAGAAAGTATGGAGCTTTAGATGAAGAACCTTGTAGTTAGGCGTTTTAAGAAAACTGTTTCCCTGTAAACATCTTAAAGAAATATTCATTCCACATTAGATCAGGTTCAGAAATATCCTCCAACTTTATCTTTCAATCTAGGTTTAGGTGACTTAATTAGCTAGTGAATATAATTATTTCAGTAAGCATTAAACAATTGATAAATATTTGCCTAAATGCAAATCTAACATTTGGTCAAATGCAGATGCAAAAATGCTTTGTTTTTGTTTATTGCTTGGTTACTTAGTTGGGGTTTTTTACAGAAATTCCCGAAATTGAATTTCCATATGAAAGTTGTTCATTATAGCACTATTTGTAACAGCAAAACACTGTAAATAACTCAAATATTTCTCAACTGAGTGGGGGTTAAAGAAACTATGCTAAACCACAGAACAGAGCACTATGCAGCTGTAAAAAGTAGTGAAGAACATCTCAACATACACTTATGGAGCAATCTCCAGGATATAATGTTGTATTTTTATTTATTTATTTACTTATTTATTTATTTTAAATGAGTATAGTTGATTTACAATATTGTGTTAATTTCAGGTGTACAGCAAAGTGACTCAGTTATGCATACACACGCACACACACACACACACATACACACACACACATCTTCCTTTTCAGATTCTTTTCCATTATAGATTATTACAAGATACTGAAAGTGCTATACAGTAAGTCCTTGTTGTTTATCTATATTATATTATATATAGTAGTGTGTATCTGTTAATCCTAAACTTCTAATTTAACCCCCCCTTTCCCCTTTGGTAACCATAAGTTTGTTTTCTATGTCTACAAGTCTGTTTCTGTCTTGTAAATAAGTTCATTTGTATCATTTTTTTTAGATTCTACATATAAGTGATTTCATATAATATTTGTCTTTCTCTGTCTGACTTACTTCAGTCAGTATGATAAACTCTAGGCCCATCCATGTTGCTGCAAAAGGCAATATTTCATTCCTTTTTATGTCTGAGTAATATACACTTGTGTATATATATATA
The DNA here is from genome assembly GCF_949987515.2 of Delphinus delphis. NCBI lineage: Eukaryota > Metazoa > Chordata > Mammalia > Artiodactyla > Delphinidae > Delphinus > Delphinus delphis. Next base: position 48,208,096 of record NC_082704.1, read on the forward strand.
TGCCACATCTTTATCCATTCATCAGTTGATGGGCACTTAGGTTGCTTCCATGTCTTGGCTATTGTAAGTAGTGCTGCTATGAACATTGGGGTGCATGTACCTTTTTGAATTAGAGTTTTTGACTTTTCCAAGTATGTGCCCAGGAGTGGGATTGCAGGATCATATGGTAACTTTAGTTTTTTGTGGAACCTCCATACTGTTTTCCATAGTGGATGCACCAATTTACATTCGCACCAACAGTGTAGGAGTGTTTCCTTTTCTCCACACCCTCTCTGGCATTTCTGATTTGTAGACTTTTTGATTATAGCCATTCTGACCAGTGTGAGGTGATACCCCCATTGTAGTTTTGATTTGCATTTTTCTAGTAATTAGCAACGTTTAACATCTTTTCATGTGTCTGTTAGCCATCTGTATGTCTTCTTTGGAGGAATGTCTATTTAAGTCTTCTGCCCATCTTTTGATTGGGTTGTTTTTTTGATATTGAACTATATGAACTCTTTGTATATTTTGAAGATTAATCCCTTGTTGGTCGCATTATTTCCTAATATTTTCTCCTAGTCTGTAGGTTATCTTTTTGTTTTGTTTATGGTTTCTTTTGCTGTGCAAAAGCTTATAAGACTGATTAGGTCTCATTTGTTTATTTTTGGTTTTATTTATTTTGCTTTGGGAGAATGATCTAAAAGAATATTGCTACAATTTATATCAGAGAATGTTTTGCCTATATTCTCTTCTAGGAGTTTTATAGTGTCATGTCTTATATTTAACTCTTTAAATCATTTTGAGTTTATTTTTGTGTAGGCTGTGAGAGAGTGTTCTAACTTCATTGATTTACATTAAGGTTGTATTTTTATAAATTCACTACATATAGCATGCCAATGACTCCCAAAATATCCTTAGATTCCACACAGAATATTCCACATTCTTGCTATTGCCACCTCTTCCTTCTTTTGCATACATTTTGTTGTTGTTGCTTTTGTTTTGTTTTGGTACTGGCAGAGAATCACATCACACTTCACACCACTTTTTGGTCCTCCAACAACTTTCCTCTTAGATTATGATCATGTTACAATAATGAATTGATAAAATAAAGTATAAATAATGTTGACCAACAGGTATGGTCTACCATGTGCTAGACAATGTTCTATATCCTGGAAAAGAGAAACATAACAGATTCTGCATCAAGAAACTTACAAATCAGTAGGGGAGGCAGTCACGTTATCCAATAAATTGTCTTTGGTAGTGTAATATGTACAATAGAGATGGTAGATACAAGTTACAGAAATAGTTCAAAATAGGGACTAGTTAAATTCTGATGGTGAAAGGGAGTTAGAATAATTATCCAAGTCCTCCTAGATATGCCATTTGAGTTATAATTTAAAGGATGAATACAGTGGTGTGCTGGTAAATGTTTAACAACTGACTTGGTGCAGGGAAGGGAGGGAACACAACAAACAAATAAATATGACTTGTACTATTTGCTAATTTCTGTTGTATAAATATTGCCACCATGACTGATTTCTAACTACCACTGTGAAGTCACTGAGGGGGGATGCACACAGTTGGCTCTGGTGAGCCAGTGCAAACCAACTCTAGTAGACACCTGGATGAATTAGGATTTTCCTGGTCAACTAGTGGGTAAGGGCATTCTAGAAAAAGGGAATGTGGAGAAATAACATGAACTGGAGTGTACAGTATAGAGAAGCCATGTTAAGTGAGGCTGAAGAGTTAGTCTAGCAATCAATCCATGAGTTGCTCGAGAGTTTGGACTTTTTCTTCCAGAAGTAGTGGAGAATGAGTGAAGAATATCAGATAGGTCAGATACAAGCTTAGTCTTTTTTGGGGTTTTTTACAAAGATAAACAATAGAGAAAACAGTTTAAAAAGATTAATAGCTGGTAAATTAAGTAAGATGTTATATAATAGTGTAGGAAAGAGATGTAGAAAGTCACATCTAAGAGAATAGTAGTGGGAATGGAGAAGAGAAAACAAATTTGAGAAATATTTAGAAGGCAGATCTAAAAGAAAGTTTTATCCCTACGGATGTGGCAATGAGGGAGAGAAAGGAGTTAAGGATAACTCTCCAGTTTGTGAATTAATAATTGCTTGTAATTTTTAAATACTGTAGTAGTTATTTGATTTAGCTTCATCTGATATGAGCCAGTTAATTTGACTCAATTGAATATATCTTTACTTGATTGTTCCTATAAACAGGAATCATTATGTAGAAGGTGACTACTTTGTTATTGTTCATTCACCTTTGAACGAGAAGAGATTTCTCAGTAATTGGTAGTTGCCTATGGAATATACCAACATTCATGGGCAGGGTAAAAGAGCATGAAAAGGAGTATGCAGAGAGGTAAAGGGAGAACCAGAAGAGAACAAAGTTGTGAAAATCAGCTGATGAAGAGAGAGTTTCAAGGAACAAAGAGTAGTCATGTAGGACAAAAGCTGCATTTGTTCAAGTAAATTAAGGAGTGGAAAGTTCTTGAATTGAGGAATCATAAGTAACTGTAGTAAGAGTAGTTGTAATGGCAAGAGAAAGACAGAAGTTGCATTGTGCTGAGTTTGGAAGAGAATGGATGAAAAAGAGACAGTTGAGTTCTAATATTAATAACTTTATAGGGGGATAAGAGTAAATTAAGTGGGTTTGGGAACTTTGATAAATTTTCTCCCAACCCCTACTATTTGACATTTTAATTACCTGATACTTTCATAATGGCTTCATGGTTTTCCTTTGTTCCTATCAATTAAGGTAAAATGCCTGCATTAGAGGATGTAAAAATATTTGCTTAGAGTAAGTTATAGCACCTATAACCTCACCAACACAATAAACACACAAACACACATACACAGAGAACACCATAATTGGGGGAAGTGAAGAATAAGAATTTTCATCTATTTGGTACATAATATTGTGGTGATGGTTGTAGTTTGCTTCACCCTGGGGCATTAAGGAATCTGGTCACAGCCTACTTCTGTTATCTAAGAATGAAGCATGGCAGAGATCCATTAAAACTAAAGGTGAGATCCTCTATAGCAGGGGCCTAATTTATTATTCATCTCAAAGGTTTCAGAGCCTTGATGTCAGTGTCTGAATGCAGGAATGGGCCAGCATGTGAGAGAGAACAAATGTCTGAAGCAATAACATCAAGGGAGTTGTTGACAAGAAAATCCTAATAAAATGAAGTGTTAATATCAGCATAAATCCATTTTCTATTATTTCAGCCATGTGGCTGACAGGATCTTCGTGCTCTGGCTGGGTGTCAGGCCTGAGACTCTGAGGTGGGAGACCCGAGTTCAGGACATTGGTCCACCAGAGACCTCCCAGGCCCACATAATATCAATCAGCGAGTACTCTCCCAGAGATCTCCATCTCAATGCTAAGACCCAGCTCCACTTAATGACCAGCAAATTCCAGTGCTAGACAAGCCATGCCAAACGACTAGCAAGGTAGGAACACAATGCCACCCATTAGCAGAGAGGCTGCCTAAAATCATAAGAAGGCCACAGACACCCCAAAACACACCATTGGATGCGGTCCTGCCCACCAGAAAGACAAGATCCAGGCTTATCCACAAGAACACAGGCACCAATCCTCTCCAAAAGGAAAACTACACAACGCACTGAACCAACCTTACCCACTGAGGGCAGACACCAAAAACAATGGGAACTATGAACCTGCAGCCTGTCAAAAGGAGACCCCAAACACAGTTAAACAAAAAGAGAAGACAGAGAAATATGCAGCAGATGAAGGAGCAAGGTAAAAACCCACCAGACCAAACAAATGAACAGGAAATAGGCAGTCTTCCTAAAAAAGAATTCAGAGTAACAATAGTAAAGATGATCCAAAATCTTGGACATAAAATGGAGAAAATACAAGAAACGTTTAACAAGAACCTAGTAGAACTAAAGAGTAAACAAACAATGATGAACACAATAAATGAAATTTTAAATTCTCCAGAAGGAATCAATAGCAGAATAACTGAGACAGAAGAACGGATACATGACATGTAAGATAAAATAGTGGAAATGACTACCCCAGAGCAGAATAAAGTAAAAGAAAAGAAAAGAATTGAGGACAGTATCAGAGACCTCTGGGACAACATTAATGCACCAATATTCGAATTATAGGGGTCCCAGAAGAAAAAGAGAAAAAGAAAGGGACTGAGAAAATATTTGAAGAGATTATAGTTGTAAACTTCCCTAATATGGGAAAGGAAATAGTCAATCAAGTCCAGGAAGTGCAGAGAGTCCCATACAGGAAAAATCCAAGGAGAAGCACGCCAAGACACATTAATCGAACTATCAAAAATTAAATACAAAGAAAAATATTAAAAGCAGCAAGGGAAAAGCAACAAATAACATACAAGGGAAACCTCATAAGGATAACAGCTAATCTTTCAGCAGAAACTGCAAGCCAGAAGGGTGTGGCAGGACATATTTAAAGTGATGAAAGGGAAAAGAGCTACAACCAAGATTACTACACCTAGCAAGGATCTCATTCAGATTCCTTGAAGAAATTAAAAATTTTACGGACAAGCAAAAGATAAAAGAATTCAGCATCACCAAACCAGCTTTACAACAAATGCTAAAGGAACTTCTCTAGGGAGGAAACAAACACAAGAGAAGGAAAATACCTACAATAACAAACCCAAAAAATTAAGAAAATGTTAATACAAACATACATATTGATAATTAACTTAAATGCAAATGGATTAAATACTCTCACCAAAAGACATACACTGGCTGAATGGATACAAAAACAAGACCCATATATATGTTCTCTACAAGAGACCCACTTCAGACCTAGGGACACATACAGACTGAAAGTGAGGGGATGGAAAAAGATATTGCATACAAATGGAAATCAAAAGACAACTGGAATAACAATTCTCATATCAGACAAAATAGATTTTAAAATAAAGAGTACTACAAAAGACAAAGGACACTACATAATGATCAAGGGTTCAGTCCAAAAAGAGGATATAACAATTGTAAATATTTATGCACCCAACATAGGAGCACCTCAATACATAAGGCAAATTCTAACAGCCATAAAAGGGGAAACTGACAATAACACAATCATAGTAGGGGACTTTGAAACCCCACTTTCACCAATGGACAGATCATCCAAAGTGAAAATAGATAAGGAAACACAAGCTTTGAATGATATATTAAACAAGATGGACTTATTTGATATTTATAGGACATTCCACCCAAAAACAACAGAATACACTTTCTTCTCAAGTGCTCATGGAACATTCTCCAGGATAGATCATATCTTGGGTCACAAATCAAGCCTTGGTAAATTTAAGAAAATTGAAATCATATGAAGTATCTTTCTAACCACAGCACTATGAGACTAGATATCAATGACAGGAAAAAATCTGTAAAAAACACAAACACATGGAGGCTAAATGATACACTACTTAATAACCAAGAGATCACGGAGGAAATCAAAGAGGAAATTAAAAAATACCTAGAAACAAATGACAATGAAAACACGACAACCCAAAACATATGGGATGCAGCAAAAGCAGTTCTAAGAGGAAAGTTAATAGCAATACAATCCTACCTCAAGAAACAAGGAACATCTCAAATAAACAACCTAAATTTACACCTAAAACAATTAGAGAAAGAAGAACAAAAAAACCTCAAAGTAAGCAGAAGGAAAGAAATTATAAATATCAGATCACAAATAAATGAAAAAGAAATGAAGGAAACAATAGCAAAGATCAATAAAACTAAAAGCTGGTTCTTTGAGAAGATAAACAAAATTGATAAATCTTTAGCCAGACTCATCTAGAAAAAAGGGAGAAGACTCAAATCAATAGAATTAGAAATGAAAAATAAGTAACAACTGACACTGCAGAAATACAAAGGATCATGAGAGATTACTACAAGCAGCTCCATGCCAATAAAATGGGCAACCTGGAAGAAATGGACAAATTCTTAGAAATGCACAACCTGCCGAGACTGAATCAGGAAGAAATAGAAAATATGAACAGACCAATCACAAGCACTGAAATTGAAACTGTGATTAAAAATCTTCCAAAAACAAAAGCGCAGGACCAGATGGATTCACAGGCGAATCCTATCAAACATTTAGAGAAGAGCTAACACCTATCCTTCTCAAACTGTTCCAAAAAATAGCAGAGGGAGGAACATTCCCAAACTCATTCCATGAGGCCACCATCACCCTGATACCAAAACCAGACAAGGATGTCACAAAGAAAGAAAATGACAGGCTAATATCACTATGAACATAGATGCAAAAATCCTGAACAAAATACTAGCAAACAGAATCCAACAGCACATTAAAAGGATCATACACCATGATCAAGTGAGGTTTATCCTAGGAATGCAAGGATTCTTCAATATACGCAAATCAATCAATGTGATAAACCCTATTAACAAATTGAAGGAGAAAAACCATATGATCATCTCAATAGATGCAGAAAATGTTTTCAACAAAATTCAACACCCATTTGTGATAAAAACCCTGCAGAAAGTAGGCATAGAGGGAACTTACCTCAACATAATAAAGGCCAAATATGACAAATCCACAGCCAACATCATTCTCAATGGTGAAAAACTGAAACCATTTCCTCTAAGATCAGGAACAAGACAAGGTTGTCCACTCTTACGACTATTATTCAACATAATTTTGGATGTTTTAGCCACAGCAATCAGAGAAGAACAAGAATAAAAGGAATCCAAATCGGAAAAGAAGAAGTAAAGCTGCCACTGTTTGCAGATGACATGATACTATATATTGAGAATCCTAAAGATGCTACCAGAAAACTACTAGAGCTAATCAATGAATTTTGTAAAGTAGCAGGATACAACATTAATGCACAGAAAACTCTTGCATTCCTATACACTAATGATGAAAATCTGAACGAGATATTAAGGAAACACTCTCATTTGCCATTGCAACAAAAAGAAGAAAATACCTAGGAATAAACCTACCTAAGGAGACAAAGACCTGTATGCAGAAAACTATAAGATACTGATGAAAGAAGTTAAAAAATAAAAAAAGTGAAGATGAATATGTAGTATAATAAATTTAATATTTTTCAGTCCTGGGAGTTTTTTGGGTTTTATTAACCTAGAATTCTTAATTACAACAGGGCAAACCTTGTATTGAAGTTATTATAATTATTGGTATTTTTACCTAATGGGCTTAAAATCGTTAAATGTAGCATGATGGCAATCTTTGACAATTTTTTTTTTCTTTTTGCGGTACGTGGGCCTCTCACTGTTGTGGCCTCTCCCGTTGTGGAGCACAGGCTCCAGATGCGCAGGCTCAGTGGCCATGGCTCACGGGCCCAGCTGCTCCACAGCATGTGGGATCTTCCCGGACCTGGGCACGAACCTGCATCCCCTGCATCAGGAGGCAGACTCTCAACCACTGCGCCACCAGGGAAGCCCAGTCTGACATATTTTTAAAAATAAATTTATTTATTTTACTGTATTTATTTTAGGCTGGTTTGGGTCTTCATTGCTACACACGGGCTTTCTCTAGTTGTGGCAAGTGGGGGCTACTCTTCATTGCAGTGCCTGGGCTTCCCATTGCGGTGGCTTCTCTTGCTGCAGAACTTGGGCTCTAGGCACTTAAGCTTCAGTAGTTGTGGCATTTGGGCTCAGTAGTTGTGGCTTGCGGGCTCTAGAGCACAGCCTCAGTAGTTGTGGCACACGGACTTAATTGCTCCATGTCATGTGGAATCCTCCCGGACCAGGGCTCATACCCATGTCCCCTGCATTGGCAGATGGATTTTTAACTACTGCACCACCAGGGAAGGCCCTCTCTGGCATATTTTTAAATCCATACAAAAATTTAGATATTTGCACTGAAACTGAAATAACTGCAACTTTTTAAATTTCCAGTGTTACTTTTATTCAGAAAAACTGGAACTAAACCAAAGATGGCTTGGAGTGAATAAAGGAATGGAGACAGGAGTGTCTCTGGAACTACAAATTGGATTCCCAGTAATTAGCAAGATATAGCACAGAAACTGTCTTAAAATGAGCAATGAGGATCAGGAAAGAAAATATATAGGAGAAGGAAATAAATTCAAATGATGGGGTTCAAATTGATGAGCTTAGGTTTAGAATTTGGTCTCAAGAAAAGAATCTTCGGACTTCATACAAAAGCTCAAAAGCCAATAAAGTAAAAATTTATGAGGACTCTGTGTGATTCTATGAGCCTAAGCTATACAATGACTTGAAATTCCCTAGTATTGTCCTACAACAAAGTGGGCTGTTTCTTCCAGACACTCAATGTTGTGTTGAGATGAAGTACATGATGATGTATCTAGACCCAGTTCTAGAAAATACTGGCCAATGAAGTAGCAATGTGAGGTCACTACACTCTCCCTGAGTTCTGCCCTTTCTATGAACTATTTTCAATTATAAAACATGCTAGTAGCTAGTACATTAGTCTTCACTGAAACATCAAGTAGTGTTAGAGGATAATTAACACAAGAAAATAGGTGGGCTTTAGTGTAAAGGCCATGTGTTAGTAAAGATGAGTAAGGACATCACCAATACTTAGAAGCTTTATAATAATTATAAATAGTTTTGAGCCAACTTATTCTAACCCCTATTCCCTAACATTTAAGACAGAATGGGACCAAATGCCCAGACATCTGTATAATGGGATGTCCTTTGCTCCTTTCATTTACAGTAAGGAGGTTACTTGTGTTATGTTCTGGAGAATGGGGAAACATTTGCTCAGGATCCATTACAACCCCCATCTACATCCCCCAACACACACAAACACAGAGGAATACACAGGATATAAATGTGAGAATTTTGAGATTTGGCCCAAGGCACCCAGGAATCTGGTTATAAACAATTTGGAAAATCCAAGAATGAGTCAAGACTAAAAAAATCATAGAACTTTGAACCACCCAGGACGAAGGGCATAGGTCACAGCAACAAGCTCCTTTATTCTATTTCTTCTCCTAAATGTCCCTTTACTGCCTCCTCTGCAGGTGGTTAAGATGTAGTATTGTGTGAGTGGGAGGAATTGGGAAGAAATTTTGGAAGTTATTACATAGAGAGAGCTCTGTATAATGGCTAGTGAAAGTGTTTTTTCTCTGCAGCTGACGTGAACCAGAACATTGCTGGATTTTTGCAGTTTATGGTTTGCCCAATGCCAACAAAATTTCTTCATTTTCTGCCAGGCAAACTGTCTCTGTCTTAAATCACCCTAGTAGATAAGGAAAGGGAAAGAGCTGAATGATCAAATGGCTTGAGGCAGCATAGTGTAGAGATAAAATGATTATAATAATAATACGTACCTAGTGTTTAGAGTAATCCCTGACACCTAAAAAGTACTATGTATGTGTTTGATAAATAAAAATCATACTTAATGGAGATCTTAAGTATAGACTATTATTTCTAGAACTATAGCAAGGAAGAGAGAGAGATGTTTGAAGGGAGGGTAGGGGTAGGGGAATTTACAGGAATTGTTTTATTTTTTGTTTAATTTTGTTTCAAAATTGTTTCAAGATTTCAAAGCTGGACTGAATAAGTCAGTGGAGAGATGTAAAGATTCGTAGGCCCTACTCAGAGAAAATAAATTTTGAAATTCTGAAGACAGGTCCACAATTCATATATATATGATTCTGATGATGTAATAAGGCCTACACTGACTACATTGCTCTTCCAGCACACTCTCAACCCCTTTTGTCCTCTATTCTTTTCTTTTTTAATTTTTGAGAAAGACAGACTGCCATATGTAGCACTCATTTGGATGTATCTGGAGTCTTGGAAGCTTGATTGTCCTATGTTCTCCTACAAATGGTACTTGAGAGCTTATCTGGAGGTTCTAGCAGGGGAATGCAGCTACTCATGCCCTCGCCCAAAGAACACCCTTCCTCTATTGGGAAGTTTGCCCTCTTCGACCTAGCATGCAGCTTCGGGAGGGGCACACATGGAGAGGTGAAGAAAGAAAAGGACACCTGCCTAGCCAGTCAGATCAGCCAAATCAACCCTGGAGATCAGTAGAGTGACAGATGTAGCCAATTCATCCTCACATTCCTCTTCTTTTCATTTTTAACATAGAACTTATCACTTTCTAACATGTTGCTATGGACTGAATGTTTGTGTCCCCCCCAAATGCATATGTTGAAACTTAATCCCTAGTGTGATGGTATTTGGAGGTCGGACATTTGGGAGGTAATCAGGTCTTGAGGATGAAGCCCTCATTAATGGGATGGTGCCCTTGTAAGATGAGACAGAAAAGAGCTCTCTCACTCTCTCTCTCTCTCTGCCATGTGAAGATACAATGAGAAGATGGCCATTTCTGAACCAGAAGGAGGGTTCTCACCAAGAACCCGACCTTACTAGCACCCTGATCTTGTACTTCCAGCCTCCAGTACTGTGAGAAATAAACTTCTATCGTTTAAGCCACCCATCTATCGTATTTTTGTTATAGCAGCCCAAGCTAAGACACATAACATGTAGTTTATTAATTTATTGCTTTTAGTTTATTATCTTCATCCCCTCACTAGTAGGTAAGCACCATGAAGGCATGTTTTTTTTTTCAATGCTGCATCCTCTACACCTAGAATAGTATCTAGCTATAGTAAGTGTTCAATAAATATTTGTTAATATTTATTCCCACATTTGGCAGGTGTGGGAACAACTGTCACAATGGATATAGAAAGAAAGAAACCTAAAATGGTGCTAGGGAGGAGGGAATGGTAAGCAAAACTCTGGCCATTTCAGAAATGGTCACTGTGTCACAGAGAACTGGATGCCTAGTTTTCTGGTCAGTGGATCAACTCTCGGTCTAGACTGGCAATGGGAGGGAAGCAAAGTCTTTTAACTTCTTTTTGCCTTAATGTGTTATTCTGCTTCCAAAGGTGGAGGGGCCTTTTTTTTCTCAATTCAACCCCATTTACCATGTTAACCTCCTTCCTCATATTTTTTCTTCCTGTCATTATTTTCATTAAATGTTTCATGTTTTGGTGTCTTTGCATATCTACTTCAGTATTTAAGTGGAGAGTGGAGGAAGCATATCTGGCACTGATACAATGGTACAAAATTCATTTGGAAATATGAGGGCCTAATTAAAAGGAATACATATTTTATGAGTACAGATATTTGCAACCCCCTTTAGGATTCTCAAAGATACCTTTATTGATTCAAGTAGTTTAATCTACATTATATGTTACCATTTCATCCAAATTGCATCTAATGAAACTGTGTGAGATTTCAAAAAATGGTAAAAAATTGTAAACTGGTTAAAAAGAAATTACCTGCATCAAACCAGAATGAGCAAATGAAAGCAAAACAGTAATCAAATCTCAATGAGGTCATCTGGGCAAAACAAACAATATTATGAAGATTGATAAACTGCTCACCATATGTCATAAACAAGAAAAAATAGTTTGTACCTTTTCCTATACTGCTGAAAATTTAGACACAACACCTAAGTAAGGTAACTTACTGGATGCATAGAGACAGTGGAAATAGAGGCATGGATAAATCGGTCTGTGTATTTAAACAGTGCAATTAATGTTTAAAATTAACTTATTTTGAAATAGAGCCTTTACTGAATATTATCCAGCCATTTTGGAGTATTATTATAACAGGAAGACATCTGTGATGGTTAATTTTATTTTTCAAGTTGGCTGGCTTATGGTGACCAGTTGTTTGGTCAAACACTAGTCTAAATGTTGTTGTAAAGGTATTCTTAGATGTGATTCATATATACATCAGCTGACCTTAAGTAAAGCAGATTACCCTCCATAATGTGGGTGAGCCTCATCCAATCAGCTGAAGGGCTTGAAAACAAAGGTTTCCCAAAGAAGAAGGAATTCTGCCTCCATTCTGCAATACAGAAATTCTACCTGAGTTTCCAGCCTTTGGACTCAAGACTATCACATCAACTCGTATCTGAATTTCCAGACTTTTGAGTTGCCCTACAGATTTCACTCTTGCCAGCTCCTAAAATTATGTGAACCAGTTCCTTAAAATCTCTCTCTCTCTCTCTCTCTCTCTCTCTATATATATATATATATATATATATATGTATAATATATTTATATATCAATTAATACAATAACAGTAATATTAATATATTAACATTATATAATAACTAATATATTAATTGATATATGTTGTTGATTTTATATAATGTATTAATGTACACAGAGAGAGAGAGAGAGAAAGAGACACAGAGAATGAGAAAAAACCCTGACTAATACAGCATTTTAATATAATTTGACTGGAAAAAAACAAAACTTTGTTGAACATGACTGCATACCAAATACTGTGCTATATACTTGGAATGTAGTGATGGTAAATAAAAATACAAGTTCCATGGTGATAGGGATTTTGGTCTGTTTTGTCCCCTGATGTACCCCTAGTTCCTACAATAGTACACAGGACAAAGAAGTCACTCAATATGTATTTGTTCAAAATATAAATATAGTTCTTGCCTTCAAGGAGCTAGAAATAACTGCAGAGACAGAGAGGTAAACAAATAATCATATTGTATCATATGTGCAACATATAGTTACAGTATAATTCTGCTTTTCTATTAAAAACAAACCCATTCTTATTTATAGATTGTGTCTGAAAGAAACCATGACAGCACTTGCTCCTAGGGGAAGGAACTAGATGACCAGCCATTAGGGGTGGGAAGGAAACTTTTTAATGAACATGTTTTTGTAAACTTTGACCACTGCAAAACTTTTTGCAAAAATATTTTTGAATTGTAGATGCAATTGTTCAAGATTAAGGTTTTCTGTAGCAATATATTACAAAGAAAAGACATGAAAATAAATAATGTAACTATATATAACCAAAGGAACTTATAATAGCTGAAAGTAAAGGTGCTTTATTAATATATTCCTTAAATTAAATTTTGTTCAGTTAGATACCACACAATCTCAGAGGCTATGTGGATCAAAATTCTTTGCCAATAGTTTTTCTACTCACTTTGAAGGGAAACACAGAAAGAAACTAACAGCTATAGTCATTTACGCCTAGTTGTTTTTCAGTATTTCAAACAAATCTAATTCCCATGTTGAGATTTGGCATGAGTTTTAATCAGTTGGAATGTATAGAAGGAGCACAGCTACTTTTAAAGTATCACCCTACATTATTTACTAACCTTGGAAAATTAAACCTAAATACACTGCATTTCTGAATGGAAATTAATTGGCAATATCAATGCTGCCTCAGTTTTGTCATAGACTAAAACCATCAAGCTGAATACTGTATTATTTCCTTCCACTCAGGCAATCACTTTTGCTCACTAAATATTTATGCAAATGTTCAGTAGAAGTTATCACATTAAATAAGCAGAATTTTATACTCCATATTAACATTTCACTTTTTCAATGTCATTGAAAAAAAGCTGGGTGCAAATTGGCAGTGATAACTGGCGGTCTTTAATTATTCTTCAGCAATAATTAGGATCAGAATTATTTTCACAGGATTGAATAACTTCAGCTTTTTATGATAACCCATGAAAAAAGAGGTTAATGATTTGGGAAATTCAAGATAGAATTAAGCAGATCAGATGGAGGAAAATGTACTGTCAATGTTAAATCACTAATAATGACATTTAATTGCCTTCTTTGGGCTCCCAAGGAATTCAATATTCTGAATCATTGTGTATGAATGATTTGTTGTCCAATATAGGCTTACACTAGTTTTGTGAGATGTCAAAGAGTAAGAAGTAAATGAGCCCTCAAAGTGAGGGAGCAGTAGATCATGCAGAATTTGGAGTACTGTTTTAAGGTTATTTCCTGCCAAGAGTCCAAGCATTCTAATCTCCTAAATGAAGATTCTTTGGATAGCCTATATAAAGGGTCTTATTTTAAAAAAAAATGTAAAATTGAAATCCTTTTCCATTTGGGCATGAATTTTAACCATACCCAGATTTTAACACTATTTGGTTTCAATATTCTTCTGCTACCCACCCTCTTCTTCTAAATCTAACTAAACGTCACCTACTAATATAGAAAGAAAATGCTGCTCCACAAACTATCTTTTGAGAAACATTGATATTTACTATTTTCTCTAGAAATCTGGGAAATAGTAGATTTGCTGTTCAGCAAATCCTAAGATTTCTTTTGTAAATGTTTAAAATAACTTCCATTTCAGATGTATGTGTGGCAACTGAATGTCCTCAGTGAGGAATATAAATTCTGAGGTTTGAAATTAGAAAGATTATATCTAAGGACTAAAACTGATTACTTGATTGGTCTCTCCAAAACATCTCTAGAACAATCTCATTCGATAAAATACCCACAAAACTGACCTAAAGAACAGTGTTGCAATATCTTTACAGAAAACTAAGCAGCATATATCTGACACATGCACATGATCACATATATATACAGCTATGACTGGAGCTGCTGTGAAGTATTAAGAGTTCAAAGGCACTTGAGATTTGTAGATCTTATCAAATTGCTTGCTTCTGGCAATTCTCATTCACTAAAAAATTTCACATTTCACTTGGATATTTAGAATAATCTCATTATCCAACTAGAAGTAGAGTGGAACATTTTTAATTTGCTTGGAAATAAATAATAAATAAATTGACATTACCATCATCAAAATCTCACAAATAACTAAGATTATTTTAGCTACCACAAACTTCTTAAATTTATTGGAAAATTAACTTTAAATGAGTTAGAATTGCTGAATAATAGATTATAATAAAAACTCTTGTAAATTATGAAGACCCGGTTAAGGTCTCCTATTAAATGTATTTACAATACAAAGAAAACATGCTGATGATTAAGTTTGGGCTCAACCTTTAATTAAAAGAAATAAAAGCCTAAAACTTTGCAATCTTTGGATGTCTTTTACAAGTAATTATGGGCACTTCAGATGTGCCCATACATACTGAACTTGCTAGGTTCCTATGCAGTAAGTTCATCATCCATCTTTGTAAACACATAGTAACAAAGACAGAAATAAATAGTTGGAACAGCACTGTCCAATAGAAATTCTTGCTTTGATGTTAATGTTTTATATCTGTGCAGTTCAATCAGGTAATCCCTAGACACATGTGTCTTAACATTTGAAATGTGGCTAATGTGACTAAAGAACAAAATATTGAAATTTTAATTAATTTTAATTTAAATTGCCACATATGGTCAATGGCTACCATAGTGGACAGCCAAGATTTGGAATCAAACAACTTAGTGTTGTGTTGTTATAAACTAATAATATTATCAAAATGTTTTAACCAATTGGGACAAAACTAAGAGATCAGACATCTTTTAGGGAATTAAATCAATGTTCACTTTTTAAATGCTACACAGAATCAATGCTACTAATTATTAAGGCTAAATGCACAAAGATTACAGAGGCTCAACCTTGGGTTGTTGGAGCTTGGAGACCAGCAATGTCTTCTATAAAGAGAAGAGAAACTGTGAATTTAGCTTACATTTAATGAAAAGAAAGAGTAAGATCTTTATTTCTATAGTTGCAGAAGAAAACATAAGGTTGTCACTCTGAACACTCTCACAGACCAGAACTCAGGCTACATTTTCACAGTAACATGGAGAAGCAATCTGAAGAAGGAAATGCATACCACCTTTCTTGTAAGATGAAATGTGTATATCTCATAGGCTTACACTACAGAAAGATGTTTTGGAAATGGCTGTTTTTTAGTCTAAGTAATCTTTATTTTCGTACCTCTTAATTTTCCCATTGAGTCTTTCTCAGTATTTATTCTCTTTGACTTTATTACAGCATTTGACAAGTTTAACCATATCCTCCCTAAAGTCTTTCACTTGGCCTCCATGACACTAGTCTTTCCTCCCTTTTTTATTTCTGTTTCTTTATTATTATTATTATTATTATTATTAATTTTTTTTTGCGGTACGCGGGCCTCTCACTGTTGTGCCCTCTCCCGTTGCAGAGCACAGGCGCCGGATGCGCAGGCTCAGCGGCCATGGCTCACGGGCCCAGCTGCTCCGCGGCATGTGGGATCTTCCCGGACCGGGGCACGAACCCGTGTCCCCTACATCGGCAGGCAGACTCTCAACCACTGCGCCACCAGGGAAGCCCCTCTTTTTTATTATTTTTGAATGCCATTCTTCCTCACCTAATCCTCTTTCTTACTTTCTGATTACTGTTCATAGGATCATCATTATCCATGTTACCTAGAGTAATCCATGATTCCTCACTCTACCTGCACTGCACAGTCAATAAATCAGTAGGTCTCACCTATCCTACCTATACAATAGCTCCTATATGCATTCTCTTCCCATTAAAACCCAGAGTTACCAGAAAATCCTAATTTAGTTATCTCTTGTCTGGACGACTGGAACCATGTCACAAGAGGCCTACGTGTCTCGTCTCTTCCCTTCCAATTCTCATTTCACAATGATGTTAGAATAATCTTCCCAAAGAAAAGCTGCCAATCTCCCTTTTCAACCATATGTACTCTACATTTGTGTATCTCAAAATGTAGTCTAAGAACAATTTGCAGCAAAAAGCAGATCCCTGGTCTCTGCTATTGGTACACAGTCTCTTCGGGTGAAGGCTGAGGATCTGAATTTAACAAGCTTTCCAGGTTACTCGGATGCACTCTAATGTTTGAAACCCTCTGCACTCTTTCTATTCCTTTCAGTAGAAATTGTCCTGTTTGTTCATTCACAACAATTGGTAGTGCAATTGGGTAAAACTCTGTCAGAAATTCTTAAGCTGCTACTGAGAAGATGGATAGAGGATGGTAACGAATTAAGCTCAATAAGAAAGATGGCAAGCCTTTGGCTTTGTTGGCAATAGATTCTAAAGTAAAACCAATTATAAAGGTTAAAATGGAAGAGTTGGAAGGGGCCAAGCGTGGAGGAAGTTCTCAGGAGAGTAAACTATTCTAACTGGTGATTTTGCATCTTTTTTCTTCCTCCTCTTTCTTTTTCTCCTCTTTCTTTTCTTTCTTATTCAACTAAAGCCCTTAGGGGACATGCTGATTATGTAAAAGCAACTGACTTTAAGGGGGTCAGTCAGAAATGTGCTAATTTCAAGGAACTGCCACGGGTTAATTGGATTTGGCAGGGTTAGTGAGAATAGAGAGGACAGATCTTTGAGCAGGAATAAGGGAACTGTCTGTTTTCCAATCAGAATAGGGATCAATGTGGGTTAGTGACTACCCGTCTCATTTTTCTAAGTGGTTTTTTATCCCTTGAGGTTGTCTAAAAATAGCCTTTGGGGTGAGGTAACACATTTGTTGGTTGATTACATTTCCCATTAGCTAAAGATTTTAACAAAAGAAGTAGATTTTTAAAAATATATATGAGAAATATATATGTTAGGTACCTCACTCTTAAAGTATATTTTAGGACACTATAAATGACCAAGAATAAAATATATGCAGTCAAGTTGTACATCACCTATGAATGAATATAAGCACACAGAATAGTATAAATCATCTGTCCCAATGCTGGTATATCCCTTGAAATTAATGTTATGCACCATCTGTCCCTGCCCAGCTCACTCTCCAACTACCAAGCTTATGAATTGAGTCTCATAAGTAAATTTGGTCTTTCTCTTTTAAAGTAAAATGACCCAACCCAACCCCAGGTTACCACGCCTAGTCAGTATGTAAATGCAACACAAAAAGGTAAGAGGTAAGAAAAATGCATCCTTTACTTTCATAATATAGTTTCTACAAATATGCTGGCAAGAAAGACTTTTTCATGTCATAAGGGAGACCTATAGTTAATGATTTCTCTTGTTACTTATGAATTTTGGAATTACTTTTAAGTAAAACTATTATATCAAGCAATAAGGATATAATTTGACAGCTCATCCTAGGTATTTAAAGAAAGTTTCAAACAAAAGCTATTGATATGGGATAATTTTAATATTTTGTTAGCAGAATAGAAAACACTTTCTTTTTAGTTATAGTCTGGGCTGACATGTTTTGGAGATAGCAGGCTTTATTGTCTTCTTTTTTTTTCACATTTTTATTGGTGTATAAATTCTTTACAATGTTGTGTTAGTTTCTGCTGTACAACAATGTGAATAAGCTGTATGTATACATATATCCTCATATCCCCTTCCTCTTGAGCTTCCCTCCACCCTCCCTATCCCATCCATCTAGGTTGTCACAAAGCATCAAGTTGACCTCCTTGTGCTATGCAGCAGCTTCCCACTAGCCATCCATTTTACATTTGGTAATGTATATATGTCAGTGCTACTCTCTCACATCATCCCAGCTTCCCCTTGCCACCCTGTGCCCTCAAGTCTGTTCTCTACATCTGCGTCTTTATTCCTGCCCTGTCACTAGGCTCATTTGTACCACTTTTTAAAATTCCATATATATGCGTTAGCATGTGGTATTTGTTTTTATCTTTCTGACTTACTTTACTTTGTATGACAAATTCTAGGTCCATCCACCTCACTACAAATAACTCAATAATGTTCCTTTTTATGGCTGAGTAATATTCCATCGTGTATATGTGTCTTTTAATTTTTTTGGTGGGAGGTGGGGGGCTGGGGAAGAGCAAAGTATGGAGAATAAAAAATCCAGGCTGTCTACTCACATAACCTAAGTGACATGACTCAAGATTTGAGCATAGAAGTTTTTTCAATGTTTTCAGCAGGGTTTGGAAGGAAGGCATGCTATATAATTAAAGTTTTCATAATAGAGAGAGTAATTACCAACTCATCACTTTCTTAGCTTCTTAACTGCCACTTTTCATTTTAACCACCCTCCTACTAACAATGCATATTACCACCACCACCACCTCTACATCCACCACCACCTCCAGAGTCAGATGCTGCTTTGGTTATATACTTTTCTCAAATCCTTTAAAGTTGTATTTTTACACTATATTTGCTTTATGTCTAAGAGAAATGGTATTTATGTCTGTCCACACAAAAACTTGTACATGAATATTCATACCACCATCATGCACAATAGGCAATTTTGGAAATGACCAAAATGTCCATCAACTGATGAATGGATAAACAAAATATATCCATACAATGGGATATTATGAGGCAATAAAAAGGAATTAAACACTTATATATGCTTACAACATTGATGAACCTTGTAAACACTATGTAAATGAAAAAGCCAGACACAAAAGGCCACATTTATAAGAAATATCTCAAATAGGGAAATCTGTAGAGACAGAGAGTACATTAGTGGTGGTCTAGGGCCTGGAGGGGATAAGGAGTTAGAGACATGATGGCTAAAGGGTCCTCACCTTCTTTTTGAGGTGATGAAAATTTTCTAAAATTGATTGTGGTCATGGCAGTACAATTCAGTGAATAAATGAAAAGTCATTGAATTGTACACTTTAAATGAGTGAATTGTATATGTAAATTATCTCAGTAAAGCTGTTTATATATATATTTTTTCTGATTAAACCCAGGAAAACTATAATTGCCTTATGACATGCTTTAAAATTCAAGCCAACACCATTTCACGATTTTTTTCAGCTTATATAACTCCATTTGGGATTTACCCCCTTGGTCTACTGGGCACAAAGGTCAAAATGATTGGTTGGTTGGTTGAAGGTTGGTTTCTTTAAACAACTGACTAGTCTGCTTAAGCCACATTTCCATCTTAGGTACAATATAATTTTTGAATTCTCCCTGGTAATTACTTTGAAATTTGGGAAAACATGTTTCTTTCCTTTAGGCCAGTACACTCCCTCAGGGGAATAAGGCAAGCTCTTGTGGAGAATACAGGTCAAAGGGTTAGTGGATGTTTTATTTCCTGTGCTCAGGAACAATAATTCCCCAAAACAAAGGAAAGCAATATGGTAGGTTTTCAGTCAAGATCATATGAAATTATTTCCATAGGTCATACAGAGATCCAGAGTATGACTGGTATGTAGCTACATGCCTTTAATCAGTTTTATGTGAAGTATATTAGTGTTTTGTAATCTCTACACAATGTATGGCACATAACTCATCAAATGACTGTTGAATGAAATTCCAGTTTTCAAAAGCAAATACTTTGATCATCAAAGTGTATTTATTTATGCTTTCTTTCATTCTAGTAAGGACTTGAAGTAGCTCACTTGGTCAAGTCATAGAATAAAATAATGGTAAAATATAAATATGAATAAATAAGTAAAAAGTCAAAGCACTACGCTACACCATTAAACGCAATTGTCAGCTGTCAGTCCTATCCTAATGGACCTCTCAGCAGCTTTCCCCATTCATCATTTCTTCTTTCTTGGAACATTTTCTTCACTTGGCTTTCAGGACACTATTTTACCTCACTAGCCACTGTTGCCCTAGCCACTACTACTCAGGCAACATTGATGGTTTCTCTTCTTCCCAAACTAAAAATAATGAAGTATCTCAAGGCTCATCCCTGGGCCTCCTCTCTTCTCTAACTGCACTCCTTCCCAGGTTACCTCATCTAAATCTGTTGCTCTAAATACCATGTGTATGCTGATCACTCGCAGATGTAGATTTGCAGCCCAGACCGAACTCCAGACTTGTATAACCAACTGCTTAGTCAATATTGTCACTTGGATCTCTAATAGTCTTTTGAAACATAATCTCCAAAGTTAAACTTTTAATTTCTTCCCTCTGCTCCTCCAGCCGAAACCTGCTACTCTTCCAATCTTTCCTATCTTAGTAAATAACACCACCATTCACTCACTTGCTCAGGTCTAAACCCTTAAAAGTTTTCCTTGATTTATTTCTCTCTCACCCCATACTTATCAGCACTTCCTGCTAGCTTTACCCTTAAACTACATCCTGAATCTGATCACTTCTCACCATCTTCACTATTACTACCCTGGTCTCAATCACTGTCGGCTCTTGCCTATATTTAGGCAATATTTGTTTCTACTCTTTTTCCCTATGATTTGTTTTCTTCACAGTACCTAGAGTAGCCACAGAAGCTAGAACCTCAGTTATATCATGTCACTTCTTGCTTTAAAACATCCAAAGATTTATTGTCACATATAAAGTGACACCCCAGGTCCTTGTCATGCCCTACAAGTCCCTGGATACCTACTTCTCTGACCTCACTTCTCTCCACTCTTCCCCACTGCTCACTCACTCAGGTGTACTTGCTTTCTTTGTTGTTCCTGGAACATGCAAGCAAGATCCTCCTTCAGGGTCTTTGTACTTGTTCTTTTCTATGTTTGGCAAACTCTACCCCGAGAGACCCTTGGCTAGCTCCCTTAACTCATTTAGGTCTCTGCTCAAATACTGCCTTCTCAGAGAGGACTTGCCAGACCATTCTATGTAGAATACTCCTGTCCATCTCTTTCACCCTACCTTACTTCATATACCTTCATAGCACTTGTTGCTGACATTATGCTATATATTTGCTTATTGTTTGCTCTCCTCCAGAAATAAGTTCAATGAAGAAAGGGATTATATCTGTTATATTCACTGCTATGACTTGATTGCCTACAATAGTACCTAGCACATAGTATGTACTCCAAAATAGTTTTTGAAGAAATAAGTTAGGATACTGCAAGCTGTTTACTAGTTTTTAGTAGCAGAAAAGGTATTGATTATAGATAAATACATACATAAATACATAAATAAATACATAAACAAAATATTTTTCCTATCATTTTCATGGTAATTAATTTTTAGTAATTTATGACAAACTTCTGCCATTTAATTTTTCTTGTGTTGATTACTTATTCCTTATCTAGATTTTAAGACAAAACCACGTTTAATACTTTTTTTTTTTTTTTTTTTTTTGCGGTATGCGGGCCTCTCACTGCTGTGGCCTCTCCCGTTACGGAGCACAGGCTCCGGACGCGCAGGCCCAGCGGCCATGGCTCACGGGCCCAGTCGCTCCGCGGCATGTGGGATCTTCCCGGACGGGGGCACGAACCCGTGTCCCCTGCATCGGCAGGCGGACTCTCAACCACTGTGCCACCAGGGAAGCCCCCGTTTAATACTTTTTTGTGCTTACATTTCTCAGTGCCTTGAGTACAGGAGACCCACTACTTATACTGTATTTCCTGAATTCTACCATGTCATTGATTTTGAAATGCTCCACATTGATTAAATATTACCTTTTGTTTTTTTTTTTTGGAGTGGGCACAAATGGAGATAAAGCACTGTGTTAATACACACACAACTTTTAGGTTACATCCAGATTGCAGAAATTTTAAAGTGAATGTACTTTATGGCACATAAATATGGTAATGATTAATTAATGGTTGATTAATTAATTGTATAAATTTTATTTTGTTATCCAATAAAGTGAATGACTGCTGGTCATTAAGGATCTTTATTAAATTTTTATGTTCTTAAGGTGTTTGCATTCTCATGGGAATAAAAATGTGTTTGTCTATTTACATGTGCATATACACGAGAGGGGATACGACAGCAGCACTTCATCCAATTCATTAGAAGCAGTATTATATATATTTTCCCCAAATTTAGCAGTTTGTCATAAGCTTTCATAGGAGAGAGGGGTGGGAAATATGCAGTTTGCCTTGACACTTACAGAGTCACTGACTATACTTCAAACCACTGAATTATTTGTATTTGAACTTTCAAAGTTATCATAAAGAGAACAAGATTTCAAGGCTTTGCACTCATCATACTGTTGGTACTACCTTAACTATGCAAGAATATTAGGCTGGTGACAACAAAAGGGATCAAAATTGGAACTGATAAATAGAAATTTTTGAGCAGATGATGTCTGATCTGCATTCTGATTACCACCTGCTGTATGATATAGTGGAATACAAGACCTAAAATCTCTAAAGAGAATATATGACTATGATTTAGATAACCAACATCTGGATGTTCTACATAAATAGAGCTGAATGAATACTTTCTTGGTAGTTTAAATCCTGATAAATGCAGTAAGTAGTTTGAGTATTAAGTTTCAGGTGACTCATTACAGCTCTATTAACAACCTGAAAAATATATACACAATTTCCCACATTTCATATCCATGATATAAAACATAAAGCAACTTTTTTATGCCATAAGCACTGTGAATGTTCACTCATTAGCAGCTTTATTTGATTTTTTAAACTAAAATATAAAATAACAGTTGCCAACACTCAAAGGATATTATTAGCATACTCTATACTGAAAAGCATTGCTTCTAGTTTAGAAACAAGCTTTGGTATTACAATAATATTTAAAAGATTGTGGTACTGACACAGAAATTGACAAATAGACCAAGGGTACTGATTTGGGAGTACCATAACATACCTTCATAGTAAATAAAAAATTGGGATATTGGTTCAAATCAGTGCGGAAATTAATTTATAAATAGTGCTAGTATAATTGTCTTACAACAGAGAAAAACAGATTGAGATCCATACCTTTTATCACATATAAAATCAACCCCAGATGGAGAAAAGGCTACACTGTGAAAGACAAAACTATGAAATTATTAGTAGAAAATATGTAAGTATTTTTTAACATTGGCATGGAAAATAATTTCTTAAATGAGATGAAAAGAGCACAGACCTTTATGGGGATATTTGGTTGATTTAACCTTATCAAAATTAAATATTTTTTTCAATGCAAAACACCATAAAACAAAGTTAATAGGCAGGTGAAAAAACTGGGAAAATATGTTATTCAAATATTTAATAAACAAAAACATAATCTGTAGAATATATAAGGAACAAATCAGCAAGAACGGGACCAGAATTCCAATAAAAATGCACAAACAATATGAACAGGCAGTTCCCAAGAGGATAAACCCAAACGGCTAATAAAGAAGAGGACTTGCATAACTTCACAAATAATCAAAGAAATGCAACTAAAAACAATGAGAGTACTCTATAGTCATCATATAACAACAATAAGAAATTCAGGTACTGTCAAGTGTTGGTGAAAATGTGGAAGATAGGAATCTTCATGCACTGATGGTGGGCATATAAACTAACATAGTTATTTTTTGAGAGGTGAGCAATCTGTAAGCGTTTAGGGAAATTAAGTTTGCACATAACATTCCTGCATATATCTTCAAGAGAAACTCATGTAAAGGTACCTAGAGAGAGGCATCAGTGAGGATGTTCATCACAGCAGTGTTTGTAATAACAAAGTTAGCAACAACTAAATTATTAAATCACAATTAATTGTTAAAATAATTTTTGCTGGGGCTTCCCTGGTGGCGCAGTGGTTGAGAGTCCGCCTGCCAATGCAGGGGACACGGGTTCGTGCCCCGGTCCGGGAGGATCCCACATGCCTCGGAGCGGCTGGGCCTGTGAGCCATGGCCGCTGAGCCTGCGCATCCGGAGCCTGTGCTCCGCAACGGGAGAGGCCACAGCAGTGAGAGGCCCGCGTGCCGCAAAAAATAATAATAATAATAATTTTTGCTGCTCATTTCTCACAAACAATCCTGAGTAATATCCTTTTGACCTTGACTCTCTTCTTCCTATATACTGCTTTCATGAGCATCCTCTCACCTGTCTATCCATGTCTTGTATGAAAATCTTCAATAGAAATTAGGCTGACACATAACCCTAGTATGTCCTGCAAGATTGTTACATTTCAAATTGAAAAAGGCACTCAGTCATAGGCACAGAAATATGCTTATGCAATGTTCTAGGAGTGCTTTACAACAGCATAACTCTGTACTAATACATAACTAACACTCCTGCTAAATCAAGAGAAATGGCAGACACCCTTGCTGAAAAGGACTCTTTTTTGCTTACTTGTTTTTGTGTGTGTTTGGCATGTTGATAAATTATCATTGAAAAGGGGCAAAATCAGCTGCAGAGAGGCTGCCACAATTGGGCTGCTGAAAAAACTATCCCCAAAGTCAATATTTAAAAACAAAATTTATTCCCATGGATGCAAGGCATCCTAGGTGGCTTTTGCTTCAGGCTGTAATGGCTAAGACAGCTTTGCTGATCTCAGCTGAGCTCTCCATATGTGTGGGGAATTAGATGATCTAGGTTGGGATTGGCCAGGTTCATCAAGGTGGCTCTTCTTTAAGCTGCAGTTCACCAGGTCCATTGTGCAACTCTGACCCAAGTGTCCCTCATCTTCCTTGGATCAGTAGGTTAGGTGGGCATATTATCTTCATGGTGTTGAAGAAATACATGAGTATATACTGATTGAATCATGCAAACACATTGCAAACTCTTGCTTGCGTCATACATTCTAACATCAAAGCAAGTCACGAGGCCAAACCTAAAGTCAAGGGGCAGGAAAACACATTGCATCCACAATAAAATGATGGCCAAAATGTAGAGGAAGGGGCCAGGTGAAGAACTGGACCCAACAATTCAACCTACCACAGCATCTCATATCTGGCAAGTCGTAAGGTGATTTAAAAACAAAGGATAATACATAATAGCTACCAGTTCTGAACTAACATATATTGAGTACATTACACAAATGGTTTAATTCAACTCATGCAAGTATCCTACAAGGTAGAAAATATCATATTCATTGCATGCTGGGATTTGAATCCAGGTCTGTCTGACACCAAAACCCATGCATGTTTTTCACTCTACCATGCTGCCTTTCAATATACAAAACTGTAATAGAAGCAAAAACACGAATCCAATTGCTTGGAAGTGTTATGAGGTGCAGGGAGTACCTGTATAGTAGGATACTTATTGGATGATTTATCTGGGCTGAATGAATAGAATAGACAGTTGGTTCCCAAACCTTGCTATGCATCAAAATCACCTAGAGTGGTATTTTTCTTTTTCATTCCTTCTTTTAAAACAGGATTCCCTCACCCCACTATAGACCTACTGAATTAAAATATCTGAGGGTGGAGCCAGGAATGTATAACAAGCTTCAGTTGATCTTGATGCAGCCCTCTCAGCACCACTATTTGAGAACAGCTGAAATTGCATTTTAATATCATAATTACATAAGCAATGTTCATATCTGCATCTATGCTGCTTCCACTCCAGCCCAGGAAGTAACCCAAAACAAGAAGCTGTAAATTAGAGATACCCAAACAGATCATTTCTCAAAAAGTTCCATGGAATTAGATGGGAAAATGTGTTAAAGACTTAGGACTTGATCATCAGATGAGAAAGGGTCCAAGGCCTAAGTAGCAACGCAAAAGAAATAATCAAATACGAAGAGACAGACTGGAATGTTGGATAGAGTGGTGCTGTGGGTAAGGAGGAAACAGGACGAAATTATAGGACAATAAATAAATACTACAAAAATAATATTAGCTACTATTGTATTGTTTATCATGTTTGTATTCATCATCTCATTTTATTCCTTATAACAATCCTATGAGATTGCTAATTTTATCTTTAATTTAAAAATAGAGAAACAGAGGTTCATAAAGGTTCTGTAACAAAACCACACAACTAGTAAAAGTTGGGATTTGAAATCAGGCTTCTTTGTCTCTAAGTCTTGTGCACTTTAACCAGTGGTCGAGTTCACTTAAAGGAAAGAAAGAAGGACACAAACATTCAGAAGATGTGAGAGAAATAAACAGCATTAGTCAAGTAGCTGTTTCACTCAAACATAATGGAGAATTTTTTCTTATATCTGTGTTACTCATGCAAACGTTAACTTTGTACTGGTATACTTCATAGTTATATTGAAATATAAATATTACCTTTGCCTCACATCAAGACTATGTCATACATTTAAATGGTTTCCTGAAGAATCATTTCTGAAAATAGCACATCAGTCTCTCTTATGACCTTACCTGCAGTGATTTATTCATGCATGCATTCAGTTACTCATTTATTTATGCATTCCAAAAAAAGCTATGATAAAAAAAAAACTATGATCACTTATTATGAACCAGGCATTGAAATGCGAAATTCTTCTTAGCAATACATCAGATGGTAAAATAAAGATAGCATTGGCACCCTCTAAACTTTTCTAAACTTAGCAGGGCACACATTACTGAAAAAAAGAGTTTGAAATGTGCTCCCTCAAAATACTATGACAGGCAAGAATAAAAGATATTATAGCACAGTGGAAATTGTAATATGATACCCAGTACTGAAATAATATTATAAAATATTCATATGTACAGAATAGGATCATCAAAGTCAGGAAAGGGAAGACAGAAGAAGAAAAATAGTTTGACTTACAGAGGTATTTTAAAATCATTATTCCTAAAATGTGTGTATTTATTTTATTTATACATACTTCTTCAAAGTTTGCCACAAATGCCTGCTTTCTTTGTTTTTCTCATCTTATAATAAAGTAGTATCTTAAGATAGTTAATGGATTTACAGTTTTTGTTTTTAAGAAGCATAATGAAAATACGTCCTGAACTGCCTTTTTAATGCAGTCTTCTTCATTATGTGTGATAGACTTGAAGGATAATTCTATAATTTCTTCAGTAAAGGAAAGTAAGTTTAAACCAAATGGTGAATAATAGTCCTGAGACTCAAATCTTAAATAAAGTCACTCCAGTGTGTGTGTGTGTGTGTGTGTGTGTGTGTGTGTGTGTGTGTGTGTGTGTATTCTTGAAATTTAATGTTTATTAATATAATGTCTTTCTCTGGCCAACACTGAATATATAAATGTGAGCTTACTTTAGCTCAATAACATCTAATTTAAAGAATCAAACAAAACAACTTTAAAAGATATCCAGCAAAAAAAAAAAAATATGTGTTCTAAATCATGTCTTCTGTTATCCTCTTCTGGAGTTGCTCATGCTTTTTGGAGTCTTTTTCTACGGTCATGCAAGCCAGTTCTACTGGTATGATCTAGAGTAGTTCTGTGCCCCATTTGAGTATAGAAAAATAAAGAGGTTCCATCAGAGGCCAGTTCAAAATAATGCTATTCATGGAGAAACGTTCTTTTGTTGCTTTGAATTTGTTTTTTTCTGAATACCAGTGTAACACTCTACCATAGAAAACTGGTGCTTTTGTCTTCAGAGATGATGCAATCGCTGTGATGTCCTTGATATGTCCATTGTTATTAATGTTAGAGCTGCTATGGGGATAAACACATATTACTCATCTTTATTTTGTGAAGAATAAAGAGCATGAAATAGCAGGTTCCCGAATGTCAGTGATTTTGTGTTTTCTAACTCAAAACATTTTTAGTATTTTTTTTAAAGGTGCATCATTCCAAAGCCACAATAATGTAACTAGTTCCTAAATGCTACTTTGTGGTCGAAATCTTGTTATAATTATTTCATGGTAGCATCCTTGAGGTTTCAGTTATAGTCTTTAAAATACAAGACTACATGATCCAATTTCAGTGATTTTCACCAGTAAAAACATCATAAACATCTGACATTATGACCTTTACTTCAAGCTTTTCTAATTGGAATTTATTAATAAAGACATCTCACATATGAAAAGCTTTAAATAGTCAAGGCTAGATTAAATACTGGAGGAAGAATAAGAACCTTTACTACAGCACCTGACTTATGACTAATAAAATGGTTGTTTTATTGATGTTGATTTTCAAGGATGGTGATGTTTGTATTGCTTTGGCAATTGACTCCCAGTTTTCCTTTTTGAGAATGTATGGAGGGTGGGGACACAAAAAGGAAGGGTAAGTGGCAAAAATTCAAAACCTAATTTAGTCATTAAGGAAATGCATATCAAAACCTCACTGAACTTATATCAAAATATAAAGAAAACTTTAAAATTCAACAATAAGGAAATAAAAGTACCAATAAAGAATGAAAAAAAATTCTGAACACTTCATCAAAGAAGATATACAGGTGGCAAACAAGCACATGAAAAGATGCTCCACATCATGTAACATTAGAGACTTGAAAATGAAAACAATGTGGTACCACTACCTACTAGAGTAGCTAAAATCCAAACCCCTGACAAATGATGGTGAGGATGTAGAAGGACAGGAACACACATTTATTGCTGATGGGAAGGAAAAATTGGAAGGCAAAAGACAATTTGGCAGTTTCTTACAAAACTAAACATACTCTTACCATAAAATCCAGTAGTCTCACTCCTTGATATTTCCCCAAATGAGTTGAAAATTTATATCCAGAGAAAAACCTGTACAAGGGTGTTTTAGCAGCTTTATTCATAATTGCCAAAACTTGGAAACAACCAAGATGTCCATCAGTAGGTGAATGGGTAAATAACACTGGTAGATCCATACAATGAAATATTACTCAATGGTAAAAAATAAATGAGCTATCAAACCACAAAAAGACATGGAAGAACAGTCAAAGCATATCACTAGGTGAAAGAAGCCAATCTGAAAAGACTACATACTATATGATTCCAACTATATGACATTTTGGAAAAGGCAAAGCTATGGAAACAGTAAAAAGATCAGCGTTTGCCAGAGGTTCAGGAGGAGGGAGGGGTGAATAGGTGGAGCACCGGGGCTTTTTAGGGCAGTGAAACTATTCCATATGGCAGTTAAGGGGAACACATGTTATTATACATTAGTCAAACACAAAGATTGTGCAACACAAAAGGGTGAACTGAAGGCAAACTATGGATTTTTGTTAATAATAATGTATCATTACTCGTTGCATCAATAATGATATAAAATTGGTAACAATTTAGAACACTAATACAAGATATAAATAATATGGGAAATGAGAGTGGGGTCTGTGCTTTCCAAATTTTCTGTAAACTTAAAACTGCCTTAAAATTTAAGTATTTTAACGGTGGGTAGAGTAGAGAATACATGAATGAAAATTAAGTCTTATTCATATCATACTACCAAGCTATATGATCTTGGGCAAGTACTACTCTCCATGAGCTTGTGTCATCTTAGCCCCAAAATAAGAGACTAGTCCAACTGATATTTAAGTTCCCCTTAAATTGTGAAATCACTTCACTATAAGAAGTAAAGTTAAATGTAAAGTAGAAGTAAGATTCTAAACAGCCTCACAAAGGTGAAAGGATGAACTGTAAATTTCAGGCATAAAGGCCAAAAAACCTAGGCCCTAAAATCATCATGAAATTGAATTGCAAATATTTTGAAATAAATAAAAAGTAGTGATTAATAAATTATGTGGTTTTATTAAAAAAAAAAAAAAAAAGAAGGAGCAGCCTAGGATTAAAAATGAAATGGACATTGGCTCCAATTTTAGTTCAACCACCAATTTCCTGTGGGATCTTGGGGAAGTCACTTAAACTCTCTGAACCCAGATTTATCATCTCTAACACAAGGATGATAATGCTTGCCTTATTTCACAATAAACTGAGATGATCGTGATAAATGTTTTGTGAGTCTTAAAGTGCTATAAAAATGGATACTATTAAATCAGTTTTTATCAGTTCTTTAAATACTTTTTTACATTTAGTGTAGCTGCATTGGCCAGAAATTGATTGGGTTGTGTGTGAATGTTATGTGTTTCTGGATATTACAATATTAGGTTATATTATATTATATTATTATTATATTACAAAGAGAGGGTAGGTGTATCAGGAAATATCTGCATCAGATATTGGAAAGAAAAGATATAAAATACTTCCTGGAGTGCTTTACTCTATTTTGGATTGTTTGAACATAGAGATTTCCTGAAGGTAGAGACAGGAATAGTATACAAATGGAATGACAATGTAAGTATATAAAGTATTAAACAAAAAATAACTAAATGGAAACATAATTTGATATTTGAATCTAATCTCATAATGGGAAAGTCCCCTATAAAAAAGTAAAGAAAGAACCCATAAGTTATATGTACATGCATATATATTAGAATTTTAAAAAATCTAAAAATTAACACAGTAAGAGTTAAAACACAAATAATAGGTCAGGATGAATTGTGTGTAATAGACAAAAAGGTAAATATACTCAATAAATAAAAGGCTCTTATATATTATTAAAATTATAGTTATCCATTTTCTAAAAAAATAGGAAAGGTCATGAACAGGCAAATTACTAAAGAAGAAACAAAAATTATCAACAAATATGTAAGAATATTCAACCATAGCTAGGATTATAAAAATGCTTATTATAATAGCCATGATTATAAATTCAATCTCTTTGTATTATATAATTGTTACAATAGCAACCATATAGAAAATTAGAAAATATATATCTTAATGATAACATCTAAGGTTTGTGAGAGTGGAAGGAAATAGGCTCATTCCTATACCTTTGACAGAGTGTAAATTAGTAGAAGTTACAGGAATTCTTTTTGACATCTGTCTCAATTAAAAATGGGCATGAAATTTTACCCTGTAATTCTGCTTCTGACAATTTCTTCAAGACAAATCTCCAAAATAGAGCTCTACATAGCTTTATACAGATAAATGTATACACATTAATCTTGCTTAGAGTATCAACAAATTAAAAATATGTTTTAAAATAGGAAAAGCTTAGTCTGGATCAAGATGGCAAAGTAGGAAGATCCAAAGCTCACTTCTTCCCACAGGCACACCAAAATTACAACTACTTATAGAGAAACTATCTCTGAGAGCAACCTGAAAAATAGCAGAAAAGATTTTCCACCAATAATGACATAAAGAAGGAGTCACAACAGAACAGGGGGGAGGGGCAGAGACGCAGTCAAGTCAGGACCTACAGGCCCGGCATAGCAACCCACAGAAGAAGGAAAATTGCAGGGGTTCCTGCACCAGGAAGACGAGCTCCCAAAATGTCTGGTTTTGAAAAACCGTGGGGTTCACATTCAGGAGAGCTGGAGAGCTATAGGAAACCAAGACTCTGCTCTTAAAGGGTGTGCATAAAAATTCACTTGATCTGAGTCCCAGTGCAGAGGTACTAGGGTCAGACCCGCTTACTGATCTTAGAAAGCCTCCCAAAGAGGGAGTAGGCAGCTGGGACTCCCTCTGGGAACTGAGATGCTGGCAGCAGCTATTTTTGTGATCTCATTTTACCTTGCTGACACCAGAACTGGAAGGCACCTTTTTGGAAACCTCCCTCTACCTATTAGTAATGGGGGCCTGCCCCACCCACCAGCATGTGCCCAGTAGTTGCACACCACCAGGTCTTACAGCCAGCCATGCTGGAGGCCTACCCCACCCAACAGCATGCTTGTGGCAGTGGCATGCCACTGGGAGTTACAGCCAGCCACACTGGAGACCTGCCATGCACAACAGCACACCCACAGTAACCCCATGAGGCTAAGACTCAGAGCAAGCTGGACCAGGAACCAGCCCCCCATACCAGTGCACCCAAAATAGTCAGCCCTGCCAGAACAGAAAAGTGCATGCGGTCCACAAGGGAACACCCCTGAAATATCTGGCTCTGGTGGCCAGAGAGTAGCATGCTACTGAGCACAATAGGACATCACTTACATAAGGACACTTCTCCAAGACTGGGAGATGTAATGAACCTACAAAATACAAAGAAATAGATACAGAGAATTAGAAAAAAATGAGGAAACAGAGGAATATTGTCCAAATTAAAAACCAAGACAAAACCTCCAAAAAATAACTAAATTAAATGGAGATAAGCAATCTACCTGATAAAGAGTTCAAGGTAATGACCATAATGATGCTCACAGAAGTTGGGAGAAGAATAGATAAACACAGTAAGAACTTCAATAAAGAGTCTGAAAATATGGAAAAAAAAATCAGAGCTGAAGTACAAAATAACTGAAATGAAAAATACACCAGAGGGAATCAATGGTAGACTAGATGATACAGAAAAATGGATCAGTAATCTGGAAGACAGAGTAGTGGAAATCACTGAAGTGGAACAGAAAAAAAAAGAATTAAGAAAAATGAGGATAACTTAAGGGACCTCTGAGACAACATCAAGCATACTAACATTCTCATTATAGAAGGCCCAGAAGGAGGAGAGAGAGAGAGAGAAAAAGGCAAATAAATTATTTGAAGAAATAATAGTTGAAAAGTTCTTTAACCTGGAAAAGGAAACAGACATCCAGGTGCAGGAAGCACAGAGATCTCAAATAAGATGAACCCAAAGAGGTCCACACCAAGACACATTATAATTAAAATGTCAAAACTTTAAAGATAAAGAGAGAATCTCAAAAGCAGCAAGAGAATAACAACTAGTATGTACAAGGGAACTACCATAAGATGGTAAGCTGACTTATCATCAAAAGTTTTACAGACCAGAGGGGATTTGCATGATATATTCAAAGTGTTGAAAGGAAAAAACTACAAACAAGAATTCTCTACTCAGCAAGGTTATCATTCAGAATTGAGGAGAGATAAAGAGTTTTACAGACAAGCAAAAGGTAAGGAGTTCATCACCACTAAACCTGCTTTATAAAAAAAGATAAAGGGACTTCACTAAGCAAAAAAGCAAAGGCCAAGAAAAAGGCAATTTCTTATTTCTAGAAGTAAGAAAATTATGGAAGAAAAAGACTCACTGGTAAAGGCAAACATATAGTAAAAGTAGTGGGTTAACCACTTATAAAAATAGTAGAAAGATTAAAAGACAAATATTAAAATCATCTATATCTATAATTAGTAGTTTAGGGCTACACAAAATAAAAAGACTAAAATATAATGGTAAAAACATAAAATATGAAGGGAGAGTAAAAATGCAGGGCATTTAGAATGCATTCAAACTTAAGAGATCATCAACTTAAAATAGATAGCTAGATACATAGGTGGTTATATAAGAGCCTCATGGTAAACACAAACCAAAAACCTATTATAGATACACAAAAATAAAGAGAAAGGAATCCAAACATAATTCTAAATATAGTCATTAAATCATGAAGGAAAATAGCAAGAGAAGAAAAAGAAACAGAAGAACTACAAAAAACAACCAGAAAACAATTAACAAAATGACAATTATTACATATCTATCAATAATTAAATGGACTAAATGTTTCAATCAAAATACCTAGTATGGCTGAATGAATTTTAAAAATAGACCCTTATATATACTGTGTATAAGAGACTCCAGATCAAAAGACACTCACAGAGTGAAAGTGAAGAGAAGGAAAAAGTTATTCTATGCAAATGATAACAGAAAGAAAGCTGGGCAACAATTCTTAGATCAGGAAAAACAGACTTTAAAACAGGGACTGCAACAAAAGAAAAGAAGAGGATGACATAATGATAAAGAGGTCAATTCAACAAGAAGATATAACACTTGTAAATATCTTTGCACCCAACAAAGGAGCCCTAAGTATATAAATAAAATATTAACAGACATAAAGGGAGAAAAAGACAGCAACACAATAATAATAGGGGACTTTAACACCACAATTACATTAATGAATAGATCATCTAGACAGAGAATTGACAAGGAAAGACTGACCTTAAGTGACACATTACATCTTATAGACATAATAGATATATACAGAATATTCTACCCCAAAAAAGAAGAATATACATTCTTTTCAAATGCACATGGAACATTCTCCAAGATAGATCACATGCTAGGCCACAAAACAAGTTTCAATAAATTAAGAAGATCAAAATCATATGAAGCATCTTTTCTGATCACAATGGTATGAAACTAGAAATCAATTTCAAGAATTAAAATGGAAAAAAAGACAAACATGTGGATGCTAAACAGCATGCTACTAAACAACCAATGTGTCAAGAACAAAATCAAAGAGAATATTTTAAAATAACTTGAGACAAATGAAAACAGAAATACATGTACCAAAATCTATGAGACACAACAAAAGCAGTTCTAAGAGGGATGTATGTAGTGATGCAGGCTTACTTCAATAAATAAGAAAAACTTAAATATCTAATATTACACCCAAAGGAACCAGAAAAAGAACAAAACCCAAAGTTAGTAGAAGGAAGAAAATAATAAGGATCACAACAGAAATAAATGAACCAGAGACTTAAAAAACAATAGCGAAGACCAATGAAACTAAGAGCTGTTTCCTTGAAAAGGTAACAAAATTGATAAACCTTTAGCCAGATTCATGGAGAGAGAGAGAGTGAGGGAGAGAGAGACAGAGAGCCCAAATAAATAAAAACAGAAATGAAAAAGGAGAATTTACACAAACACCACAGAAATACAAAGGATCATATTTTCTAGAAGAAATGTATAAATTCCTAGGAACACAAAGCTTCCCAAAACTGAATCAAGAGGAAATAGAAAATATGAATAGACTGATTATCAGTAATGAAATTGAATCAGTAATCAAACTCCCAAGAAACAAAATTCCAGGACCAGACTGCTTCACAGGTGAATTCTACCAAACATTTAAAGAAGAATTAATACCTGTACTACTCAAAGTATTCCAAAAAAAAGAAGAGGAAGGATCACTCCAAATTCATTCTATGAGGCCAGCACAACCCTTATACCAAAGCCAGACAAAGACATGACAAAATAAGAAAATTACAGACCAATTTCCCTGATGAACATAGATGTAAAAATCCTCAACAAAATACTAGAAAAATGAATTCAACAATATTTTATAAGGATCATACACCAACTGGGATTTATCCCAGGGATGCAAGGATGGTTCAATAACTGCAATTCAATCAATATGATGCACCTTGTTAAC
The DNA here is from genome assembly GCF_949987515.2 of Delphinus delphis. Lineage (NCBI taxonomy): Eukaryota > Metazoa > Chordata > Mammalia > Artiodactyla > Delphinidae > Delphinus > Delphinus delphis. The sequence goes on from NC_082704.1 coordinate 48,243,367, forward strand.
AAGACTAAAGAAAAACTCATATGATCATCTCACTAGATGCAGACAAAGCATTTAACAAAATCCAACATTGATTTATGGTAAAAACCTCTACAATGTGGGTATGGAGAGAACATATCTGAACATAATAAAGGCCATATATGACAAACCACACCTAACATCATACTCAATAAAGAAAAGCTGAAAGCTTTTCCTCTAAAATCAGGAACAAGACAAAGATGCCCGCTCCTGCTACTTTTATTCAAAATAGTATAGGAAGTTCTAGCCACAACAATCACACTATAAAAAGAAACAAAAGGAATACAAGTTGGAAAGGAAGAAGTAAAACTGTCACTATCTGCAAATGACATGATACTGTATATAGAAAACCTTAAATACACCACCAAAAAACTATTAGAACTAATAAATAAATTCCATAAAGTCACAGGATACAAATCTATATACAGAAGTCTGCTGCATTTCTACACATTAATAATGAGCTATCAGAAAAAAATTTTTAAAAAATCCCATTTATAATTGAATAAAAAAGGAATAAAATACCTAGGAATAAATTTAACCAAGGAGGTGAAAAACCTGTTCTCCAAAATCTATAAGACATTGATGAAAGAAATTGAAGAAGACACAAATAAATGGAAAGATATATGGTGCTCATTGATTGGAAGAATTACAATAATATTGTTAAAATGACCATACAGCCCAAAGCAATCTAAAGATTCAATGCAATCCCTATCAAAATATTGATGACATTTTTCACAGAATCAGAACAAAGAATCCTAAAATTCATATGGAACCATGAAAGACCCTAAATAGCCAAAGCAATCTTGAGAAAGAACAGAGCTGGAGGTATCATGCTTTCTGATTGCAAACAATATTACAAAGCTATAGTAATCAAAACAGTATGGTAGTCATACAAAAACAGACAAATAGATCAACAGAACAGAGTAGAAAGCCCAGAAGTAAACCCATGCTTATATGGTCAATTAATCTATGACAAAGGAGGCAAGACTATAAAGTGAGAAAAAGACAATCTCTTCAATAATGGTGTTGGGAAAACTGGACAGATACACACAAAAGAATAAAACTGGACCACTTTCTTACACCGTATATAAAAATAAATTCAAAATAGGTTAAAGACTTAAAATATAAGACCTGAAACCATAAAAGTCCTAGAGGAAAGCATAGGCAATAAACCCTTTGACATTGGTCTTAGCAATATCTCTTTGTATCTGTTGCCACAAGCAAGGGAAACAAAAGCCAAAATAAACAATTGTACTATATCAAACTGAAAATCTTTTGCACAGTGAAGGAAGCCATTAATGAAATGAAAAGGCAGTTTACTGAGTGGGAGAAGCTATATGTAAATGATATATCTGATAAGAGGTTAATATCCCAAATATACAAAGAACCCATAAAACTCAATATCAGAAAAGCAAGCAATCTGATTTAATAATGGGCAGAGAACCTGAATAGACATTTTTCCAAAGAAGACATACAGATGGCCAAAAGACACATTAAAAGATACTTCATATCACTAATTATCAGGATAATGCAAATCAAAACCATAAGATACCACCTCACACCTGTCAGAATGGTTATTATCAAAAAGACAACAAATAAGGTGCTGGTGCTGGTGTTGTGAAGAAAAAGGAACCCTCATATGTTATTGGTGGGAATGTAAATTAGCGCAGTCATTATAGAAAATGGTATGGAGTTTCCTCAAAAAATTAAAAATAGAACTACTATATGATCCAGCATTTCCACTCCTGGAAATCTCTCTGAAGAAAACAAAAACACTAATTCAAAGAGATATATGCACACCTGTGTTCATTTCAGCATTATTTACAACAGGCAAATGTGGAAGTAACCTAAGTTTCCATCAACAGATGAATAAATATAAAGAAGAAAGGGTATATGTGTGTGTGTGTGTGTGTATATATATATATATATATAATGGAATATTAGCCATAAAGAAGAATGAAATCTTGCAGTTTGCAACAACACGGATGGATCTAGAGGGTATTATGCTAAGTGAAATAATCAGACACAGAAAGACAAATGATATACAATTTCATTTACATGTAGAATCCAAAATCAAAATAAATGAACAAACATAACAAAGCAGAAACTGAGTCGTAGATACAGAAAACAAACTGGTGGTTGTCAGAGGGGAGGGTGATGGTGAAATAGAAGAGAATAAGTAAAAGGGATTAAGATGTACAAACTTCCAGTCATAGAATAAATAAGTCACAGGGATATAAGGTTCAACATAGAGAATTTTGTCAGTAATATAGTGATAAATTTGTACGGTGACAGATGGCTACTAAACTTACCGTGGAGATCATTTGGTGTTGTACATAAATGTCGAACCATTGTGTTGTACTCTTGAAACCAATATTGTATGTCAACTATACTTCAACAAAAAATAAAATCTCATAATTATTTTATTATTAAAGGCAGGTTGTAATCTATATAATACTAGTTCAATTTTGTAATTAAAATTATTTATGTATGCATAGTCAAAAGCATGTATAAATCTACATCAAAATTTTAATATTGTCTATATCTAGATTGTGGAATTCTAAGTTTTAATTTTTTTATTATTTATTAATTTTCTATGATGTTCACGTAATATTTCTATAATCTGAAAGTATCTACATAACAAAAGGGATAAGAAATTTATATGGGACCTCTTTGATCTTTTGGATGAATGTTGTTTTTCTCAATGTTGTCTACTTCTACTTCACAGGTTTTATTTGAGTGTCTTGTGTGCCCAGCATCATGGTAAGCACTTAGAAATACTTAATATACAGGCAATATTTTCCCCTCTCTCCTTCATTCCCTCCCTCCCACTCTCACTTCCTTTCCTTCTTCCTCCCTTTTTCCTTTCTTTCCAACTATATGCAAGACACTGTGGAAGGTACTAGAAATACAAAAGAGAATAACCTTGAAGTTTTTGTTCTCTTATAACTCGCAGTCCAGAAATGTAACAAACACATAAATTGACATTTATAATACAGTGTACAGATGGTATGTGAAAGCATTGTAGAGATTGACATTGCTCGAGTAATGAGTGAAGGACTCACAGAAGAAAGCCAAGGACATACATAAATAATTGAGCACACCTATTCCACATCAGGTAATTCTCTAAATGCTATACACATATTTAACTGAAGCCTCAAAAACAGAACTCTCCTAGTTTTCCCCATCTCAATAAATGGCACCGCCATCCACCTGATTGAAGCCACACTAGAAGATTTCCTTTAATTCCTCTGTTTTCTTTAAACCTCTCTCTTCCTGCCTCATAACCAAACCACCAGCAATCCCACCAACCTGACTCCTAAAATATAACCCAAATCTATCCCCTTCTTTTCACTGCTATCACTACCACTCTACTCCAAAATGTCATCATCTTTCACCTGGATTGCTATGGTACCTCCCATCTTGTCTCCTTGATTGTACTCCTCACCCTCCTCCAATTCATTCTCCACATAGTATCTAGAGTCATCTCTTAAAATGCAAAGTAGATCATGCCCTTTACTGCTTGAAATCCCTCTAATGACTTCCCATTATACCATATGATCTGGCCTTAACCTACTTCTTCAACCTCAGCTTCTTCCATTCACCCTTTAGTTCACACATCTCCAAGCGTATCGGCCTTCTTACTGTTCCTTAGATAGTTTGTTTCCACCTTAAGGCCTTTGCAGTTGATGTTACTTCTTCCTGAAATGCTGTCAACTGATGATTTTACCACATTAGGGTTCCTTCGTATTAAGGTCCAGCTCAAATGCCACTTTCTTGTGAGGCGTTGTCTGATCTCCAACCCAAATATAAATCACTCAATTCCACCCCAGTAACTCTCTAAAATATTACCAGTTTCCTTTCTTTCTAGCCCTTATTTCAATCTGAACTTATATATTCACTTACTTATTTTCTGTTTCCCCACACTACAATATAAGTTCATTGAGGGAAAAAATAAAAGGTCAAATCTACCTTACTAACCACCTTATCTTCTGTACCTAGAGCAAAGTATGGCACATAAGTAAGTACTCAATAAATATTTGTCAAATTAATTAATAGATAAATATCCTCATAACAAACTTTGGAAGTGGGTACCAATTAAATGCCATTTTGCAGATGAAGACACAAAGGTTGAGGGAGGTTAAGTAACTTTCCCAAGCTTATAATACTTGTAAGTGTTAGAGCCAAGATATTAACTCAGATTTGTCCTTTTACTAATGTCAAAATGGTTGGAGGAACAGGAGCTTTCAAGAAAGATGGATAAATAATTCACAAAGCAGGAAAGGGATCAGAGTGAGTTAATGAAAACCGAGGAGAACTAGAAGAGTTTCAAAAAGAATAATAGTGTGGAATGTCACAGAGAACTGAAGAGAGGGGAAGAACAATAATATTTAACATTTACTGAGCCAGGAACTGCATCAAGTCCTGGATATACATTATCATATTTAATCTTCACATCAACCCTATGAGGTAGGTACCATTATTATCACCATTTTACAAAAATCAGCTAGGTTGCCAAAGATCATAAAACTAATGTATGGTGGAACAGATTAAATCCAGATGTCACTTCAGTTGCCAATTAAATGATCATTGGTGCATTTATTAGCAAGAGCAATTTCTTAAGGGCAACAGCCAGACTGCAGTGGGTTAAGGCATAGTTGGTAAAAAAAAAAAAAAATGCTGATAGATTGCATATCACTCTTCCTAGTTCACTGGTTTGAGTGGAAGACAAGGTAACTGGAAATAGACACAGGGTCAAAGTTTTTTTTTTTTTAATATGGAAGAACCTTGAGCATGCCATGATTAAGTCCAATGTGGGCTTAAATTTCTTAATCTCATATTTTTTGTTATTGATTTCACAGTTCATACATTTTGCTTTTCATCTTCATAAGTTGTAAAAAGTATTTTTTGTTTATCATAAAAAACCTAATCTAAGAACTCCAAGCCATCAAGGATTCCCCACACTAAACATTCATACACTTTCATATTATGTATAGTAGGGGGTCTCCAGGCAGGGCAATGAAGGAGATCACTCCGTCTGCCTTGGATGCCCATCCTATGAAAAGTTATTACAAAAAGAAAAGTTATTACAAAAACAAAAGGCATTGCTTTTGTTTTCCTTGAGGGCATTGTAACACATGGAATTGAAGTAAAATCAAAACAAACCAAACCTTTAAATTAAGGAAATAATCAGTTGAACTAAGCCATAGACTATTACTGAAAATGCTCACCAAAATGTTACTTGTTTTGGTTATCTGCAGTTTGTAGGGGAAGCAATTAACCAGATTTTCATGTGGAAAAATAAGCAATCTGAGGCTCACTTCTCTACTTGCTGACAGGGTCCATCAACTCTACCTTCTCCTAGGTTCCCAAATCACAACCCAAATCACAGTAGAGTAGGGATAGAACGCTTGGCAGACAAAGGAAAGGATAATGAAAGCAGTGTCCCAGAAAAACAAGATTGGTTTAGTAGATTGCTTCTGGGAAATAGGAGATTAAAGAACTTTAAATCTTATAATCTAGATGCAGGGTCCTAGAGGAGATATAATGTGATCTAGACAAGGAGAAAATGAGTTGCTTAGTCAGCACTTTCTTTAGGCTCTCAGCTCAGTGGAGAGAAATAAGTTGTGACATTCAGGTTTTACTCTAGGTCATTCCAACCAGCTCACAAGAAATGTAAAGTAGGAAAGAAGACTATTTATTTTCATTCATGAATAGCAAGGAAAGCACAATGAGTACCTTGCTCCTGATTTTTTTGTGATGAGATAATCCACTTTAGGAAGTCAATCATGAAAGTAGAGCATTACATGAGTGGAGAATCTACAGAATATTCCAGTTGAACAAACTCAATTTTAATATTGAAAAGCTATAATAAAGAGCTGATATTTATTTTAAAGTTTTCACAAATGATTTTTTTTCACTTTTTAAGTACCAAAAAGTCATATCACTATTTGGTAAAGAAAACAAAACAAAACAAAAAACTATAAACAGGCATAGGGAGTCTCTGATACACTAAAAAAGATTCCGGCTTTGAAAAAATGTGTATATATATATCTGATAACAAAAAAATGCAATATTGTGAAAATATAGTTCAACACAAAAAAAGCTTAAAATTTCAATTCTTTAAAAATGCTGTTAAAAAATCAAAATCTATAACTATCCACCTGATTCTGGAAATTAGACTTCCACATCATTACAAGAAGTGTATATAATATAAATAAAACATTATAAAATTCCCAGTATTCATTTGACCAGGGTTGAAGCATAAAAGAACTAAAGAGTTAAAGAATGTCAGCAACCCAGTTATTACTACATGTATCAATTATTAAAGCAGTAGGCTCTGTCACATCTTACATACTCAGGGTGAGACATATTTAAAAGTGATACCTGCACCAGAGTAAAACGTGTATTGAAAAGGAATGAATAGGTAGGTGTGGATATATGCATTCAGTTTTAACATGGGATTTTCTTTAACAAAATAAAATATCTATTCAAAAGTTTGCTTCTTCCACGTTGAGATATGGAAGAAGATATGTTTGTTCTTAATTCTAATTGGCAGTAATGGTCTCACCAAGTTCAGACCGATTCCTGGTCTTCTCCTTCACTGCTTCATGGCTGAAGTGTATATATGCTAAAATGAACAAAACAGAAAGTTTAAAACTAAATATTTCAGAAGTCTGTCAACGTCCAGGGTCTAGGGATGTCCGTGACCAAGTTTACAACTCTGTCTGCCTCCAAGGGCTGGAAACTCAGGCTTTGGCCAGGAGCACAGTGAAGCTAACTAGCCCTCCTGGGGACTGAATCCTCAACTTCTACTTCATTAAAACGAAACTCAAACCAAGTGAACTAACCAACCCCTGTAAAATGTTCAGTCTCAGTGAACAAGTTCATTTTACGTTTGGAAAATGCTAGCAGTCAACGCTATGAAATCCATACATGAGCTTAAATCAAAGCTGTTCAGAATCAACCAAGAGAGAATCTCAAAGGAGTCTGAGAGGTTAGAAATATGGTCAGGAAATAACTAAAATTCATCCTGAACCAAGGCCTGATAACTGCATACATCTGCAGCCAAATACTCTCAGACACAGGCAACTGGGAAATGGGAGGTTTTGGAAAACAGCAAAATCCAGGGAGACCAAGAGGCAAGGGTTTTTTCAGCTAATATGCAGAGAAATGGTCAGGGCTTGGGACAGGCTCTATATTTGAGGGTGAGTGTAAAGGACAGTTCATTGGTCTGAGGGATTGAGAGATTCAAATGAAAGCAGATTTCAGATTAAAGAAAAAAAATACTGCACTGGCAAATAGACACAAACTAAATCATCCACCCAAATTTTTACTAATGTTGTTGTTATTATATTTAAAACTATTATAAAAAGCACAATAATGAGTACTTGCTATGTGCCAGGCACGTTGATAAAGCTCTGCCTGGATTAATTCTGAAAACAATCCTGTGAGGTAAGTACTATTTTAGTCCCATTTTACTGATGGAACTGAAGCACAGAGAGATGAGACACAAAGAAAATGGAAGTAATCATTTTTTGTTGATATAAGAAACAATTTATCCTTATTGGAACATTTGTTCAATTTAAGTAAGTTTACTCATTTAATATAAGTAATGTGGGAGGACAAGGGGAAGATGGCGGAAGAGTAAGACACAGAGATCACCTTGCTCCCCACAGATACACCAGAAATACATCTACACGTGGAATAACTCCTACAGAACACCTACTGAACGCTGGCAGAAGACCTCAGACCTCCCAAAAGGCAAGAAACTCCCCATGTACCTGGGTAGGGCACAAGAGAAAAAGAAAAAACAGAGAAAAAAGAATAGGGACTGGACCTGCACCAGTGGGAGGGAGCTGTGAAGGAGGAAAGGTTTCCACACACTAGAAGCCCCTTCACAGTCGGAGACTGCGGGTGGCAGAGCAGGGAGCTACGGGGCCGCAGAAGAGAGCGCAGCAACAGGGGTGCAGAGGGAAAAGCGGGGAGATTTCCACACAGAGGATCCGTGCCAACCAGCACTCACCAGCCTGAGAGGCTTGTCTGCTCACCCGCCGGGGAGGGTGGGGCTGCGAGCTGAGGCTCAGGCTTTGGACTGAGCACAGGGAGAGGACTGGGGTTGGCTGCGTGAGCAAAGCCTGAAGGGGTTAGTGCACCACAGTTAGCCGGGAGGGAGTCCGGGAAAAGGTCTGGAGCTGCCGAAGAGGCAAGAGAATTTTTCTTCCCTCTTTGTTTCCTGGTGCACTAGGAGAGGGGATTAAGAGCACTGCTTAAAGGAGCTCCAGAGATGGGCACGAGGCGAGGCTAAAAGCGCGGACCCCAGAGACGGGCAGGAGACGCTAAGGCTGCTGCTGGCACCACCAAGAAGCCTGTGTGCAAGCACAGGTCACTATCCACACCTCTCTTCCGGGGAGACTGTGCAGCCCGCCACTGCCAGGTTCCCAGGATCCAGGGACAACTTCCCTGGGAGAACGCACGGTGAGCCTCAGGCTGGTGCAAAGTCTCATCGGCCTCTGCCGCTGCAGGCTCGCCCCGCACTCCATGCCCCTCCCTCCCCGCGGCCTGAGTGGGCTAGAGCCCCCAAATGAGCAGCTCCTTTAACCCTGTCCTGTCTGAGCAAAAAACAGATGCCCTCCATCGACCTACACGCAGAGGCGGGGCCAAATCCAAAGCTGAGCAGCTGGGAGCTGTGAGAACAAAGAAGAGAAAGGGAAATCTCTCCCAGCAGCCTCAGAAGCAGCGGATTAAAGCTCCATAATCAACTTAAAGTGCCCTGAATCTGTAGAATATATGAATAGACAACGAATCATCCCAAATTGAGGAGGTAGACTTTGAGAGCAAGATTTATGATTTTTTCCCCTTTTCCTCTTTTTGTGAATGTGTATGTGTATGCTTCTGTGTGAGATTTTGGCTGTATAGCTTTGCTTCCACCATTTGTCCTAGGGTTCTGTCAGTCTTATTTTTTTAAATTTTTTTTCTTAATAATTATTTTTAATTTTAATAACTTTATTTTATTTTACTTTATCTTCTTTCTTTCTTTCTTTCTTTCTTCCTACTTCTACTAATTCTTTCTCTCTACTTTTTCTCCCTTTTATTCTGAGCCATGTGGATGAAAGGCTCTTGGTGCTGCAGCCAGGACTCAGTGCTGTGCCTCTGAGGTGGGAGAGCCAACTTCAGGACACTGGTCAACAAGAGACCTCCCAGCTCCACATAATATCAATGGTGAAAATCTCCCAGAGATCTCCATCTCAACGCAAGCACCCAGCTTCACTCAGCGACCAGCAAGCTACAGTGCTGGACACCCTATGCCAAACAACTAGTGAAACAAGAACACAACCCCACCCATTAGCAGGAAGGGTGCCTAAAATCATAATAAGTCCACAGACACCCCAAAACAAACCACTAGACATGGACCTGCCCACCAGAGAGACAAGATACAGCCTCATCCATCAGAACACAGGCACTAGTCCCCTCCACCAGGAAGCCTACACAACCCACTGAACCAACCTTAGCCACTGGGGACAGACACCAAAAACAACAGGAACTACGAACCTGCAGCCTGCAAAAATGAGACCCCCAACACAGTAAGATCAGCAAAATGAGAAGACAGAAAAACACACAGCAGATGAAGAAGCAAGATAAAAACCCACCAGACATAACAAATGAAGAGGAAATAGGCAGTCTACCTGAAAAAGAATTCAGAATAATGATAGTAAAGATGATACAAAATCTTGGAAATAGAATAGACAAAATGCAAGAAACATTTAACAAGGACCTAGAAGAACTAAAGATGAAACAAACAATGATGAACAACACAATAAATGCAATGAAAAATACTCTAGATGGGATCCATAGCAGAATAACTGAGGCAGAAGAACGGATAAGTGAACTGGAAGATTAAATAGTGGAAATAATTACTGCAGAGCAGAAAAAAAAAAAAAGAATGAAAAGAACCGAGGAGAGTTTCAGAGACCTCTGGGACAACATTAAACACACCAACATTCAAATTACAGAGGATCTGGAACAAGAAGAGAAAAAGAAAGGAACTGAGAAAATATTTGAAGAGATTATAGTTGAGAACTTCCCTAATATGGGAAACGAAATAGTTAATCAAGTCCAGGAACCACAGAAAGTCCCATACAGGATATATCCAAAGGGAAACACACCAAGACACATATTAATCAAACTGTCAAAAATTAAATACAAAGAAAGCATATTAAAAGCACCAAGGGAAAAACAAAAAATAACACACAAGGAAATCCCCATAAGGTTAACAGCTGATCTTTCAGCAGAAACACTGCAAACCAGAAGTGAGTGGCAGGACATATTTAAAGTGATGAAGGAGAAAAAGCTGCAACCAAGATTACTCTATCCAGCAAGGATCTCATTCAGATTTGATGGAGAAATTAAAACTTTTACAGACAAGAAAAAGCTGAGAGAGTTCAGCACCACCAAACCAGTTTTACAACAAATGCTAAAGGAACTTTTCTAGGCAAGAAACACAAGAGAAGGACAATACCGACAATAATGAACCCAAAACAATTAAGAAAATAGGAATAGGAGTATACATATCGATAATTACCTTAAATGTAAATGGATTAAATGCTCCCACCAAAAGACACAGATTGGCTGAATGGATACAAAAAGAAGACCCATATATATGCTGTCTACAAGAGTTCCACTTCAGACCTAGGGACACATACAGACTGAAAGTAAGGGGATGGAGAAAGATATTCCATGCAAATGGAAACCAAAAGAAAGCTGGAGTAGCAATTCTCATATCAGACAAAATAGACTTTAAAATAAAGACTATTAGAAGAGACAAAGAAGGACACTACATAATGATCAAAGGATCGATCCAAGAAGAAGATATAACAACTGTAAATATTTATGCACCCAATATAGGAGCACCTCAATACATAAGGCAAATACTAACAGCCATAAAAGGGGAAATCGACAGTAACACATTCATAGTAGGGGACTTTAACACCCCATTTTCACCAATGGACATTTATCCAAAATGAAAATAAATAAGGAAACACAAGCTTTAAATGATACCTTAAACAAGATGGAATTAATTGATA